>NW_027508719.1:5000-592500 GCF_051911475.1 Siphateles boraxobius | reverse complement strand
TAAAAAAGCACATTTAACTTCCTGCACTGACATATTTGTTACTGGAATAGGCCAAACAGCCAATAGCCTGTTCACGTTATTGCTAATATATATTCAAATTTCAATTAGTCTGTGGGACTAAATATCTGAACCCTGAAGCACTTTTTAGTTAGGCTAACTTTACTTACGTCTTACCTTAATTGTAATAATTAGAATCTACTATTCACATACTATTCCTTGTTTGCTAAAAAAAACAAAAAAAACCAAGTTTTATTATTAACAAGATTAATTGATTGTTTTTAATTGATAGTGCCATTTTGTCAAGCCAAAAAACAAACAAACAAACAAAAATAAAACTATTTTAGTACTATTTTTAATACTAAAAAAATCCTGCAATTATTTCAGACTTCATAAATTGATGTTGAATTTCCTCAAATGTTTTTGAACTCACCATTATGGTGATCAGTGTCCATTTGGCTGTTTATATATATATATATATATATATATATAACAAAACTATATTTCATGTCAAATAACGATCTTTTAACATTCTGTAGCTAATACTTATAATTTATAATAATAATAAAACACCTTGAGAAACTTTTAAATTGGGTTCATATAATCCCTCTATATTTGTGTCAATTATATTTGTGTCCTGCAATTATCCAAGCTTGAGTCACACATAGACTTCAACATTCAGCCTGCAAACCAGAACAATGCTAACAATTAAATTTGATTTATTATTTAGTTTTTTAGTTTGTAGAACTCTAATCAACATACTATTCCTATTTCACTTTACTAGGTTTTTAAGCCGATCAATTTGCATGCCTTTTTAAGTAAGTCTAACTAATTAGATTTTACAGTGTACGAGAAATCTGCAGAATAAATAAATTCCACAGATTTTCTCCAAAAATCTGCACAAAAAATAAAATAAAATAAAAAATGTCATCTGGACCCTTTTAAAAGTCTTAAAGGAAGTCAATTTATTCAAAATCAGAGTAAAACATAATAAACAAAAAAATAATTAAACATATCAATCCCAACAAAACAAAATAAAATTGCCAAAAAAAAAAAGGCAATCAAACAAGTCCCAAATGCTACCGAAAGCTCCCGTCAGACAATATTTGCATATTTGCAACCACAAAGGCAGAAGTATGTAGAATTCAGGGTCCTGCTTTAATTTAGGGGTCTTTCACTACAATTGTATTACATAAAAACAACAATAATAGTTAGGTTCAGTGTACTGATTGTGTTGATGTTGAGTTGTAAATCACGTGTGCTGCTATTGAGCTGGATACGGGTAAGGTCAGGACAAGTTTAAGGTGTAATTACAATGTAATTATATATGTAATTACATAATAGCAGCTGTAATATAGTACAATGTAAAAACATGCATGTACACAGTCACTGTTTCATATGATTAATTTAAATGCAAGAATGAGTATTACACATATTGCATATATTACCAAATTCTAAATGCATTTAAAAACCAAGCAAATGCAAATTTGAGGTTGCACTTTATTCTAACGTGTCATTGTTGCAGTGTAATTATATATTTAAGTACTAAGTAATAATAAGCAACTATGTACTTACTATAGGGTTAGGTTAGGATTAGGGTTTGCTAGAGGGTTAGTTGCATGAAATTATGCATAATTTATTACTATGGTAAGTATGTAACAAGGACACTGTAAAATAAAGCGTTACCAATTTTGAATAAGCAGCTAAATTCAAACAAGACCAAGAAAAGACAGTCCTGAAACAAGGCCCTGTAATAAACCCCGGTTTTCAAGCACAAAGTCAAACGCATAAGATCCTTTCCTCTCATCACAGGCACGAAACACGCCGTTCCACCTTAAATGAGAGCATCAGCTCAAGCTTGGCTGCCCATGGCTAATGTTTGCATCCAATAAAGAACAAATCAGCACCCAACTTGACTCATCTTATCACGCAGTCATAACTGATGATCAAAGAAGTCATAAAGATCCCATTTAATCTTCCGCCTATCTATCACACTGATGTCTTCATCGTCTTTGTGCAGCCGTAATATCAGCCCATTACCAAAGCAAAATAGATCTGGCGTGCATACAAGGCGAATGAAGTGCTCACTTTGACGTGACAGCGTGATCAGTGAGAGCGGTAATCTGCGGGAATAAAAAAGATCTCAATTATTGGCCCGGCGTAATGTGGGAGAGCAGCTTCACGCACGCACATCTGCTTTCATATATTGTGACACGCGCTGATAAAACATCCGTGCCAATTTACAGTCTCTCTGCTTGAGTAATCTCCAACAGCTCTAATCACTCCATCAGCCGGCGCAGAGACGGGCCGAGTCCGTGCGGCAACAGACACATCTCCTGTTCAATTGCCACCCAAATGAGTGGGATATTGGAAGACGATCCTCAATTCAAATTACATTTGTAAATGAGGCAAGCTCTTTTAATACGGAGGCATTAGGGATTTTTATCTTGCGGGCCGCAAATATAAAGGGACATTATTGGGGGCCGAGCGTGTTGTGTTTGGCTCAGGTAAATTACAGCGGATCCGCCGACCGCACCAGTGGACACCATTAATGTAATAACTTATCTGAGCCGCGACGGAGAAATGCATGAAATAACCGCTAACCAAACACACATTTTTCATCTCAAAACACAGCCGTTTAGTCACTGAAAACCTTTCAAAATTTCAAACCCATACATACAGCTACAGTATCACTGTGGAAATGGTCCTATTTTGCATTTGTTATTTTGTTTTACACACACACACACACACACACACAAATCATTACGAATTACAGCAGTGGCCAAGAGTGATGTATATATTGTGTAGTTGTGTAATATATTCATCAAATATTTATAAATTTTCCTGTTAGCTTTTCTTTTTTTTTTGCATAGTAAAATAAAATATGTATCTTTAGTTTGCCTTTTATTACTAAATCATTTTGTCGGATAAATACTTTAACCAAGATTAGTGTTTTATCCTTTCCTCGTATTTAAATACATATTCCTCATATTTTGATGGTTTAATCAAATTTATAGTGTCATTAAAATCAAATATCCCCTCCAGAAACCACGTTTGGCCACTACTGTATATTACCAGCAAAATAATTATAATAAAAGGTTGAATAATTTTAAATCAAAACTTTTGCATTTTTTCATAATCCTAAAACTTTCTGCTCATTTTCATGATAAAATGTGGACAGAAAAAAACTGTGTGGTTTGGTATGTAAGATTGTTTATTATTTAAAATAAATAAAAAGGTTTATTGCTAATACTTTTTTCTCACAATTCTGAGTTTAGCCAGAAAAATGTTAATTCCAAATTAACTTGGAATTTATATCTCGCAATTCTCACTTTGTTCTCAGAATTGCGAGATATAAACACACAATTGCAAGTTCTAGTCTGAATTGTGTGATAAAAAGAGGTAATTACTTTTTTATAGTTTCTTTATTCAGTGGCAGAAACAAGCTTGCATAGTTTGGACCCGGTTGTGTGTCAGACAGCGAAAACCCACAACAAAATGAGACAAAATCAAAGATGATCATTAGACTGAAGGAATTGAAGCGCTGTAATACTCTGAGCAGTAATTAACAGCAGCGCACGAGACTCGTGGTATTTAATAATTACTCCAGCAGGCTTGGGAACGGCCCCTCGCGCAGCCATCATTACCCCAATTATCATAAATTTCCCTGTGCACCAATTAACAATATGGGAGGGCAGTGCTGCATGTATTTTAAGTGTTATAATTAAGCCGGGCTCTTTTGTTAATTAGCCTGTTCTGACTCTTTGCTTTTTATGCTGCTCGTCTACTCATTACCAGAGTCATTTAATTCAATTAGCACCTTAATTAGATGAACAGCCATGTTCTGATGTTGCAAGTCTTGTAGGAGGAGCACGGCATGATTAGCAAAGACAAACACGGCATGCAAATCGTGGACGCCAATGCTGGAGGTGGATTGGAGACGAGCCAGATCTCTCTCTCTCTCTCTCTCACACACACACACACACACACACACACACACACACACACACACACACACACACACACACACACACACACACACACACACACACACACACACACACACACACACACACACACACTGACAAACATCATCGACTTCATAATGGTTCAAATTTATATGAATGAAAATGGAAAGTTTCAACAGTTCTTTATAATTCCACCATTGAATAAAAAAAATAATAATTCTTAAAGGAATAGTTCACCCCAAAATAGAAATTCTGTCTTGTGGACTAACACTCAGTACATTCTGTGGTTTTCATCCCATTTAAAATCCCATCGGTTAAACAGTGAGTTCCGTTGTTGTACGGGAAACGCTCTGTTTACTTCCTGTCTCTATGAAGCCCCTCCTCTTGAAAAGCACACTGTGCTCTGATTGGTCGGCTGGATCAGTGTGTTGTGATTGGTCGAGCGCTTCGAGTTTGTTTGGGAAATGTCCCGCCGCTTACCATAACCACCAGTTTAACACACTACTAACTAACTCAACCAGGCCCCACCCCTTTATTCTGCGTATGAAATATTATAATGAGGAATATTGTGACGTCTTCGTTCCCGGAAGAAAACTTCCGTTCCCCTTCACTAAACCCGACCCCAAACCTAACCGATGGTGTTACCAAAAGCAAAAGTGAGATAAAAGCACATTTGCTGAAGCAACATGCCATTTTAGCTTGTTTCTAGTCTTTGTGCTCTTTGATTGTCACTTGTGTTTCACGGGACTCGTACCTGAGCGCTTTGTACCAGGTGAGCTACTGAGCAACTTTACAAATATTGCTATGTGGTAAATGTGTTTTGAGGTCATGACACCTTTTTATTAATCGATAATCTGCTCCAGTAATCACAATTTGTGAGAAAAGGAATATAAATTGTAGGTGTTTTACTTTAATGTTCTGTTCAGCTGGAAACTGAAGTGAATTGTATGCATATGTTTTGGAGTTTTGTAAGAATGTAGGTACAGAGACACGCTTTGAGAGTGAGCCTGGGATGCGTTGTTCACTGATAAAGAAGTGATCACACTGTAGCACAGCATTCGGTTTCAACACATGCAAGAACCAATGCCAAGAAGCCATTCTTCACAAAACATAAAACTCACATACAGAGTCCGAAATTTTCATATGCATTTTTTCGTATTGGTCATTTGGTGGCTCTGAATTGTCAAAACACCTCTCAAAATCCTTGCTATGGATGCAAAAAACGCAGAAAATCGAAACCGATACAATTTATTTTATGACGGACGAAAGTTTCGGAGGCGTGATTGACACAGCGTGAGGTCGTATTTAATTTTTAACGTGCGAAAATTCCAGAGGAGGTTGTCGGACTCGCGTAGGCAGATTTCTAGACTGATGACAGGAGGTCTGGACTTTCATTGGCCAAGGGCCGCCCAGAGGCCGTCTGACTGACATGTACAGCAACCAATCAAATAAATTCACGTTTATTTGTACAGCGCTTTTCACAATACACATAATTTCAAAGCAGCTTTACAGAAAGTGCATGCGCCCGTATTACAATTTAGAGTAGGGCTGCACGATATTGAAGAAAAATGCGATATGCGATAACTCTTTAAATAATGCGATATTCGATATGCGATACGATAATGCTTAAAGTGTGTAAAATAAACTTAAATTATCTTTAAAATTGATTTAAAATTTTATAATCTGCAAACGTGTTTCACATTCTTTCGGTGACAAGAAAACATCCCTACAGCTTCTGAAAGTGAACAGCAGTGTTTTACAGTAGCATAAGAAGTGTTATTTTAACATCAGTGTAAACCACAGGGTTTAGGGTTTCAGATGAGCCTACACTAGGTTTATTTAAGGCGAGACACTACAGGTGAATAGGGTCAAATTTAAAATAATGTCAACAAAATTGAATCACAAGTTTTCTGTAATTTAATGTTTAAATATGCAAACTAGGCATTATCTAATTAAATATGCGCTAATTTGCATATATTTAAAAACATGAAATCTGAATATTGGATAAAGCCAGGTTCAAAATAAGTTTTTCATTGTGTTCACATATTAGATGGGAAAAGAATTATAGAGGGATTTGTGGATATCTACTTTTGTTATCCTGTAAATCATGTTATTCTGTCAATAGCCTTAAAAAAAAGATTTTCGCCATGTTTTTTGGAATAAAATGTTACATAAATCAGGCTAGGAATAATATATTTACAAATCCCTCAGTAAATGTCTTCATAATATAACTAGGTATAAGACTGGAAAGTTTGGTGTAGTGGAGATTTCGGACTTGGAGTCATTTTGAGAAAACGGGCTTTAAAGATTTATATTGTAATATGAGATTGCGCATTTAGAGTTAAATCTGTCCTTTCACTTTCACGATTGGTTGCTGATAAAAATGAAATGACCATATTTGGATCCGACAGCATTGTACAGCAGAGAAAGAGCTTTCTAACGGTGTATGTGATGACGTTGCCGGCAGCGTTTGCGGAGCAGCGGGAGGATTTAGAACGACAACTTTTAATGAATTTATGAGAAATCTACAGTCGCAAATGAACAAAGTCTAGTAAAATAAAGACCTCAATGTGTATTTCGGAGTCTGAAAGTCTGAAAGATGATGTTATTGAAGACAAATATCCCAAAATCTCAAAATTGACCAGTGAAAAAAAACACTATGTTTTTGCCTGCCGTGTCTCGCCTTAACAACAGAAACTGAATAATCAAATGTAAAAACAAAATACTGCTTAATTTTCCCTGTATGAATTAAATATATCCTGATTCTTATTAAAGCTACAAAAGTTATTCAGCCAAAAGCAGTGAGTGATTTTCTCTTTGACTTTTGTTCATGACCCCAGTTATTGCACACCGTTGCGAGATGCATATCGCGATATATACATTTGCGATATTTCGATATATTGTACAGTCATCAGGGCTAACTGTCTAAGTATTTCAGAAATGTACATATACAAAGTCACAGTCACAATCACAATTCGTTTTGTTCAGAGTCATGTTTAGGGGTGTGAAAGCGTAAAGTCGTTGTCCCTACAATAACAGCGCAGTGTGTAAAACTCTTGGACGTATTTTAAAGTCTAGACTGAGTCTATGATAAGCGCTCAGTGTCACAGTTGTAAACATGACAGCTTTCTTTTCCATGAGGGGGTTTGGCATCACGGCATCTTTATTTCCAGGTGTGCCTTATGCATCCGCCGTTCAGCCAGCGGTCGGTGGGCAACACATCTAAGGCTGAGACTGTATTAACATTAGCATGTTACTGGCCAGTGTTTTAATCCACTTACGTCAAATGGAAAACACATTTCTATGGATGTATTGGATATTATTCTGCGCCATGTTGAACATCGTAATGCCGCTGTAACCGGGGTTGCCTACGCTGCCGTTCCATTCAGAAATAATTAGGGCTGTAACAATATATTGCAATACAAAAATGCAACAATATGTTTTGTAATATAGTTCACCCAAAAAAAATTAGCTGTGTGAGGAAAAAAAATCAAGTTTTCAGAGTTGTAGTGTCAGTGCTACATTAAACTACTATATATAACGTTGAATATAATGTATAATAATGCAATGGGGAATATTTGTGGGTTCTGATAATGCCAGATGTCTGATGTTACCAGTAAAAAGTGGCATACATTATTTTAAATATATCTAGTCAGTGAAAGAGTTCAAGCATGTTCATCTAAAATAATTCAGTATTTTCATCTTCAGAATCATGAATATTGTTATTCTGGTGTCTCTATTGTCCTGTGCTTTGGGTTTCCAGCATCAAGACCAACCCTATTCATTTACACACACAATGAAATATCAAATTTAGCATTTTAATCAACAGTACTTTTTTCTGTTAAGCTTTTATCATGTCTTGAAGTATCGCAATAATATCACATCATGAGTTCAGTATCGTGATATGCATTGAATCGTGACATGAGGGTCTCGTTACACCCCTAGAAATAATATAATTTCAGAATAATGTCACTGTGTTCATTCATGAAGTTGCGTGAACAAAACACGTCATCTGTGCACGTCAGAGCACATGTGCATGTTTTTACATGCCTGTGATCGCAATTAAATTTGGCATACACCACACAGTTTGATGCGATTATGGTTACTACGATTATGAGCATTAGTTTGATCAAAGTATTTTGTTTACATGAAGTAAAGTTTAATCACAATATTGCCAAAATCCAATTATAACAGTAGTACGAGGGTGCATGTAAACAAAGTCAATGATGGCTAAATGCATTCGATTTTTAAGATCAGCAAAGAATTTCAAATCGAATAAAGATTCAAATCACATGACCATTATATGACATAAGAAGAGTCTACATATAGCGCACAAGTAGAATGAACTTTTACTATTCTTATAGGCCTATATGTTGCTATTTGCGTCCTATTCGGAGTTGAACAGCCACTATGAACTGCCATTATATGGAAAAGAAATGCATTAAGATTTTTAAAAAAGCACAAATATTACATACTATAAATTCTCAAGCAATATAAGGTCATAAAAACAGCACTCATAATGATTACTGAAACAGATGTGATAGAACTAACAGTATTTTGTACTCCATTTGTAAAAAATTGGTCTTCTCTGTAAAACTTATCACTTTGCACAAAAAAAGTTACCGTAACACTTTTTTTAAGGCGAAATTGTTACAGTGTAATTATGCATTTAAGAACTGAGTAATATTAATTAACAACATGTATATATATAGTTATAGTACTTACTATATAGTTAAGGTAGGACTAGAGTTTGGTTAAGGGGTAAGTTGAATGTAATTATGCATAATTTACTGCTATTACTATGGTAAGTTGTACATGTAACATATGTAACAAGGACACTGTGAAATTGTTTTCCATTAGTTTCTAGATGGAATATATAGCATGTCACACTGTAGGAGATTTCATTCACACTCACAGTTTGACGTCACAGCCACGCATAAACAACACGTTATTACTTTTCTCGAATATTAAGTGGGAAGAGGGCCGTTTATTGTGAAGCGCTCGCAGTAGTAGCCCAGCGCTGAGACTGACATGTGAGATTAAGAGTGTGGGATTGGAGCAGAGGTAGTCTACTCTCACATCCCTGTTGACTCCGATAAGAAAGCCCATTCGATGACATGGAGGGACAAACTCAATTAACTATAATGGAGAGAGGCCATTCCAGCCCTCTTTTGACGGATGGCTACAGAATTCAGTTTTCTTGCTCAGAGAGATCTTGAAACCCGCTGAAAGGACGGGAGACAACAGGGACAAGCTGAATCAAAGGCTATCAATGAGAAATATCCTAATCTGTGGATTAAATGCCTCGCGGCCACAGTTTAATTTGAAGTGGAATACAAACCATCTCGGCGGAGTAACTCCAGCCGTATCGTTGGGCGAAAGGATAAAGAGAGCAGGCCGGATAAAGGAGGCAGGTCACGCTGGGAAAATACACTGCAGCTGATCAACAAGCGGATCATCAGAGACACACGTCATGATGTCCTCGACACAGCCTTGTTTAGTGCATCTGTTGAACATCTGTGCATCTTATTGTAAAGGTCAATCCTTCTAAATGATTATTCTCAAGGAAATTGCTATATTTTTTGAATTTTAACCTGTTGATAAACGGCCACAGCCTCAACTAATATCACACATGCAATATATACAACATGTTTTTTTGACAATCTCTGAGGACGTGGAAATATTTAGTATTAAATTTTAGTAATGCATGATCTTATTTGAGATACTACACTGCCCTTTGGGTTCGGTAAGATTTTTTAAATGTCTCTTCTGCTTCTGCTTTTCAAGTCTCTTCTGCTCACCAAGGCTGCATTTGTTTGATTGAAAATACAGTAAAAACAGTAATATTGTGAAATATTATTACAATGTAAAACATCTGTTTTCTATGTGAATATATAGTAAAGTGTAATTTATTCCTGTGATCAAAGCTGAATTTGCAGCATCATTACTCCAGTGTCACATGAGCCTTCAGAATTCATTCTGATTTCAAACATTTATTATTATTTTATCAAAGTTGAAAACAGTTGTTCTGCTTCATATTTTTGTGTGAAAAAACTGTGAGGCATTTTTTTTAGGATTCTTTGATGAATAAAAAATTAAAAAGAACTGCAATTATTTAAAATAGAAATAACAATATCAAAGTCTTTGCTGTCACTTTTGATCCATTAAAAATAATTCGGTCTTTCAATTTTCTTTAACTTTTGAGTGGCAGTGTGCATTTGTGACTGTGATACAGGCTATGCACTTTTAATATTCACAGCACTGCACAGAAAGTGTTTCATGCAAAAAATTCATACTAAGATTTCATTTCTGTAAAACAGACTTGAAAGACTTCCAGGATGATATATTATATAAAAATATTTTTAAAATTCTTACTCCGATGAAAGTGACTTGAAACACGACTTCCATCCTTGTAAATACGAACTTCCCAGGAGAACTTGAACGCACCAAAAAACACGAGAGAAAAACAGCGAAGGTGATGAAAGCAAGAAAAGTCACAACGGTAAACAGACAGAAGGTTGTAATAATTTTGTCATAATTCGTATGTACGACTATTTTCATAATAACATGAGCCGACAGGAATGCTAAAGTGATTCACAGCCTATTGAAAATGGTAAGCAAGCACTGCTTTGTTTAGGGTTTATAAATCTGCAGTTGATAAACAGCTAATACATGCAATATACTGTGTAGAACATACGTTTTTTGACAATCTCTGAGGACTTCCATGAATCATCCATGATCTTATTTGAGATACTACATTGCTGTTTGGGTTCGGTAAGATTTTTAAAGTTTTTCCAAGTTTCTTATGGTCTCTGCAGTCCTAGTTTCGGATTCCCTTTATAAATGACGAATATAGACTATTGATACCTGGTGATATAGACAGATATTTACTTACATTAGGCACAGAACGCACATGATAGTTGACAGTCGCCTTTAGTCCTTTTTGTGTGTTCAAGAGCAGCTTTTTGGCCGACGAGAGGCGATACCTCATAATTAAAGATGCCAAACTGTGTGGAGTCCAGAAAAAAGTGCTTTGAGAAGATGATTTCTCATGGGATGTTACTCCCAATTTTCCTGGAGCCAACAACTTCAAATAAAAGTCTTGGCACAATGAACCTCTCAAACCTCATCAAACATGACAACGATCCTCAGAAGAGCTCACTGTAACAGCCTCATAGCTTGTAAACACACATTTGTTTCCTTGGACAGATAATAAAACAGGTGCAATCTGACTCCTCTCATGCGTTGAGTCTTTATCAAACCTGAAACCACTCTACTTTTTCTTTTCACAAGGTCATTATTCTGCAGCTTCACTTTTTCCATTAATGACTCTGATTATTCATTCAATGAAATACTCAGTCAGCTATTCATGAAGAAAAGCAGTTTCCACACCAGGTATGACTAGAGTTATTCCAGACGCTATAAAACGAATCACTGACTTACTTTTAATAAATCCAGTGCTTTCAAAATCTTTTGAATCCCACAAATTCAGTCTGGAGTAAAAAGCTCTGCCGCGCGCGTGTGCTTTTGTGACAACTCTGAGTGTGAGATGAACATCAGGTCAATTTAGAGCATGGAATTGATTTATTACCCATAATCCCATTCACAAAGCAAAGCAGGTCAGATAGGTGGAGGAAAGCAGATTTATGTTCCCGGTTCTGTCAAAGCCGCTGGCACACAGCTTGATCATTTTAAATCCAGAAAGTGTCTTTAACCAGGTAACCAGCTGGAACAGACACGGACACTGGGCCGCTAAAATAAAGCAATCCAGCAACACTTGTTAATTGCATGTCAAAAATACACCGGCATGAGAGCCTTCATCGGGGCATCCACCGCAGTCAACGCAATACGTTTTTAATGTGCTTTAAGACAAACCATGTGCAAATTCATAAGTCAACACTAGGGTTGGGTCCCGTTCACATTTTAACCCGTACCTGAAATTCGGGGCTGGACCGAACGGTACCTTGTTTCGGTCATTTAGGCATGTTTACCTCAATAACTGTAAAGAAACTCAGTCCTTTGTAGAAGTGTTATTGACATTATACCAGAACTCCCTTGGTCGCTGTCTGCCATTGTCTGTGATGCTTGAATATTAATAAAAAACACAATTTTAGTACTAAAATTTTTTTAATTTCTATGAAATGTTTTGTTTTCCACAAATTTGTGTTGCGAATTTTCTAGTGATCAAATGAAAACTTAAAACATTATATATATAACATATTATATATAATTGATCTTTTATATGAAATTAACTTTTTTTTTGTCAAACAAAAAGCGGCACAACTGAGCTTTAACTATTAAAATTACAACAGAATAAAAAGTGTGATTAACCCTTAAAAAAGTATTTTTGATCATTTATTATTATTAGTGTTAGGATAATTATTAAAATTGAGATATCTAAATGTTTACTACAACAGTAATATATTCTCAAGTTAAACCAAACTTTTATTTTGACGGGTTGTGGTGAAGACCTTTGAGTTTCCCTGTGTTAATGATATAACGATAGTTTTTCTTAAATGAAACTGTAAAATGCTGATGAACTTTAGTAACTCTCAGAGCGGCTCTGGAAATGAAGTTCATGCATTCATGTTCTAAGATAGTGAGACTGTAGAGGCTGAAAAACACAGCGAGCTTCAGTGTGTGTGTGTGCGTAGTAAATGAAACCGCACAGACGCGCCACTCATTCACACAGACACGCAGAACATGCAGGATTCTTATACTCTCTTCTCAGGTACCGAAATTTGGCACCGACTGAATTAATGTGAATCGGTGCTCGGTAGTACAGACGTAATTCGGTCAGTGCCATAAAAGTACAGTTCAGAGTTCGGTACCCAACCCTAGTCGACAGCATTGCTGAGTATTTTCTGCTTAAAACTGCAGTGAACCAAAGACAGTCTCAAAAACACGGTTTGAAATCGCTGGTGTTTCTGACGTCACAAACTACCTTGTAACCAATCAGATCAACGTGTGATCTGGGACAAGCTGACGAGTGGATCTCTGAGTGAGTGAGTGAGTGGAGGCGGGGCTCATTTGCATATTCACAGAGCCGTGCATACTAAATGAGGCAAGGGTGTCGAGTTACATTCAAGATATTTTAAGGCATGAATACATTTTTTTCAAGGAAAAAAACGTTTAAATGTGTAATTTTGGTAAACAAAGATGAGTTTTTAGGGATACAATTATTGAGTACAGGAGGACTTTAACATTTTTTTGTAATTACCACATCTAAATTTACCCAATTGAGTTTGGATGTTTGGACTGGCTTTTTCAACTCTACTTTAAATGTTTCTAGCACATTCTGTGAACTGTAATCCTCTATAACTAACCCACAATACTTCAAGGACAAGTTGTTCCTCTATTCCGGCGTTGAATAGTTTTCAAGCGCTACTTTAAAACGATTGTTCTCACTTAAGGAAAGCCATCTGACTGTTAACTGGTTGTGAAATTCCTCCCTCCAGCTAATTAATTAGTGTAATAATCAAGTTAATGGAGAGACATAAATGGTGGTGTGTGTGTGTCTAAGTGCTTAAATTACAGTGCTTTAGTGATCTTTAAACACAATTCAAGAAGTGATGTAGGAACAAATGAACCTTGAGATTGTTTGGCCTTAATTTGGAAGAGCTCCAGTAAAGTCATTTTAGGAAATACCTCTGAATTTTCTTTGTGATCAGAGCGGATCAAAAGTTAAGATATTTCTGCATGCATTGGAGTGAAATTAAAATATGAATCTGTATACAGGCTTGGGAAACAAGTCCAGGCCAGCCTTAAGAAACAAATCAGCCCCATTATTGACACCCCTATTGGAATGATTAGAAGAAAAAAAGGGATCTTTACACCACCACCATCCCGACGAAAAAGGCTGACTGTCAAAACAGCTAAACAATAGAGTGGGCTTGTAAGTATCCTGCTTGTATCAACTGATAAATGGGCCGCTCTTTAAGGAACTTATCTCTTTAGGACTTGCAGCATGAGGAATGGCATCATTTGTACTGTTTGCCTGGCTGGACGAGTCAAGCTGGATCCATTTAAAAGATAGTGAGATACTGTCGACAGCAATAGACAGGGTAATTGCAGAGCCACTACTGTGGTATAAATTACATCACTCCAAATGGCAGAAGGGCCCGCAGAGAGCGGGAAAAAAATCTGACAATTCACTCCACCTGCCACCCTACCATCGCTTATCACTGCTTAACAGAGAAAAAAGAGGCAGGTGAAAAAAATTAGGTATTGATCAAATTAACAGTTTTAGCAATCTGTTTAAAATGGGCAGGGGCAAAGGAGATGGAACAATTAAATTCCCTCGGGATAACTCTCGACCTCTGGATATATACAGCCCTGCAGAACTGAGACACAACGACAGACGACACTAATAACGTGGGATTCAAAAGCTACGACGAAGAGCATATTGAGCGTGTTCTCTATATAAGCATGTTCGAATCAAGCGGCAACATTCCAATCTGAAAAATTAAGCCTACCCGGAAGTGCGAAAAACTGCAATACATCGAAGATCCGCTAGGGGCAGGTCCCAAAAGGGAGCAAATGTCCATAGACCCCCATGTTAAAATGTCCGTTTTCCCCGGTTTTCACAGCATAAATTCATGTTTTTACAGGTTGGTCCCATGGACTTTTATTGTATTTTTCGATAGGTTCCGAGTGCCTGACAACTGTGAGGGGGCTTTTTTTCTAACTCGTTAGTTTAGATCGTATTTAGATATAAAATGTATGACAAATAAGGGCGTGGTTAACTTTGATTGACAGCTTGATTGACAGCTGATAACGTGCTGCGCCGAGTGGAATTCCTGAAATTTGACGTCTCGGCCATGATCTGACACAACACATCATACCACCTCTGTATCCTTTCTGAACATTTGTATTGAAATATCGTACGTAAAATTGGTTGCTCTGCTATAAACTACACTAACTGACACTGTAGGAGGACTTCGCTTCATTTTTTCCGGTAACGTTAAGTGACATTCCACTACTATTTCACGTAGTTAGCACTATTTAGCGTCAATGTTTGTGGGCAGTGGCACTGCAACAGTTAGCATTAAATCGCCTCAGATAAGATAGCGTCCGAGGTAACTTACTTTACCTATGGTTGTAACTGACGTTTGAAACACTGTAAATGCGTCTGGCAAATGAATAAATGTAACATAACATTTAAAATATTCCTACATAGGCTTTATAAAATAAAATGTCACAACCCTGTCTCTTTTTGTGAGACCAAAGATCGCCCGTTAGATATTCACAAGACGAATTATATCTCATGTTCAACCACTAGACTAGAGACATTAGAGCCAGCGGCACACGTCAGAAGCACTAGCCGAGGTAAGGCTGTTCCAGGCGGGATACATGAGTGCTGAGCGCGCGCTGATCCCTGGATCTCAACTCCGAAAACGTCAGATCAAATATTTAAATAGGCGCTATCTTTATAAATAAACCACAGATTTTAGCTTTAAACAACTACATTGTCGACTGAAAAACTATTAAAACTACATTTCGTGACACAATAACAGTAGTATTTTAAATTTCGCGGCTTTTCTCCTCTGAACGTTACTTTTATTATTTATATCATGACCAAATACAACCAGAAACAAATGTTCAGTCTTGCTTGTGAAAGATAATTCATCGAGACTTGTTTTCAATTGTGTGGCGATTTGTACAGCCCCAAGCAGGCACGAAACTCATATGGGTTGGCCAGAAGGTGGGCGGGGTTAGGATTTCCTAAGATTTTCCAAGATGGCGCCGCCCATACCCCCCATAAACGGCTTCAAAACCGTTCTTCAGAAAGTCTATGGGTGACGTCACAGACGCTTTGTCCATATTTTTTACAGTCTATGGTTCGAATATAGTCAACGTGAGCGTGTTCTCTATAAGCATGTTCGAATATAGTCAACGTGAGCGTGTTCTCTATAAGCATGTTCGAATATAGTCAACGTGAGCGTGTTCTCTATAAGCATGTTCGATTATAGTCAACGTGAGCGTGTTCTCTATAAGCATGCTCGAATATACACAAAACATAAAGTCTCATTGTTTAGGAGTAATACAATGCCAATTGTAGTCTATTCAGTATACTTTGACTTATGAGGAATATGACTCAGCTCAGGCCCCTCCTTCAAGTTAAATACACAGGGTATAGTTCAATAGTATAGTTCAAATACTCCAATAGTAACTCACTTAATGATATTGGGTTAAAAATAACCCAACGAGTAAAACAACTATGGGGTGGTGTAGCACCTTCCCAACTGTGGGTTTATTTATGCATTGGGTTAAAAGCCAGTTGGGTTGAAAGTAACCCAACAGTTAAGTTAACTATTTGTTTTTATCTATGACATTATTTTAATAAATACAATACACTTTGTTTTCAAATACAGATTGTTTATTTGTATAAAACAATAAATATATCTCAACAAATATATTTTTAATTTACAAACTAAATATTGGAGAGTCTAGAATATAATGTAAAATACATAATTGACCCTTCGCAGGGAGCTTGACTGACAGGTGATCTGACCAATCATACTTCGCCATCCGCCATTTTGTCCAACAAAGCAGTCAGGAGAGTTAGTAGATTAACATGGGAGGATTTTAACTTGAAAAACTGAATATACTGACGCCTTTCCGCGGTTAAAACAACATTCCTTCTTATGTTCATTCATGTTTATTTGATGCTATAAATGAACTAGAAGGAAGAGATGATCGGTTCACGAGCAGCTTTAACTGAGGCTCTACAGCGATCTGTCACGACACATTAAAGAGCCACAAAGCGGTATTTATTGTTTAAATTTCTTTTAAAAAATGACCAAATTTGAAAGGTGAGACTTTGTTTAATATGTTTAATATCAAAAGTAACCGAAAAGTAACCTGGTCTGTCAGCGTATTGTCAGTCTCCTCTCTGATCCGCGATGTATTTTTCACTGCGTGAGAACATGGTGTGTGCGTGAGAGCGGCGTAGCTTGTCAGACATAGCGACAGTAACTAAGGGGGGCGGGTCTTTGCGAAGGGTCAATTGTGCACAATTATGATTTCATAGTTGTTGTTTCAACCCAAATTTGGGTCAAATATGGACAAACCTAGCCGTTTGGTTAAATTTTAAACTACATTTTAATCCACACATATGTTAAAATGCCACACACTGGGTTAAAATAACCCAGCATTTATTTTTCTTAGAATTTTAAAAATACACAAGTGAACATACAACATACGTATTTAACCCGACAGCAGGTTTATTACTAAAAATTACCCAATGATTTTAAAAATGATCCAACGTTTTCGGAAAATAACCCAACATAGTGACCCAATATTTGCAACCCAATGGTTGGGTTAAAAATAACCCAACATTGTTTACCCAACCCAACGCTCTCTATTAATAGAGATGATTGCCTTGACTTTATTTTTGTTCTATCTGTATTCACAAAGCTGCAACCAAGACCCTCAACCCTGACCTTAGTGGCAGACAGATAAAACGTATTAGGTTATTATTTTTCCGCCCCATAAAATAATAAGTAAAAGCCTGCAATTAGTGATGAGCCATAAATCTAAATATTCTGATGTGTATTTTCAAACGTGAATTGTTGCAGCCGTCTATATGCATCCCTGGACATCCTTCATTTGGAAGAGCTGTATAATACTTCCCATTTTAAACATTTCCCGTGCCGTGGTCCTGGGGAGAGGGAGAGGGCGAGGGCTACGGGACGATTTGTGTTCTGCATGGTGGTTTTATGCATCAACTGCTTGATTTCAATTTACATGTATGTCCTGGGTTACGGCTATATTCATTTGGCTGAGGTAGTTAAATCAATGGAGTACAGTGTAACCTTCCCCGCCAAGACGAGCCCCACATTAGAATGGGCCTCTGTGGCGCGGGGCAAAGCTAAATAAGGGGCTGGTTGTCATTCGAGTCATTTGTTTTGACCCGAGCTCTTCAAAATCAGGGGAGCAGACGAGCTCCTGGTGACAAATGATGTTCTCCTTTTATATGTTAAACCAAACTCGCGATTGACAATCTTTTTTATATTATAAGGGTACACTCTTAAAAATAAAGGTTTTGAAAGAACTATTGGTAACCCTTTCTATGAAGACCATGCTTATTATGAATTATAGCTCCATTTATACTTATTTATAGGTATTACTATTTTATAAATACATTTATAAAGACTCATTAAGACTTATACTGCTTTACAAGAGCAGTTATAGTTACATTTGTATTATTTTTATAATTACTTATAAGTCATGTATTTTGTTTTTCAATGCGTATGCTCATAATCCAAATTATAATTCCAAACTGCTATAGGCAATATGCATATGGCGGAGGAGATATAGATTTAACAAATCATAAATCACCATGCATGACCTCTAATGTAAACATTAGCCATTAAAGATGTAATTGATAACTAATTGGTGCAGCAAATAAGTGTCTCTGGAATTATTTTCAATCATTTATAAATCAGTATATAACGGATTCTGAGCATGTGCATTGAAAAAGCAAACGCATGACTTATAAGTAATTATATAAATATTATAAATGTAACTATAACAGTTCTTATAATGCAGTATAGAAGGAGTCTGTATAAATATATTTACAGAATAGTAATACATACTTTTATAAATAGCCCATTTATTTATAAGCATGGACTTCATAGAAAGTGTTACCGAACTATTTTTAGAACCTTTTTCCAGAAAAAAGAACCTTTTGTCCAATGGAAAGATTCCATAGATGTTAAAAGTTCTGGATGGAACCGTCAATGCCAATAAAGAACCTTTATTTGTAATAGTGTATGACAAATTAAATAACTCGCAAGAAATACAACAAAAGAAAAGAAAAGAAGAAGCTATGTATAGCCTAAATCCATGGCAAACAAGCAGAGATATATTTCAAATGACGATATAAATCAAAAGTTTTCAAATCCTAGTCTGTTCTGTGGACATTCAGGCACATTTGTCACGGCATTATCACATCGTTGTCTCTCCTAACCATTTCTGGGACGGCCATTTCTCAAAAAAAGATTTTTCTAAATGCAGTAATATCTTTCCCGATAGGATGCCTTTCCTTCAATGCATAATGTCTTCAACAAAAAAATCCCAGATCTGTGTTGTAAAAGCTCTATCTCCCTGGCTGGCTGAACTGCTTTAATTCCCAGACATCTTATAGTGATGGCTTCAATTTCCAGGGCTTTTGATAAAATCGGGCAGTCTCCGGTGGATTGGGATTGAGTACCCCGCTATGGACGCCGTTTAATGAAGTGTCATAGTTTCAGCGCCTGATGTTTGACATAACCTCATTCAGCGCACTTGTGATAAATGTGAGCCTGGCAATCACAAAATATATAGCTATAATTGAGTTAATATGATTTAAAATACTAACCATTTGTACGATGGGATTGTGCTGTCATTTGCCTTCCACAGGTACACTGCAGACAATACACGGTGTAAATGTTTCATTATTGCGCTATCCACTCATCTTGACTGTCAACTAATTCATTCAAATAAACATAATGATGATAAAATGATTATGGTACAGATGTAAAGATAATGTCATTAGGATCGCTATGATTTCTCAAAAGGCATTACAGACTTTAACAAAATGCAGTTTACCAAAAGCAAGCGTTCTGGAGTCACACAGACTAACACAGTGTGATGAAATTACTTAAAGTCCCCGTCTAGTCAATCATTTTATCCCTTAAAACTCATCTTTAATCACCAAAATTACATATTTAAACAATTTTTCCTTGAAAAAGATGCCTTAAAATATCTTGAACGTAACTCGACACCCTTGCCTCATTTAGTATGCGCGGTTCTATGAATATGCAAATGAGCC
Source organism: Siphateles boraxobius (assembly GCF_051911475.1). Taxonomy (NCBI): domain Eukaryota; kingdom Metazoa; phylum Chordata; class Actinopteri; order Cypriniformes; family Leuciscidae; genus Siphateles; species Siphateles boraxobius. The sequence continues at coordinate 572,718 of NW_027508719.1, read as the reverse complement.
CCGCCTCCACTCACTCACTCACTCACTCAGAGATCCACTCGTTGACGATCACACGTTGATCTGATTGGTTACAAGGTAGTTTGTGACGTCAGAAACACCAGCGATTTCATACCGTGTTTTTGAGACTGTCTTTGGTTCACTGCAGTTTTAAGCAGAAAATACTCAGCAATGCTGTCGACTTATGAATTTACACATGGTTTGTCTTAAAGCATATTAAAAACACCACATAGACACATAAACAACGTTAAAAGCTGGATTTTCACCACAGGGGGACTTTAAATCAAGTCGCGATGAAATGGAAGAAGAGTCAGATCTTTTCTTCTGTATTGTGATGTACGTACATATGAGTGTAACAGATTATCGCAAAAGAAAAAATGGTAAAAAAAAAAAAAGAGTAAAAAAATATTAAACATATACATGTGTTTACAAAGTAAGCAGACTTTACATTTCGTTCTGACTTGGTGGCACTTAATGCCCATGGGCTGCTCTTTAAAATAAAGGCCCTTTTTAAGTATAAATAAAGCTGAACCTTGTTGTAAAGTGTTGTCAAAAATGTGTTATCAAGAATTTGCCTCGTGACTATATTAACAATATAGCACTGCCTCTCTTATCTTATTGCTTACATAATACATTATGTATAGTATTTCCTATAAAGCAGCTTTGTCATGTTTTCATAAATGTCAGTGAAAGTGCATTGGCCGAGTGTCTGGCCATCATAGAAAAACACATGATTTCATCTGACAGCTCGAAAGAATCACTTTCCTGTCCTAAAACTGCCTTAACACGGGCTGATATCTACTTGTTTATTGTGTATCTGGTGGGATGACCATTGTGTGGTGGAGGAGCTAAAGGATATCTGGCAGGTCACATCATTGGAGGGGGGTTGATGACTGGGTTAGATCTCCATCACTCTCCACTCGAGCGGAGAATATGTCCCCAGCAGAAGTACACTGTTTAGATGGTGATGGGATAGTGAACAGGTGACAGGCCGCTGACAGCTGTTTCCCGGGGAGAAGCCTCTATTAGCCCTCCGTTACCTCTTAACTAGTGTTTGTATTGCGACACAGTAAACAACGTTGGGTTACACATATTGGGTCACTATGTTGGGTTATTTTTAGTGCTGTCAGTTAAACGCGTTATTAACGGCGTTAACGCAAACCCATTTTAACGGCGTCAATTTTTTTATCGCGCGATTAGCGCTCTTTTTGGCCTAGCAAACTTTTTTGTTTTTTTCACATGCTGTTGCAACCATAGACATAATAAATACAACTAGTAACGTTAGAAAAAACTGGATCTAGCTAGACCGGAAACAAAACAACAGGCACCTCACACACACTTGGTTGTACTTGCTAGCCAGCCAAAGAGTAGAAAGCTAACGTTATGTTGGGTGGAGTGGGTTGTTTCATGACAATTTAAATTTTTTTCATTGGTTGTTGCGTTAAATCTTACCCAGATACAATAGTGCTATTTTCTGATTGGCTATTGTGTAGCTTTACTAACAACACCAGGGGAGATATGCTTGATTCCTGCCGGTTCCACAGTGAGCCAGAGAAATTTTGGACGCTGCGGCATATTAAATATATTATAAATAGTTTTTCTGCGTGAGAAATACAATGTGTGGCGGGATTTTTTGTTCATGATTAATAACTAGTCTAAAATTAAGAAACCCCTAGAAAACAGTAAAAACCAACAACAAATAGATGTGTACATTTAAGATAGGCTACTTAATTTATTATTCCGATATTCAAATATGATACTAAATCACACAGAAAAAACGACTATATTTGTGACGTGCTGTCTTTGCATTTCAACATTGCACATTTTAAACAGGACATGCATTAGCTGAATAAACGTTAGCCAATACAAACATATTTATAGAAAATAGTTGACAATGAATAGACAGGAGTCCAATAATAGCAAAACGAATCACTTAAAGAATATCAAGTTTATAAGTTTAGATGAATCCGAAATATGGGTCTGTGATAACAGTAAAACGTCTGTCTTTTAACGAATTTTAAAAACACGGATGGATAATACAACATGCTTTCTGACATTTTGACAGAAAAAAACACAACCTAAAACAAAATTTAAACTTAGCCCGTCAATTTACAATTATCTTCTCTCTGTGTACGCGGTCTGTGTTTGTGAGAGGGAGCTCGCGCAGCACTGATACAACCGTACTTTTTAATCCATAACTAACTAATACGCTAGTATTCATACAAAATAATGATGTAACATAATTAGGTACTTTAGTTATTATTAACACAATAACATAACACATGCAGACTACGTTTCTCAACACTGAGAATGAATAAATAAACGCCTGTTTCTCCAGACTCGTGCTTCTCAGTAATCCACAAATTACAAAACTTGCATAATCACTAAACCATAGCGATTTTAATTTTATTTAGATTTATTGTTCATTTAGATTTACAATGCACACTTAAGCATTTTAAAATGTGCATGGCTGAATTATGTTTTCCTCTTATCTGAGTGACCATGAATGAAGGAGTATTTTAATCCATGCGATCACTCCCGTATGATCATCGAATCCAGATTAACTTAACTTAAAACAATATTTCAACTTTCCACATCCACCCCAGCCCGTTTACCTTCAGGAGTACTGTGACTACTGTTGGGTTACTTAATGTATTGGGTTAAAATAACCCACATTTGGGAATGTGCTCTACCGCCGCATAGTTGAGTTACTTTTAACCCAACATTATTAAGTGAGTACAGTCAGCGGTAAGTAATGCTTCTGTCAGTGTAACGATGCCATTGCATGTCATCATGTAACATGACCAGAGCGTGTATGATTCCCTTATACATGTGGTGTATCAGAGAAAGATGCTTGGCCTTTATATAATGCTAGCATGCTTTGCTCACTACTTCTGCTTTGACAGACAAGGGAGATGGAGATTCACATGAAATGGCATTCACAAACCATTTTAGTTCAGAAATGTCACGTATTTTCCAGTTAAACAGGATATTCAACAAGATAAAAATGGATTGAATGGATCATGAAGAGTGGGCATCCCATACCAGAACAGAGGCAGGGCTGTGAAGGCAACAATGCAAGTTGCTTGACACTTTGATTGTTACGATTTATCAGTGTTAAAGGGATGTTATCTGTATAATTCAGGAGCCCTTGTTATTAGCGACACCGGTGGCCGTTAAGTGAACTGCAGCAGACACCTATTGCTCGCACTCGATATACTCACACCTAAAGTCTTTTTCGTTCTTCGCTTAGATGTAAACAGAAGTTGTAAATACCTTTGCAGAGATATACTGTTAACAAACACCCGACGCCATCCACGCTAATGAGAGCGACGTTTAGATGAATATGTAAATATGTGCTGCACACTTTCCTCTCAATAACACAATAAACACAACAAAAATGAGAAAACAGCAGTTCAGAAAGCATCAGATCACAGTGATGTGGAAGTGTTTGCAGCAGATCTGAGATCAGCGGCACCATGTCGACAGATGAGGTCCTTAAAATAACACCGTTATGATAGTTTGATTATAAAGTATATTTGAGACTATAGACTGTATAGATCTGGCGATGTGAGACTATCGTTTGAATTAATTACTCTGAATGGATAAATGATTCAATGACTCAATCGTAAATTCTTCTCTTGCTTCATTACTGGTTGAATCAGGATTTTTGACAAATACTTTTATAATGGTCACTTGTCCCCAATAACTAAAATTTTAATAACTGATCTAATTCTATGAGAATAGTGAAGTCCACATCACAACTACAGTGCCTTGCAAAAGTATTCATACCCCTACAATGTTGTGCTAAAATGCTAATCAATCTACACTCTATACCCCATAATGGCAAAGCAAAAACAGATTTGCGTCTTTATTTGCAACATTATTTATTCGTGATAACCTATTTACAATGACACAGAGGAACAGTTTTTTTTGTTTTTTTACTGATGAACGATAAAAACTTTGACAGCCAATCAGAATCCATTCTGCTTTAAAGAGCTCAGAATGTAATAGGCCCATTGCAGTGTTTATTATAAACGACTTAATCGAGCACATCATTACTTTTTGTTAAATTAATGTTTCTGGTAATCTTGAATCAAAATAACTTCAGCGGCATCTCTTCTCTTCTCTGATGACGAGGGCGGTGCTATAACCTGTCACTCACATGAGATCCACCAATAGCAAACCACAACCATCCAATCATCAAATTAATTCCCCACAGACAAAATCAAGCCCCGCCCTACATTTGTTCTCATTCCTGAAGCGTTTCAGGTCGAATATACGTCACAATAGGGAAGAAAAGACTTTAACTGAATAATCCTGAGTTTATAAAGTGCTGAGGTGAAGAGGTTGTTCACTTAGTGCACTGGTCGGCTGTAATTTAAAGCAACTATAGCCCCCAGATTTCTACCCACTTTCCCCCCCAACCTTCATGGGTCTCCCTGAGCGAAAGTTTTCAGCAGGACATTACACACTAGAGCAGGCAGCAGATTGTGTGAGATTACGACAACATCCCGGCTCTGTAATATCTCCATGTTTGCAGTCATGGCCCGTCACCTCAGCTGACCAGTGGGGACGCCCACGCCTCAATCAACTCCAACTGTTATTAAATACTGACCTCCATGAAGAAAAGTACAATGTAATGATGGTTTAAACAAACACAATTTATCATCGTCCTCACGATGACATTACTTTACCCTACCAAACCCAGCCAAGCAGGCCCAGTGCAATTGGCCAGACTGACCCCAAAACAGGCTCCCACAATCCTCTGTCCACAGTTCAGCTGCGCTCGGCCTACTCGCTCACACGGAAACAAGCGCTTTGTGGAATGATTTCATTATATGTAATACAAGGATTCAAATAATTTACAGAACCATCTACAGTCAAACCAAAAATTATTCAGACACCAGATATCATTTGTGATATTCGTTTACTAGTGTGTGCAGGACACTATAGTTCATTTATGTAAGTGAGGAGAGAAAAATACAGTAAACTGTGACATATTATACCCAAAAATTCTTCATACAGTGACTACCAGAAAAATTTATAAAGATTTGGGACCAAAAATGATTCAGACTCTTTGAGCTGATCATGTTTTGCTGAAGTGTTTTTTCTGTAATTGCTAATGCACATTTTTACAGCACAGACTGAACAACATGAAGCATTGCTTGGTGATTGGTTGAGCTAAACTGGTATTATCTAATTGTGTAGTTAAATTTAACAGCTGACAGATATTCAACATAATTCATGTGTGAGACAGTCTAACAGAAGGATGGACAAAACCAGTGAAATATCAACAGATTTAATAACTCTGACTTCTGGTCATATTTTATCACCATTTTCTAAACTATAGTGAATAAACTGTGATAATGTGAGAAATGGTGAAGGTGTCTGAATATATTTTGGTTTTAACTGTGTATTTATATACTATATAAATATGTTGAAGGTGCAAATAACAGTAAATGGTGATATTGACCAACTGTAAACATTACAAGACTCAAGTTCTACTAAGTTCTGCAAAATCTATTAAAAATGTAATTGCTCAAAGGTTTCTCTTTTACTGCTCCAGAGATCTGGACACTGAGTTCTACGTTTAAAAATAAAATAAAATTATCAACGTCGTCTCAGATGTGCATACTAAAATTCATTAGAATGAATAACAACAGATGCTAATTAGATAATTGTTGGCATATACAGTGCAAAGAGCTATGCAATTAATGCAGAAACTCAGATCATGTAATCTGGCAAGTATTTGATGAGAAATGTTTGAGTCCATTTTAAGATCTTTAACTTTGTCTGAACACAATTTGAAACATTTTCAGGAGAAATCTGAGAATATGTAAGATAGATAATTGTAGATTTTTTTCCGCCCTATGTAACTATGGGTCAATCCTATTAATTTTATAATTTTTTTCTTCATTTGATCAGTATGAGCGTTCTTTGAGAACTGAACACATGACCATTGAGGCTCAGTAACACATTACAAGTTACCCTACTTATGTAATCAGATTACTTTTTCAAGTAACTAGTAAAGTGATTTTTCAATTTACAACTAAATATCTGAGTTACTTTTTCAAATAAGTAACTCAAGTTACTTTGTTTTAGTAGCTTTAGTAACCATAATGACTTTAGTTAAGCATCACATTTGTGCTTAATTCTTTTGTTTTTATTGCTAAAGGAAGAGTGTTGAGGTTTCTTCTTCTTCTGCGGTCCTGGGGTGCGTTTCCCAAAAGCATCGTTGGCCAACTATGATCGCAATTTCCATTGAACTCTATTGGTAACGACGGAACTTGCTACCATAGTTGGCTTTGGGAAACGCATCCCAGAACAGCAGCACAGCTGAAAGGTTTGTTTGTACAGATGTGAATTTACTTTTACTTCAGCCTGAGCATTATTTGTTTTGTTTTTTTGTCATTAAAAAACAAACAAGCAAACCCATCCCATGACGAGAAAAACTAACGCAAAAGTAGTCACTAGCTTTCCATAAAAAGTACCCAATGAACCCAATTAGTTAATTTTGAAGGAGTAACGCTATTTTGTAAAGGGCCGTTCACACCAAGAGCGATAACTACAGGTGAAACTCGAAAAATTATAATATCGTGCAAAAGTTCATGTATTTCAGTAATTCAAATAAAAAGGTGAAACTAATACATTTAGCATATATATATACATATGCAGAATGATTATACTTTTCAGAGGGCCGACATTTTTGTATTTAAAATTCTTTTTTTTGTATTGATTTCATGTAATATTCAAAATTTCTGAGATTTTGAATTTGGGTTTTTCATAAGCTGTTAGCCATAATCATCAAAATTATAAGTTTTTCACGATATTCTAATTTTTCGAGTTTCAACTGTATAACGATAAAGATATAGACCTTATGCACCAGAGAAACAAGCGCAGACTTGTGTAAAATTTGTGTTTGAAGTTCTGTTTTTGCGGTAGCTCTGTATATTTCTATGGCATCGCTGTTGAAGAGTAATTAGCTGGTGAAGTGGATTGCAAAGTTAACGAAAGTTATCATGAGCATTGCAATGTTTAAAGCGGATGTCATAAATGTCAGCAGACCAGGATGATTTTAAAACCAAAGGTTCATCCATAAATCTGTAAGATCTAAAAATCAAACTAAATAAAAACAAATCGCAGAATCCACACCACAACTATAACGATAACGGCACAGAGAAACGATATTGCTGAAATCAATTTCAAAATGTTTTTTCCCCCAGCTGATCAACGATACACTGACAGCCAATCAGAATCCATCCTGCTTTAAAGACAAAACTGCATCACTTAAAATAAACAGAATGATGTCGTCCGCTGGTGTGGACGATAATATAGTTATTGTTATAGTTATCGTTCTTGGGCTTGATGCATTGATCATGACCTAATGTGTTGCATAGGTCGCCTTTTTCACCTTTCTTCGCATTTGTCGCCATTGGCTTTTGGCTTGCTTAGTTGGGGACATTTAATTTTTATATTTAACAATATTATTACAACATTATTTTCCTATTATCTCTGTAAAGCTGCTTTGAAACAATCAGTATTGTAAAAAGCGCTATATAAATAAAGGTGACTTGACTTGCAGGCACCAAAATTCAGCTACATCAGTGGTTCTCAACCTTTTTACAAAGACATTTTACATTAGCCTCGTTTCCAGTGTCGGGCCCAAAGCCAGATACCTTGGTCCAAAGCGGGCCAGCTCGGGCTTGAGGAGTGATCATGAACAGAGGAGGAGTTTACCTGAGTCTGGAGACGACAGCGCCGGATGATCCCATATACCAGCGAACATCAGCATTAAACACTTTAACATCATTTTAGCTCAAAACTCACATTCAGACAGCAGCGAGTGTTTAAAATAACTTGCTTGTGATCCGAAGTGGATTCTGAACACTGTATAAAGCAGAAATATTTATAATATACGCGATGCTAAAGACTATGTGTGCTAACCATTACCATAGTAAACATGGTAAATACGACCGCTGGAAGAAATCAGACAAATCATATATAGGCTATCACAATCATGTTTTTATTTTATTTCTCAGTACGTCTCGTCTCTTTATACTTGACTGTCTGATATTCATATTTAACTCTGGTTTTTCAGGAGTTTCCTCTGTTTCTCTGACTGAAAATATAACTGTGTTGGGACGGTCACTGGAGAGAGTGCTTAAGCTACCCAAGTCAGATTATTGGTGGATAATTTCTGTAGAAATGATCATTCTTTCCAAATGTGATCTAAACATACTGTCCTGTGACTAAATCAACAGAAACAGACGCGACTGAATAAGTACGTGTTCTCTTTCTTTTGTGAAATAACAGTTAATATCACTTTATTTATGAGTGACTAATGTGCAATCTTGACACAAATTAAATGATTATGATTAATGTATCACTTTTTAGTGTAAACCTGTGGTAAAACATCAATGCTTAGGTTTTAAATCTTTAGGTAAAGGCCCTTGCACACTGAGTCCGAAATTTTCGTATGTGTTTATTCGTATTCGTGAATCGGCGGCTCTGAATCGTCAAAACACGATTCAAACACCATTCAAACTGCTTGCTACGGATGCGAAAAACGCAGAAAATCGAACCCGATCTGATTTTTTTTTATGATGGACGAAAGTTTCGTAGACAGTGTGCAAGCGTGATTGACATAACGTGAGGTCGAATTTGTTTTTTAACGTGCGGAAATTTCGGATGCGGATTTCGGACTCAGTGTGCAATGGCATTAATGTTAAACAATAATGTCAACAAACTGACGCTTTTATCATGTTCGTTTTGCATTCTCACTTCCAGTGATTTCTTTCTGATCAATCTTCCATGTGCTGGTGAAATGATGGGTTAGTGTGATGTTGTTTCAGAGAGGTGTGTGTGTTAGTGAAGCGTATTTCTGCTATAATTATGATGAAGCTGCTTGATTTTAATCTTTTTATAAACTAAAACAGTAAAAAAAAATAATGACAATAATTATGAGTAATATACATTTTTAATATAACTGTATATTTTATATTATTTGTATTAATAATATATTAATTTGAATAGTTTTAAGTCGCTCTTGTACATTTGCTGATGCTCCCTATCATGGATTATATATGGTTTCCTATCATAAAAACCACAGGACTGCTCTGCTTATAACACAAACTTTTGCTACTTCCACTGTGCATCTGAAGTTTTTATAACTTTACTACCATAATCATTACAGGTATAAAAAGTTTGCTTTATCAGTTAACCAATAAATGCAATGTATTGGTCAGACCCATCAAACAGGTCATTCGGGAAATGATGTGCCAAGTGGATTTTTATGAGTGTATTTTCCAATGTAGTATACGCTGCGGGTCAATGCTAAGCTGAAGTTGCTTGACACTTCATCTATGGTGCTATGATTTTTTATAAACACTATTGACTTGGGCTATATTGATTGGCGTGAATGTATCACACAAATCATTTTGCACCAAATCAATAGAGAAATCTTGTGGAAAATTTATATTAAAAGGCCTTTGTTTGCCTAAGTGAGTTTCAGACATCATGCACACTGAATGCTTTGCTGATTAATTGAATTAGTTTAAATTTGGGAATGGCAAGCCCATTAAACAATGCATTCTTAAATCATGCACTGCCATGTGTGATTGAAATGAGATTTTCAACACAATAAGAGAGCTGTTAAATAAATCACATATGCATTTTACACATTCAGAGAAAAGGAGCATAACTCTTATGAACGTCTCTCAATCTTTAGGTTCAACACTTGCTGATGGCCATTTGCCTGCAGTGCTGCCAAACGCTTCTCGCTTATATGAACATTTGAGGCTTCGTACAAATTATGTACAAATGATCTATAACAAAACGGATCTGTATGGAGAGTATGGGTGGATTGAAGCGGTTTTTAATTACTACAGATTCAGGGAAAGTGTTTCATATTCAGGCAAATGCATGCTCACTTAATAATGTTGGGTTACAAATAACCCAACGAGTAACCCAACTATGGGATGGTATAGCACCTTCCCAACTGTGGGTTATTTTAACCCAATGCATTGGGTTAAAAGCCAGTTGGGTGAAAAGTATCCCAACAGTTTAACTAATTATTTTTATTTATGACATTATTTTAATAAATAAAATACACTTTGTTTTCAAATACAGATTGTTTTTTGTATAAAACAATAAATATGTCTCAACAAATATATTTTTAAATTACAAACTAAATATTGTGGAGTCTAGAATTTAATGTAAATATACATAATTGTGTACATAAATTCAAAATACACAAGTGTACAACATACGCATTTAACATAACAGCCAGGTTATTACTAGAAATTACCCAACGATTTTAAAAACATGTGTAACCAAAAGGTTGTGTTAAAAAATAACCCACGGTTTTTTTGTGTTATTTTTTTTACTTTGTGACAATTTGTACATTCTGGTTTAATTTGCAGAGACTAAAATGTGCCGTGGCCAAATTAATCTGTTAAACATATTCTGCTGTTTCACATGTTCATCTGTCTTTAGTGTGTAATGTTGCTGTTTCAGCATGAAAAAGAGTTCTTCTCTATATCAGTGTCAGTGTTTCTGAACTCCTGAAACGACTCCATTGTAGTCTTGAGTTTCTTCCGGGAACGAACACGTCACAATATTCCTCATTATAATTAATACGCAGAATAAAGGGGCGGGGCCTGGTTGAGTTCGTTAGTAGTGTGTTAAACTGGTGGTTATGATTAGGGGCGGGACATTTCCCAAACACAAATGTCAGTGCTTTTCTCAAATGTCAGTGCTTTTAGCTTTTTCTCTTCTTTTTTATGTTAAAGGACAAGCTCGGTATTTTACGCTTAAAGCCCTGTTTTAAGATCGTTTCTGATGAAATAGAACAGTTAAGATTGAAATTTGGACAAATGCTGCTGTCCCGGGAATTTCCGGTTTCTGTATTAGCACCCCCCACCTATACAATGGTTTCATAGGTTCACAAGAAGAATCATTCATAAAACGCATTAAACTTTAGTTTATAAAGACGTGAAACTCACCGAGTGGTCTGGGGTGTTCATATGCTCATACAAAAATGGCTGCAAAAGATGCTTTCCAACAGGTTTTATCGTAGTTTTTGTCCAACTCCATTGACTTGTATTGTATGTTCTGTGAGGTACGGTATTGCTCCGCCGCCGGAGACGGAAATGGGGTTGTTTGTATTCTTTCTGTAGTTATGCAGTCGCGGTATCGTAGGCTACGGTATCCAAACGTTGCCAAAGGTGCATTATCGCTTATTCAAGCTCTCAACGGAAGAATGTCCGGTTGTGAGGCGTTTGGAAAATAGGTCCACAGTTTTACAACGAATGGTAAAACACCTGTTGGAAAGCATCTTTTGCAGTTTTTGCGTAAGCATATCAGTGAACACCCTAGACCACTCGGTGAGTTTCATGTCTTTGTAAACTAAAGTTTAATGCGTTTTATGAATGATTCTTCCAGTGCACCTATGAAACCATTGTATAGGTGGGGGGGTGCTAACACAGAAACCGAAAAGGGACAGCAGCATGTGTCCAAATTTCAATCTTAACCGTTCTATTTCATCAGAAACGATCTTAAAACAGGGCTTTAAGTGTAAAATACCGAACTTGTCCTTCAAGTGCTCACAGAAGAGATGAGTTTTCAGATGTCTTTTGAATGTTGTCAGGGATTCTGCATTGCGGACAAGGGTGGGGATTTGTATGTATTATAAATAAAAGGCACAGATTGCACTGAATGTCAGCTTGCGTATTTTGCTCAGGATAAGGATGTGTTGAGTCCACATGTCCTGTAAACTAGAGACTGCTTCTAACCGCAGCTTGAGATCTGTCGCTCAAACACACAACTCTACGATACTGTTTGCGAACGTTCGTTGTAACGATGGTTTCGGGAAACACTGACTCGTTGAACTGCTGTTAATGACAGAACTTGCGACCATAGTTGGCTAACGATGCTTTCGGGAAACACAATCCAGCCCGACATAACAACACAGACTCAACCAATCGGGTGACTTTGAGGCGGGACTATATGTTTGACTAACAAATGACAGACCAAGAGGGAGTGTTCAGGAAAACTGTTTGCAATTAGTCATTATTCTTTGCAAAATCTGTTTAGTGCAGTTGTTTTCTAACTTAATCATATTAGATATTTCCACCAAATTTCTGCTGTAATTATGAAAAAAGTGCTTGTTTTTCATTATATATATATATATATATATATATATATAAAATATGATTTCTTAGTTTTATGTAGGCTATTTTTTACCATTTTAATTAAGTTTTTATTTTACGTTTATTTTAAGTTTTATAAAAGTCTCCCTGAAAATCCAGCTTTTAATGTTGTTTATATGTCTATGTGGCAAGGCAAGGCAAGGCAAGGCAAGGCAAGGCAAGGCAAGTTTATTTATATAGCACATTTCATACACAATGGTAATTCAAAGTGCTTTACATAGAAGAAATTAAAATAATCAAAAGAAATCAGAATAATTAAAACAGTTTAGAATAAAAGATAAAATACAGAAATCAGAATAATTAAAACATAAAATAAAATACAGTGCAAACAGTCGGACGAACAGTGGCACAGTGCTCATTCAGTAAATGCACAGCTAAACAGATGTGTTTTGAGTCTGGATTTGAATGTGACTACTGTAGGAGCACATCTGATCTCTTCTGGAAGCTGGTTCCAGCTGCGGCTGGCATAGTAGCTAAAAGCAGACTCGCCATGCTTAGAGTGAACCCTTGGTATTTCTAGCCGATGTGATCCTAATGATCTGAGTGATCTGTTGGGTTTATATTCAGTGAGCATATCTGCAATGTATTGAGGTCCTAGGCCATTGAATGATTTATATACCAGTAATAATACTTTAAAATCAATCCTAAATGTAACTGGCAGCCAGTGTAAAGACCTGAGGACTGGTGTGATGTGTTCATATTTTCTGGTTCTGCTCAGAATCCTAGCAGCAGCGTTCTGTATGAGCTGCAACTGTCTTATGGTCTTTTTGGGAAGGCCAGTGAGAAGTCCATTACAATAATCCACCCTACTGGTGATGAAAGCATGCACAAGTTTTTCTAAGTCTTGACTGGAAACAAAGCATCTAATTCTTGCAATATTTTTCAGGTGATAATATGCTGATTTAGTTATTGCTTTGACATGACTACTGAAACTAAGGTCTGACTCTAGAGACACACCCAGATTCCTGACTTGATTTTTAGTTGTTTGACCCCTAGACTGAAGGTATGCGTTCACCTTGAGAACTTCATCTTTGTTTCCAAACGCAATGACTTCAGTTTTGTCTTTGTTTAACTGAAGAAAGTTTTGGCACATCCAATTGTTTACTTCATCAATGCATTGGCAAAGGGAGTCAATGGGGCTGTAATCGTTAGGCGATAGGGCTAAGTAGAGCTGTGTGTCGTCTGCATAGCTATGGTAAGCGATTTGGTTCTTTCTCATTATTTGGCTCATTGGGAGCATGTACAGGTTGAATAGGAGTGGCGCAAGAATTGAGCCTTGAGGGACTCCGCATGTCATGGGTGTCCACTCAGACTTATGGTCTCCTATACTCACATAATAACCTCTGCCTCCTAAGTATGACCTGAACCATTTTAGGACTATCCCAGAAAGCCCGACCCAGTTTTCCAGCCTGTCAAGAAGTATTTTGTGATCGACAGTGTCAAATGCAGCACTGAGGTCGAGTAGTACCAGCACTGATAATTTGCCTGTATCAGTATTTAAGCGAATATCATTTATTATCTTTATGAGCGCGGTCTCTGTACTGTGGTGCGGTCGGAAACCAGATTGAAAATGGTCAAAGTATCCATTCGAGCTTAAGAATTTGTTCAGCTGATTGAAGACAACTTTTTCAATGATCTTGCCTATGAAAGGAAGATTTGAGATCGGTCTATAGTTGTTTAATATGGTCTTATCCAGATTGCTCTTTTTCAGGAGGGGCTTGACAACAGCAGTTTTCAGGGAGGTCGGAAAACTCCCAGAGAGAAGTGAGGCATTTACCACTTCTAGGAGATCTGCTTCTAAGCTGTGTAACACATTTTTGAAAAAAGATGTGGGAAGTGCATCAAGGGCGCAGGTTGATGTTTTTAGTTGCTGTACGGTTTCTTCCAAAATTTTGCCATCAATTTCTTCGAAATCAGACATAGTTGCTACTTTCTCGTGCTGTTGTTTGATCTGCCTGACCCCAGCGCAACTCAAGGATGAGCTGATCACCTTTCTAATATTATTGATTTTCTCAGAGAAGAAAGAAGCAAACTCACTGCACTTTCTCACTGAGAGCATTTCACTGGGAATCTGGCTTGGGGGGTTTGTCAGTCTCTCTACAGTAGCAAAAAGAGTGCGCGTGTTGTTTATATTGCTGTTTATAATATTCGAGAAAAAAGTCTGTCTAGCTTTGCTTAGTTCCTTATTGAAAGCATGGATGCTGTCTTTGTAGATGTTATAATGGACTACAAGTTTTGTCTTCCGCCACATGCGCTCTGCTTTTCTGCATTGTCTTTTCATATTTTGCACTGCTGTTGAGTTTCTCCAAGGTGCTTTTTGTCTGCCACTCTTCTTCCTGACTTTCACAGGAGCAATATCATCAATTACACTCTTAACTTTTGAGTTAAAAGAATCAAGGAGAAAATCAACAGAGTCAGCAGATATGCTTGGTGTTAAAGATATAGCCTTCATAAATAGTACACTAGTATTCTCATTTAAGCATCTCTTCTTGACAGACACAGATCTAGCTTCAATGGCAGGAGAGATCAATATATCAAAGAAAATACAAAAATGATCAGACAGTGCTACATCCTTAATAACAATTGATGAAATGTTTAGACCCTTACTGATAAGTAAATCTAGAGTGTGTCCACGATTATGTGTGGCTCCATGTACATGCTGAGTCAGATCAAAAGTTTTTAAAACAGTTTTGATTTCTTTTGCCATATTGTTTTCTGCATTATCTATGTGAATGTTAAAATCTCCAGCAATGGCAAAGCAGTCAAACTCTGAGGAAATAGAACTTAACAGTTCTGTTAAGTTCTCAGCAAAAGCTGGAGAGTATTTTGGAGGCCTGTAAACAATGATAAGTAAAATGCGTGGAGCACCTTTTAACACAATACCCAGATATTCGAAAGACGGGTAATTCCCAAATGATATTTGCTTACATTGATAGACATCTTTATAAAGAGCAGCTAAACCTCCGCCTCTTCTGACAGCTCTGCAGACACTCATAAAAGTAAAGTTAGGAGGGGCTGTTTCATTGAGGACTGTTGCACTGCAACTTTCTTCTAGCCAAGTTTCATTTAGCAACATAAAATCCAGGTTGTATGTGGTTATTAAGTCATTGACTAAAAGTGATTTATTTTTAAGTGAGCGGATGTTTAAAAGTGCTAACTTAACAGTCTTACTTTTTGTCCCCATAGCAATCTTGGTATGTCGTGTAATAGGCACCAGATTAGATGGGTTTGCTGTACGGCTTTTGAAGGCCTTAGACTTTCTATCATGTAATTGAACAGCAATAGAAAAACATACAGGCACACTGGGTTCCCGCTTGTTCTGTAAACATTTGAGAAAGTTATTGTTATCATAGCGGGGACCCGACACATATCACTGAGAGCTGGTATCATGTGGTGTTTTTAATATGCTTTAAGACAAACCATGTGTAAATTCATAAGTCGACAGCATTGCTGAGTATTTTCTCCTTAAAACTGCAGTGAACCAAAGACAGTCTCAAAAACACGGTTTGAAATCGCTGGTGTTTCTGACGTCACAAACTACCTTGTAACCAATCAGATCAACGTGTGATCGTCAACGAGTGGATCTCTGAGTGAGTGAGTGAGTGGAGGCGGGGCTCATCTGCATATTCATCAAACCGTGCATACTAAATGATGCAAGGGTGTCGAGTTACATTCAAGATATTTTAAGACATGAAGATTTTTTTTAACGTTTAAATATGCAATTTTGGTGATCAAAGATGAGTTTTAAGGGATACAAATTATTGACTACAGGGGGACTTTAAGGAAATAACCAAAGTATGGCAAAAATGTAATTTTGGCAGCAAAACTTTTCCTCTAAACAGCAGCGTCACATTCTTAAAAGCACTCGGTGAAAACTCTTCCTGAAGATGTGTGATTTTGTGTGAAGCGTCGAGGAGATGTCTCACTTCAGTGGCACTGAAGGACTGCTGAAGGAGGACACTTTTATTTTTTTATAACTATCAGTTGATCATTACTGTTTAATTATGTCGGGTGGATTCTGGAGTAGATAACATGCTGTTATCTCCCGGTGAGAAGGCTAGAAAGGATATCAAAAAGATAAGTCCCGTTCCAGCACACGCGGCTGCTGTTTAAATATTGTAATGTTCTTTCGTCTTTCAACGTATTTAATCTTCAGCCGAACTGAAGCAGAAGAACAGTCAAAGGAAAGCAAGAAAAAAATGCGTTGAGAATGGCGAATTCTTGCATATCTATTAAGCACAGGTGCATGTAGCCTTTAAACAGATAAAGCCAATGATGGAATAAGGGCTGAGGGGGAGGAGAGGCTCATGGCAATAATAAT
Source organism: Siphateles boraxobius (assembly GCF_051911475.1). Lineage (NCBI taxonomy): Eukaryota > Metazoa > Chordata > Actinopteri > Cypriniformes > Leuciscidae > Siphateles > Siphateles boraxobius. The sequence continues at coordinate 556,188 of NW_027508719.1, read as the reverse complement.
AGCCCACAGGGATTAAAAGATCACAGGAGTCAAGAGGTGTGTTAACCACCATAAAATGCAGAAATGATTAGGCGAGATATGCACTCGACGCGTAATCGAGGGCATGAGCTCCGGCTACAATATGAGATTCAGTGCAGGGTCATCTCTGTTCTGCAGTGCCTTATGAACTCTGTGATTAATCCAATATGCAATTTAAGGAAGTGTTTGTATAAAAAAGGCCATAGCAGAAACATGCTCTATTCAAGCTCAGGCACACAAAAAAGATTAAGGTTAAATTAAATTTAGCCAATAACTCACTCAGTAAGGGATCGACAGCTAGATGAAAATAATTTAGATTTAATTTTTTTTAAAAATCATATAGATTTCCATAATTTTCTCAAACAGAATGGAATGTTTCATCACAATCATCACAGAATTCATTAATTCCACTGACTGATGTTTGCATGGTTGTTTTCCCTCCAAAGTGATGTCACTTCCTGGAAGGTGGTGCCATTGAGCAACTGGCTGTTGTTAGTTAAAGGGATTTTCTAAAAGTCAAACAGGAAGGACAGACATTTAAAGGACAAAAAAACTATAAATTGATAATCAATTATTCCCCCTGTGGTGAAAATCCAGCTTTTAATGTTGTTTATATGTCTATGCGGTGTTTTTAATATGCTTTAAGACAAACCATGTGTAAATTCGTAAGTCGACAGCATCGCTGAGTATTTTCTCTTTAAAACTGCAGTGAACCCAAAGACAGTCTCAAAAACAACCCCTGTTTCCTGCATCACAAACATGTGACCAGTTCCAGGCTCATACTAAATGAAGCAAGGGTGTCAAGTTACATTACGGCTATTTTAAGGCTTGAAAACATTTCCACAGGGAGAAAATGTTTAAATAAGTCATTTTGATTATCAAAGATAAATTTTAAGGGATACAATGATTGACTGCAGAGGGACTTTAAGACAATATTCCCAAGAAAAAGGTTTGTTTGAAATATTTAAATTAGAAAAAGATGCCAGATTCACAAAAGTATAAACATTTAAAAAAGTCTTCACAACTGCTATTTTATTCTTATTTTCTATCTAAAGAATAAAGTTAAGAATATGTTGTATTCCCAAAACATTTTCTTAAGGAATGTTATCTTTTTTCTACAGATTGTTCTAATGACAAAATGCAAGAAGAATTAGAAATTCCTGAAAATAATGTTTAAAAAAAGCATTGTAAATATTCTCCTAAAGTTAGTATAACCTCAGACTCGTCTCAAATCCTCAAAGTTTAAATGTTTAATCAATTTATCAGCTCAGTTCAAATATTAAGCATTAGATTGTTATTATGATTATTATGGTAATCTGCAAAAAGACTTGGCAATCGAGTTGATCAGCAAGAATAACACCAACACCATTTTCCTCTTAAGAAGAAAGAAAAAGTTCTGAAGACAATATTTGAGAAGAATTTTCACTTAGAATTAATCTTAAGAAAAATCCATTTAAACCAAAGTGAAACGATTTAAATTCACTAAACTGTGATTAAAGGCAACTAAATACAGTACTTACGATTTACGTTAATATATTTAAAATTATAAACTATATTGATAATATTAAAAATATAATTTTTCTTAAAAAGTAAGTTTAATTTATTTTTGGTCACACTTTAGTTTAGGGTCCGATTTTCACTATTAAACTGTCTTCAATGCCTCAATGAACTCCTAATTATTTCTTATTAATAGTTAGTAAGGTAGTTGTTAAGTTTGGGATTAAGGGATGTAAAATATGGTCATGCAGAATAGGGCATTAATATGTGCTTTATAAGTACTAATAAACAGCCAATATCCTAGTAATTTCCATGATAATAAGAAACTAGTTATGGTAATAGTGAGAACTGGACCCTAAACTAAAGTGTTACCATATTTTTTTATTTTATCCAATATATGAAGACTTAAGATACGAGATGATGAGGACAGACACACGTTTATAGAGCGACTAAAATCACATCATTATTGTTAAAACTGGAGCTGACACGTATAAGATAACACATATTTACATACAGCTCACCTTCACAGTGACGCGTCACATTCACAGCCTGTCTTTACGAATCTGTTGAAAATCTGCTCATTCTGCAAAGAAACGACATTTGTTAGAGTTTTTTTACATTTGTAACTACACTGTAGAGACAAGGACTGAACATAGCAATACAATCAATAGATTCACAATAGCAATACACAGTCTTACACAGACATCATACAACTATCACAAGTCATAGAAATCTAATACTTGATTAAAGATTTTAAAGGTTAAATGTTTTGAGTTTGCAAGTTTAGAGGAAATGTCAAACGACGCATCCGCAAACATTTCCCCGACTCCCGGCGAGGGCCGGAGAGAAGCACAGGTGAGCTATTGGGACGGGGAATCGGATGCTCCATTAGCAGCGGATTTATTCAATCAGCTGGCTCACCTCTTAATTAAAGGAGCTAATTATGCTATCGAAGGGCTTGGCTGGTGGCTCCAGGAGTGTTTTGGCTGGCACACACACACACACACACACACACACACGTACCTCGCTGAAGGTGATGACCTTGTGATAACCCGTGTGTTCATCACTCAAATTACTGTCCCCTGTAATGGTAATGCCAGAGCACTGGAACACCGGGGCCGACTAATCTGTATTCAAATTACATGCCAGCAAACAGTGAGGTGGCCCGCGCGGCCATAACTCAGCAGCAGTGCATGCTGGGAAGGGAGCTCCTCCACGGCCAATCAGGCTTTATCATACATTTCCCAGGTGTGCGACGGGCCTTCTGGGGAGCCGGTGATATTGGGAAAATTCATCACAAGTCTCCCTCGCAGCCGTAATGGTCAATTTAAATTAATTACTAGTGGGACGGGTCAGTCATTCACGGAGCTAAAGCCAGATGAAGCCGTGGAGATCTTGTGTCTTCCATTGTTGGAACTTCACATTGACTTTAATCAGGACAATTCACCCAAAAAAATTAATTCTGTCATCATTTACCCACTCTCAAGTTGTTTCAAACCTGTCTTCTGATCACAAAAGAAGATATTTGAAAGAATATTGGTAACCAGACAGTTAATGGACCCCATTGACTTCCATGGGTTTTTTTTTTTCTACTATGGAAGTCAATGGCTACCATCAACTGTCTGATTACCAATATTCTTTAAAAAATATCTTATTTTATGTTCAGCAGAAGATTCATACAGGTTTTAAACAACTTGAGGGTGAGTAAATGATGACAACATTTTCAATTTTGAGTGAACTATCCCTTTAATGCCTAAAATCAATTAATGAACATTTAAATTAATATTTCCATAATTTTCGTTAATGGCTTTTAATTAGTTACCACGCAAGACTATAATGAAGTGAGGACATTTTTCATCAGAAAAGGTACTACATTTATCGCCAGATGTTATGATCTGTATGGCTCAAGCTAACAATAACATAGCTAACGTTATACATCAAACTAGCATCTCTGTTGTAGCGTGTATGCTACAGATTGCAAAATGTTTGGCGGGAATATTGATATTTGTATATAATTTGGCATACCCATTATATACTTAAAAAAATACTTGAGTAAATTGGCAACTATAAAATAATTAATAATTATAAATCGTAAGTAAATTAGCATAAACAGTATAAACTTACATCTGATACACTTGTTGGTATTTCTGCTCCCAGTTCATTCCTGTCATTTTTTCATAAATTAACAACAAATATAAACAGGTAAAAGAGTCAACAAGAGGGTGTGTGTGTGTGTATGTGTGTTAAATATTGTAGGCCTACATTAAGAGATTTTTTCATGATGTTTTGTCGCCATCTGCCGGTCATGTGAGATTTCTCGGTTAAACTGCCCTTCATAGTGTTCCTGAAACTCATTAAAAATGCTTTAAATATATATAATTCTGTCAGACTTCTGTGATATCCTCCTGAGACCCAGAAATAAAAGCTCTTTTGAATTTAGTATTTTTTCATGTCATTACATTGTTTAGAGCATGTGAAACATTTATATTTCATAAAATAAATATTTATTTATAAAATTATTTATTTTAAAAATTGTAAACAAGATAATTTATTCATATCTCATGCTATGTCCTCTAGTGACACCAGGACTCAGTTGTTTAAAAAATAAAGACATAATGACATTCAATATGAAGGGAATTTTTTTTCATTCAACAATCAGTTTTTATGTTTCTGGATTTTTTAAACAAACTTTGAATAAAGATGATTCTCAACTATGTTATGAAAGATATAATAGAATGAATTGATGCACCATTATACTTCATACAATATTTGGGTAAAATGGCCATAAACGTGTAGTCCCATTCAATACACAATACAAAATTCAATACAGTATCTATACACTCTATTTAATTTGTATATTAATGTGTTCTGGGGAAACATGTAATTAAAAAAGGTGTAATAATGGGAGTAATAATTGCCAATATTTTCATAATATGTAATAGGAATATTGATCTATAATTTCACTTGTTGTGTCTCCCAGAATGCCTGATAAACATGCTGTAAGTCCTAGTGTCTTTACAGTGGACATGTATGAATCAGTGTCCTGTTCTGTAACAGTCATATTTTGATTAGAAAGCCCATAACATTTTCCCAAAATGTAAAAAAAAAAAAGGAGTGTAAAGTTTAAGTTAAGTGTTACGCAATGTCCAATTTCAATTGTATTAAATTGAATTATACCTAATTTATGATTATTAATGTGATAGGGGAAAAGGCAATAAAAATAAGTTCAGAACAGTTAACAGACTCCAATTCCTCAAATAAACCATAAACATTTTATTTTTTACATTCCATAGAAAATAATAAACCGATCAACTGACAATTTATTACAGTTGATAAAAAACATTTGCTGTCATTATCCTTATAATAAATGATGTATATCATGGATTTAGTATGCATTATTTGTAGGGGTGTAACAATATATTGTGTCAATATATCGTATTACAAAAATATGTATGGTGGATATTTCACCCTAAATTAAAATTAATGTCCGTGAAAAAATTCAAGTTTTTAGAGTTGTAGTGTCAGTACTACATTAAACTACTATATATAACGTTGAATATAATGTATAATAATGCAATGGGGAATATTTGTGGGTTCTGATAATGCCAGATGTCTGATGCTACCAGTAAAAAGTGGCATACATTATTTTAAATATATGTGCAACTTCATATACGCACGCATGCTCGTCTAAAATAATTGTATATTTTCATCTTCAGAATCATGAATATTGTTATTCTGGTGTCTCTATTGTCCTGTGACTAAGCCCAAGACTATTCATTTACACACACTGTGTAATATTAAATTTAGCATTTTATTCAAGTTTATTTTTTCTTAATCTTTTATCATATGTCTTGTAGTATCGCAATAATATCGTATCGTGAGTTCAGTATTGTGATATGCATCGAATATGACATGAGGGAATCGTTACACCCCTAATAATTGGAGTAAAAAACTAATTAAATATCACAATAATAACATTACTCAGCATTTACGTACTTTGGCAATAGACTTTTGGAAATGAATATATGTAAAATATGTAACTATTTTCACAGTTTATTCAGAAAGGCATCAACAGTGACAGTGTTAATCTGATGATAAACAGATTTTCACAGAAAATACGAGTGTTACACATGTGAATTGAGTCCAGGATTCGCTCACTTCCTCAGAGTGTTTGTCAGTTAGCCCGTCTGATGTGAATGACAGGCTAGGACTCAGATCTGCTGAAGCACTGCAGGCCCGGGAGCTTCCAGCGGGAGCCGGTGTGTATCCGCAGGTCCAGCCACTCCTGCTGGGCCGAGGCCAGGTAGGACTCGCAGGCCTCGGGCGGGGGGGGCAGTGAGCTCTCGGCCCGGGTCAGGGCCTGGTGCCACGCCGCCTGCACATCCATGCTCTCCAGATTATGTAGACCTCCGGCTGCCTGATCCATCACCTGAGCGCTGTTCGGGCCTGAGGGACACGGCACACGGGGTTAAAGGGACACGCAACCCAAAAATGAGCATTACCCCATGATTTACTCACCCTCAAGCCATCCTCAGTGTATATGACATTCTTCTTTCAGAGTTATATTTTAAAATGTCCTGAATGTATATAGAATGTTAAAATTGTCACTTTTTTTTTTTTTTTATATTTCCATTTTATTAACCTTACATATAATACAAAACCCAAACAAAGTGTAAAAAACATAAAACGTACAGTATACAATGATTATTTGATATTGAAAAAAGATATATATATACCGAGTATGTATCACACATTCAACATGAAACAAATAAGAACAATAATTAAAAAAGAAAAAAAGAAAAAAAAAAGGGGGTTTTCTTTTGGGATAGATTACCATGAGGGTAGAGAAGGAAGGCTATGTGTGTGTGTGTGTGTGTGTGTGTGCGCGATAGAATGGGATTAATACCATGCGTGTAAGTTTGTGTGTGATTGAGTGTTTTGTATTTGAATGTTGAAATCAGCAGTATTGGTATAGTATGAATGATTGTAATTGAAGTAATGTGTCCTGGTTATAAGAGGGGATTGGTCGGGTTGGGTCAAGCTCAACGACTCTTTCCTCTGGCTGCTCCAGTCCTCACCGAGGCAGAGGAGTATATTAATCCTAGGAGATAGAGGAGAGAGGGGCATCGGACACGGGGGGGGGGCACACAGTGCCAGAACCCCTCACCACTACTGCCCTCCTCTGGCCCCGCCGTCAACTGCTGTTCTACTGACGGGCCAGCTCATCTCCCCAACCCAATATCCCTGTGTTATGTCTTCTAGGGTGTAAATTAAGTCTAAATGCATTAAAAGAGGTGTGGCGCAAGGGGTAGAACTTATTCAGAACCACCTCAAGCATCACACAATTCCCTACCTATTAATTGATTGTGTGATTAAATGTATGATATGAGATGCATTAAAAAGAAGTGGGGGGCAACAGTCCCGAACCTCTTCAGGCCCTCCACACAGCACACCTTAATTCTAAAATAGGAATGTGAATGTTGGCCATCTAACACGAGGAGCATTAAAAAGTGAGGTGTACAGAGTAGAGCCGGCCCCAGCAGTTGCAGTGGAGGAGGTCGTCCGTGGAGGCGCGGTGAAAGGGGAGGCATGTTCTCCCTCAGGGGAAACACCCTGTCACTTTTTGAGGGTGAACAAATACGCTCGTTTGTGTGTGTCGCTTTAAATGCAAATGAGCTGCTGCTCCCAGCACAGAGGCCGGAGCCTCAAGAGCTTGTGTGTGCGTGCGTGTGTGCGTGCGTGTGTGAGCAGCTCCGATTACCTCACACAGACACACTAAATAATTTCTAAAACGTTTAGCCTTTAATGTTCCAACCGGAATCGGACAAAGATGGAGGGACTCAAGAAGAAGTGACAACATGTAGAGCAACAGGACGTTTCTGAATAGTTAGTTGATTTATGTTCCTGATGTGGAGTTAACTATCTTCTTGTCATTGATTAGCATAGTCTGTCATGATAATCTATAAATCGTGTTCTGGGGGCGGGGTTTATGTAAATGTTAGGGTTAGTGATGTCACTAATCCGGGAGGAATGTGGTGTAGTCTCTACCAGCCATTTGTTGTAATCCTTAAAAAGTGATTTCTGTAAAAGAAAAAATCTCCCTTTGCTTTGAACTTTGAGTGTCGAAACTTTGCAGATGTTGTTTATGCTGAAACAGCAACATTACACACAAACTAAAGTTATAAAAGTGAAAACATGATCAAGCACTGTTTAATTGTGTGGTGAAAGCTGGTTGTGTGAGACTCACAGCAGTGTCTGAAGGGCTCCCAGCTGCGGGAGGGCAGGTAGGGTTTGGCCACGGGCTGCTGAAGCAGACACACGATCGCACTGTCCACCTGATGAAACACACGCAGAGACAGCAGCTTCTGGAGCAGCTCCTCCGAGAGACGGTACTCCGAGGAGCGCACGAGGTCTCGGATCGAGTCGAAGTCCTGCTTCAGCTGCAGCGCCCCCTGGATGCTGTGCAGGATCAGATCACGAAAACACACAGTGAAGACCTTTACTCCACCACACACACACACGCAGACACACACACACACACACACACTCACACTCACACTCACACTCACACTCACACTCACACTCACACTCACACTCACACTCACACACACACACACACTCACACACACACACACACACTCACACTCACACTCACACTCACACACACACACACACACACACACACTCACACTCACACTCACACTCACACTCACACACACACACACACTTACAGTCAAAAGTTTGGGATCGATAAGATTTTAAATGTTTTTAAAAGTCTCTTCTGCTCACCAAGGCTGCATTTAAATTCAAATTGATCAAAAGTGACAGTAAAAACATTTCAGATAAATTCATTTATTTTAGATAAATGCTGTTCTTTTGAACTTTTTATCCATCAGAGATTCCTGAAAAAAAACTGTTTTCAACATTAAAAATAATCATAAATGTTTCTTGAGCATCAAATCATTATGATTTCTGAAGGATCATGTGACACTGAAGACTGGAGTAATGATGCTGAAAATTCAGCTTTGATCACAGGAATAAATTACACTTTACTATATATTCACATAGAAAACAGATGTTTTACATTGGCATAACATTTCACCATATTATTGATTTTTCTGTATTTTTAATCAAATAAATGCAGCCTTAGTGAGCAGAACAGACTTCTTCTAAAAAAATGTAAAATCTTACCGATCCCAAAGGTTTAAACCGCAGTGTACATGTTAACTTATTCCAGCCCTAACCTCACAGTCTACTAATACTCTACTGTGAGTTAGCTGACATGTAGTTACTGTAGTTGGACCATGAAAATAAAGTGTATCCTGTTTTTGTCAGTGTGTACACCCACCTAAACTTGATCTTCTGTGTGAGTATGTGCTCCATCCAGGCCTCCATGAAGGCGGTCGTAGCCTCGGCGAGGGCAGGAACACGGGCTTCATCGGGGAGGGTCTGAATGCTCTCCATCACCGGCCCGATCACGCTCTGAGCCGCAGACGATGCGTACTCACTCGGGCTGCTGGGAAGCTCTGAAAACATCCAGCGTTTAGCGGTTCACAAGCACAGACACAACACACTGCAGACTAGCATGAGGGGCTTTCGCATCGGAGGAACCTTTTTTCCTAGTTCCTAGAACTGTTGGAGGAAGTTCCTAGTTTTGGGCGTGTTCACACCGCAGGAACTAGGAATGATTTTAGCTCTAAAAACTCCTTTAAGAGGAACCAATTTACTCCAGAGTCGGTCTAAACCAGCGCTATAGGAACTATCAGTGACGTCAGTGACCCTGATTGGCTGGACACGAGAAAAACCAGAACCCGCCATTTTTAAAAAAGCTGTGTAAACACACTCATTATAGACTATATATTTACTCCAGAAACTAACTCTACGAACATGGAAAACACTGATAGATGAGCCTCTTAATCTTTACACTGAGGAGAAAATCATGATGCTGTATTTCTGCTCAGCAACACTGGACATCAAACACACGGTATACGCTCATAACACATGTTATAATGTATAATACATTGTATGTTTTATCTAATAACGTATTAGAGAGTTAGACAGATCGCAAACTATGAACACAGAGAACGCCAGCGCCGTCAAAATAAGTCACAGCAAGAAAGGCGGCTCACGTCACCTCAGAGTTCCTGCTGGCGGCGCGAACACAACCAGGAAAACGCTCCTATGGGAACCATTAGTTCTCTGGGAACACCATCCTGGTGGCTAGATCCTATAACTAACTGGTGCGAAAGCCCGTACTCATTCATGCTTCTGTACCCGCTCTGTGACTGATCCTCCAGTGTTTTGCTGACGGCATGGTTTGCTGGAAGATCTCCACAGACATTTTCTTGCAGTCCATAGAAAAGGTCCTCAGGACGAGATCAGAGAAAGCCTGCAATACGAGACGGACTGAGCAAGTCAGAAAGCACAGATTTTTCTCATAAAGCATTTTGTTAAAATGCGTTTCTTATTTTATTGTTACCTTACAATGTTAATGTCAATATTTCTGCACCGGTATGGCTCAAAAGTGTGGGGTTGGTAAGATTTAATTCAAATTAAGATTGTTTTTCTTTAAAAAAAAAAAAGTCTCTTTTGCTCACCAAGGCTGAATTTATTTGAGCAAAAATACTGTAAAAACTGAAATATTATTACAATTTAAAATTTCTGATTTCTTTGTGAATATATAGTAAAGTGTAATTTATTCCTGTGATCAAAGCTGAATTTTCAGTAAAGCTCAAGTCTTCAGTGTCACATGATCCTTCAGAAATCAGTATAATATGATGATTTGATGCTCAAAAAGAAAACAGTTGTGGAAACCGTGATGGATTTATTTTTCAGGATTCTTTGATGAATAGAAAGATCAAAAGAACAGCATTTATTTTAGATAATATTTTAGGCTATAATATAATGTTTATTTTGAATGCATCCTTGTAGTTTCTGTCAAAGAAAACTCTTACTGACTCTTACTCACTTTTGAACGATAATGTACTTAATCTTCATTATTACTATTTTTCTAAATTTTGGAATAATTGTAAAGTCTACAAAAATTATGAAATAACACAAATGTAAGTAGTGACCAAAAAATACAGTATTGAGTGAGGACGACACTCTTTTTAGCTGCTTTTCATGTAGGGAGATTTTGATCAAACAATTAGGAGATCAGATCATTGAGTCCAGTACTGAGTGTTGAAACCTTTGACCAGTGATGTCAGTTTAAATTAAATGATCAAACCGGATCAGTAGAAGCCATTTTAGAACTATTAAAGTCTCAACATTAGCTTGTGAATAACTTGAAGAAGATATTTTGAGAAAAGATGGTGACCAAACAATTATGGTGACCATTTACTTTCTTCGTATGGAATTCCAATCTTCAAAATATCTTCTTGTATGACTTTCTTTCCTCTTTGGAACATAAAAGTTAGGAAAGATGTGAGGGTGAGTAAATGAGGACAGAATTGCCATTTTTTGGGTGAACTATGCCATTTACAATGTTCTGCAGAACTGTGTGACTCCTCACCTGTAGGTGTGTGAGAGCCTGAGAGAGTGAAGCTGTTTGCTGAACTATCAGCCGCTGATCTGAGTCTCTGCTGACGGCTTCAGTGAGCTGGACCAGGCTCTCCACCGAGTCCTTCAGATCCTTACCACAAACACAAACACAGGCTACATTAGGATATTTTAATCATTCCCAATCTAAATCATCATTTCTCCACGATCTGCCTTCGAAGAGGGATCGTAGTATCGTGACCAAACACACATTCACATTCAGTAACGCAGCGGCAGAGTTACGCTCACGTTACATTGCAGTTCTTCACCATCAGGAAAGTTTATTATTTGCATGCATTTTAAAGCCTTGCACTTTTTATTCACACACTGTTCTGACTTAAGCTTTCTGAGCGCAGACACTCAAAGTGTCCGCACACTTCATCACGTCTTATTGCACTATAACTGTCAAATACACACAAGGTTTACAATAAACACAGTCATTTATATCTTAAAGGGTTACTTTGCCCATATATGAAGTTCCTGTCATTAATTACTCATGTCATGTTGTTCTAAACCAGTAAAACCTAGGCTGCAACGTCATTGCAACTTTCAAGGCCCAGGAAGGTAGTAAACATTGTTAAAATAGTCCAAGTGACTCCAGTGGTTCAATCTTAATGTTATGAAGCCATGAGAATACTTTTTGTGTGCAAAAAAACAAAAAACAAAAAAAAAAAAGACTTTATTCTACAATTTCTTCTCTTCTGTCTCAGATCTCCTACGCTATTCGCGTAATAAACACAGTGCAGCGCTTCCGGGTCCTCGCCAGAATACCGCCTCACCATTGGCCGACGCTGGTCACGTGATCATCTCGACATGCACGTGATGCTGACGCAGGAGCAGCCAATAGTGAGCAGCCGTTCTGGAATCAGGAAGTGCTGCACTGTTTACACTACGCCAACAGCGTAAGAGAATGACGTGGAAGAGAAGAGATTGTTGAATAAAGTTGTTATTTTGGGGGGATTTGCACACAAAAAGTATTCTCGTCGATTCATAAAACCACTGTAGTCAAATAGACTTTTTTTTTTTACTCTTTTTTTTATTTTTAGGTTTTTACAACAACAATTTTCACAATTTTCCACCACATTTGGATGGTACCCAAAATCCTATACATCACATACAATCAACAACTGAATACAAAAAACAAACAAACAATTACATCCACAATAGTATCAGAAAAAAAAAAGGGGGGAGAAAAACATAAATTGGGAAGCAACACAATAAATGACTAAATAATTCAAAACATTACAGTAATACAGCCCTTCCCGCAATTCAACAAACAATACAGTTGTATATTTAACACTCAGCTGGCAAACACATGGACTATTTTAACAATGTCTTTACTACCTTTCTGGGCCTTGAAAGTTGCAATGATGTTGCTGCATTTTTGTGGTTTAGAAACTTAATTTGTGTTCTGAAGATGAACGAAGGTCTTACGGGTTTGGAACGACATGAGGATGAGTAATTAATGACAGAAACTAAGTGAATGCAAACAGTTCGGATGCGTGTCAGAATATTAGATCTGTGCATTCGCTCTTAAAGTGACAGCAGCCTAATAAACCTGCTGCCGTCTGTCATTAATGTTAATCAAACAACAAAAGAGAAAGAGAAATCACTATTAGATGTGATATAGTTTCACTATACTATGTGTCTATTTAATTCACCCCCCTATGTTAGATTAAAATATATATCCTTTATGCAAAAGATGGATATAAATGCATGGTGGAGGTGAGTGTTTAATTTACCTTGAGATCTCCTTGTGTGACCAGCAGGAACTTGCTAAGGGACCAGGAGGCCAGAAACTGGTAGGCTTTACTCATGACCCAGAGAGTGGAGGCCTGGACTGTGACGACTGACCTACACAACAGCCCCAGATGAGTCTCCCGAAGACTCCTGCATCCACGCTCACCTGGGGAAACACAGCAGTGCCAACGGGATGAGCTCAGGGATCTCATGCACCTTGATCAGTGGACAAACTAGGGATAGAAAAAATACTGGTACTTCGTTACAGAAGCAATATTAAAATCATAATATATAAAAATATCTGAAATTATTTTCACAATACACAATTTTGCTATTTATTTTATTTTATAATTTCATTATTTCATATTATGTATCTGTATTATTATTCTTTATTAGTATTCATAATCAGTTGTATCATCTTATGAAGTTTAAAATGCATGAGTAGACTATAGATTGCATGGACACACGTGTTTAAGGAGCATATTTTAGACACAAGGAGGGGAGCTGGGAGAGTTTGTTTAGAGGTTTGTGTGCAATGCCATGTTCACTGAGCAGAGATGATCCAATGATGATGATACATTAAATGTGTACATGTTAAAGGAATGTTTCAACTGATGCAAATGTACCACAAATGTATACACTAAAGAAATAGTTTCTTAATGTGGATAGTGGATTATACCATGTGTAAGCATGAGGTATACATTACATTTTTCAAACATAAGCAACATGTTTTGCTACCTTACAAGGAAGTTGATCTCACTGTCCCACCTCAGAGAAACATAAAGGCATGATGGGGTGAGAGGAAGGAGAAACATGAAGAAACCATTTACAGCTATCATGATGGGATGAGAGGATAGAGAAATGGGGAATAGAGAAATCTGGAACGAAGACCTCCTCTCATATAGACTTATTCTAATATACCTGTGTTTCTCTGTCTGACACATGATACATGATAAATATAAATCTCTTGGCAAAAGTAACTGGTGTAGATTCTGTGATTCAACAATAACGGGGGGGGGGGGGGGGGTGCATGACACTACCATTCAAAAGTTTGACATATGTAAGATTTATTTAACAAATTAATATTATCATTGAGCAATGGGGCATTAAATTGATCAAAAGTGTCAGTAAAGACATTTATAATGCTACAAAAGATTTCAAATAAAGGCTGTTCTTTAAAACTTTATATTTATCAAAGAATCCTGAAAAATAAATGTATCAGTTTCCTCAAAAAAATGAAGCAGCACAACCGTTTTCAACACTGATGATAATCATAAATGTTTCTTGAGCATCAAATCATCATATTATAGTGATTTCTGAAGGATCATGTGACACTGAAGACTGGAGTAATGATGCTGAAAATTCAGCTTTGATCACAGAAATAAATTACACTTTACTATATATTCACATAGAAAACAGCTGATTTACATTGTAATAATATTTCACTGTTTTTACTGCCCTTTTGATCAAGTAAATGTAGCATTGGTGAGCAGAAAAAAACTTCAAATACATTAAAAAATCTCAAAGTATTGAACGGTAGTGTAGCATCATGACAACCCTAGTCTAGACACTGATCAGCCTGAAGATGACAGGAGTGTGTGTGAAGTTACCGGGCAGGAGCTTCAGGACGGTGTGTAGAGGAGGGAAGAGCTGGAGGATCAGATCCATAGTGGCCGTTCTCACGGCACATCTCTCACGCTTTACTGCAGGAACACACTTCTCTTTCAGTCCCGAGCCCAGCGACAAACACATCACTGCAACACAATCACACAACAACAACACTTTCAGCTCCCAAGACTCATCTGATGGCTCATAATGTAATAATAAACACTAGGGGTGTAACAATTTATTGTGTCAAAATATATCGCAATACAAAAATGCGTCAATGTGTATCTTGGATAGTGACAATATGTATTGTATATAGTTCATCCAAAATAAAAATTACTGTGTGAGAAAAAAATTCAACTTTACAGAGTTTTAGTGTCAGTACTACATGAAACTACTATTATAAAGTTGAATATAATGTATAATAATGCAATGGGGAATATTTGTGGGTTCTGATAATGCCAAATGTCTTATGTTACCAGTAAAAAATGGCCGATATTATTTTAAATATATCTAGTCAGTGAAAGAGATATTCATCTAAAATAACTCTGTATTTTCAGCTTCAGAATCAGGAATATTGTTATTCTATTGTCCTGTGCTTTGGGTTTCCAGCACCAAGACCAAGACTATTCATTTACACACACAATGTAACACCAAATTTAGCATTTTAATCAACAGTGAATGTTTTGTTAACCTTTTATCATACGTCTTGGAGTATCGAAATAATATCGTATCATGAGTTCAGTATCGTGATATGTATCGAATCGTGACATGAGGGAATCGTTACACCTCTAATAAACTCTACTCACTTTCATCCCACCGTGTGAAGGCGGCAGTAGACAAAACATGAGAGCAGAAATTGCTCAAACTTTCTTTACATTCTTCTGGAACACGGTCTAGAAAGACACAAAAGGAATGGAAAAAGATGTAAAACAAACCTTGAGAACAACTTTGATTTCAGAATAACAAAAAAGTCAAAACCTCAATGCAGGAAGGAGAACTTGAGCACAATATACAATATCAGTCGCTATATTAGCATCAGTTAAAACTTTCTATGGCAGGTCTCCAAAATCTTATAACAGTTGTGCATATTTTCCGCTGTATATTAAAATATTTGGGGTCAGTATGATTAAAAAAAAAAAAAAATTATTACTTTTATTTAGCAAGGATGCATCAAATTGATCAAAAGTGACAGTAAAGACATTGTAACAAATATGGTATAATAATAAATGCTGTTCTTTTGAACTTTATATCCATCAAAGAATCCTGGGGGGAAATGTGGTTTTCACAAAAATATTTTGTTTTCAACAGTTACATTTAAAATACATTAAATAGAAAACATCTATTTCAAAATTGTAATTATATACCATAATATTGCTGTTTTACTGTATGTTGATCAAATGAAAGCAATATTGGTGAGCAGAAGAGTTCTTTCAAAAACATTAAAAGCTCTTACAAACCCCAAACTTTTTAACGGTAGTGCACAATGTAGTTTTTGCAAAAATATACTTAATCTTTTTCTTTTGATTTTGAGGTAACACTTTATTTTACAGTGTCCTTGTAACATATGTTACCTGTACTTACCATAGTAATAACAGTAAATTGTGAATGTAACATATGTAACAAAGGACACTGTAAAATAAAGTGTAACCGATTTTGATGTGAAATATGACCCAGACATTTCTTTGCAAAAGATTCAAGATATTTCATATCTTCTCAAAACACATTACACACATTTGATACTTTTGTTCACTTTAAGGTTAGGGTAGGATTAGGATTTGGTTGAGGTTTAATTGCAATTGCAAAGTTGTAATTATGCATAATTTACTGTTATTGCAATGGTTTTTGATGTGAAATATGACCCAGCCATTTCTTTTAAAATTCAACCATTAGCATTACATACACATTTGATACTTCAACCCCATCAGTACCTTCCATGCACGAATGCCTGAGCCACAAGACCAAAAGCATCAGCGCTTCATCGTTCCACTGGTTCAGGCTTCCCAGAGCGCTGTTGCACGACTGATAATGAAAGTGTCGTGCGACTGCTTCCCCAAACTCCCTCCACAGCAGGTGTTTATAGTGAGAGAAGAGCTTCATCTGCCCCAGATCCACACTAGTCGTCCTGCAGGGCATTCTGGGTCGGTTCAGATGCCTCTCCTCTCCTTCACTGGCCCGGCGACAAATCACCATAGAGTCCTCCAGATCCAACGCAGGTCTCCTGGGAATATGCGGAGCTAAGAGATTCGTGGAAGTCACTAGGACTTGAAAGAGAGTATCGAGACACTCTCGGTCTCGAGAGATAAAGGATGCGAAGGGAAGATTCGAGGACCAGAGGCTGTGAACGGGTTTTCGGGACTTCTCGTCAACAGCAGTTTCGACATGTATGTTTATCGCGGGTGATGACACAAATCGAGGGTTGTTTGCGATATGCATGAGGTTACTCTGCTGGGAAGACCATGTGTAGAGTTGCTCGGCGGCTTTCTTCGCTTGACTCCGGGCCAGAATCATCATTAGCCGCTCGACGGGGAAAGATCTGGCGTTTCGAAGCCAGTCTGAGCCGAAGTCGAGCCCTGAGCTCCTCTTGTCCTGAAGGATCTGGTTGAAGAGCTCGACGGCACACACCAGGTCCACTAAAGCGTCTCGAGGCACGCGATCCGGCTGGGCTTCGGCTAGGGCGCGGAGAGCCGTGTGAATGCATTGCTCCATTAACCACACCGCCTGTGAGCCTAACAGATTAAGCGTTCGCCGCATTGACGCGAGCGTTTCGACTCGGATGAAAAGCACACGCCGGAGACTGCGATCAGTTCGAGCTTTAGTCCTGAGAAGATCCAAATGGTTTACGTGAACCTGCATTTCCAGACATAAAGCTTTAAGGCTGAGACTCCATGTGGAGTTCGGTTGCCCTCTGTCGGCTAACAGGAGACGAGTCCTTTCTAAAACCGAGCCTAGTTGAGTTACAAAACAAGAGGCTAGGTGTGTTCGCCGGGCGTATTCGCTGAGGAACATCAGCTGGGATCTCTGCTCCATCAGGTGCTGAAGCTGGCAGTAATGCTGGGTGAACGCTGAAGCCTGAGAGTGATGGTGAAACTCCTCAGGGGACGAGGAGAAAGAGAGGTTTGTGACGCAGCCGAAGGGACGGGCTCCTGACACCGGGTCGTGGAGCGTGAGGCACTGAGAGCCGAGGCTCTGTAACGCCTGACCCAAACGCTGGACACTCCTGGAGGAACCGCTCTCGCTCTCCGAGTCCCAGCTGCCGTCTCTGCTCTTCTGCCCCATGAGCCACTTCAGGCTGGGGTTTAAACGGGTGCGAAACAGAGCCTCTGCCCTCTGGAGGGATTTAGTGAACGGACCCTGGTACCAGGAAGCTGGGAGGAAACAGAAAGGCACAATAAGTAAGTAATTAGATACGAGAGGCTGTGCTGTATCGTGAATAAGTCACGGCTGAAGGCCGTTGTTAGGCACGACGCTAAGCGGAGTATTGTATTACCACACAATACAAATATTAAAGCTAAAAAAAATCAATGCAACTTTTATGAGGTAAAATAACTATAAGCATTCCTTCCGCTGAAAAAAAATAGTCCCTGACCGTGAACAGCAACAGAAGAACATTATTTCACCATTAGATGGCGGCAAAGACTGTCTTTATGAGTGAGTCTGTCAGTAGAGAAGACTAACTTTTACTTCACTAGCAAAATTAACTTTACTAACTTTTCTGGGCCGGCAGAATTAAATTGCCTAGAAGCCTATGAAGGAGTGAGCCAGCTCTCAGATCTCATCAAAAAAATATTAAATTGTGTTCTGAAGATGAACGCAAGTCTTACGGGTTTGGAGCAACATGAGGGTGAGTGATTACTGGCAGAATTTACATTTTTGGGTGAACTTTCCCTTTAAGATCACAGTCTTGTACCTTTGCATTTTTGTCTGATTTTCAAATACTTTTTTGCTTTCAAATCAAAATTTGTAATGTTATGCTTCTCCTCGTAGCTGGTAGGTTTGGTTTGTGGCTTATAAAACTTTAACAAAGACTTTTTTTTAAATCCCTATTGGAGAAATGAATGGGACTAATGCACTCTATTAATTGAGTAATAAATGAATCACGACCTCTGCATTCAAATGATATTTATTTCTGTAATCTATTTCTATTTCCTGAATGTGCAAGAAGGCTTACCATCTCACGACACTTACCATCAAATTTGTCATTTGATATGTATTCCTCAGGAAGTATCTCTGAAAGGTCACTTGGCCTGCTCTGTAAAAACACACAAAGATATGATTATCAAAAACATGTCATAACACATGAGTGAGGACGCCTTGTCTGCTGGTTTATAACTCGAGAGATTTATGCTGTGAATGATGTCAGTAACACACAGGTGTGTTGGAGAGTATGAGGCGTTGGGTCTTACCTGTCCATGATCCGAACGCTGGTTTTCAGGACTGTCAGCAGCAGAACTGTCCGTTTTGTCTGTTTGGGATCAGGAAAGGCAGAATACAACCAAATGTTGAGACTTCAATGGCACTGATTGGCTTCTACTGATCTGGTTTGATCATTTAACATAAACTGACATCACTGGTCAGCGGTTTCAACACTCAGTACTCGACTGAATGATCAGGGCTGCGTTTTCCCGATAATGTTGTCTCTTAGCACGCTACGATGACTCTAAAGGTGCACTATTTGTAGGCGTGTTCCCCGAACCATACCTTAGGAAGCGGATTAAGATATGCCTTCTTACGTGTGACGATACCCGGTGCCATCCGTGCCGATGCTGCTGAAATTGTTGATTTCGATGGATCGAGAATCAATTAGGCCTCGTTTACACTGTCATTGATATGTGAGCCAATTCCGCTTTTTTGCTCATATGTGACCCTGGACCACAAAACCAGTCACAAGTCGCACGGGTATATTTGTGGCAATAGCCAACAATACATTGTATGGGTCAAAATTATTGATTTTTCTTTTATGCCAAAAATCATTAGGATATTACATAAAAATCATGTTCCATGAAGAAATTTTGTAAAGTTCCTACCGTAAATATATAAAACATATTTTTGTGAGTGAATGCAGGACAATCGCGAACATAAATGCACAACTTTAAAGTTTTTGATTTTTTTGCACCGACAGATTCCAGATTTTCAAATAGTTGTATCTCGACCAAACATTGTCCTATCCTAACAAACTATACATCAATGTAAAGCTTATTTATTCAGCTTTCATGTGATGTATAAATCTCAATTTAAAAATTGAACCATGTGACTGGTTTTGTGGTCCACCACTGATAAAGTTCCCTTGGCCTTTGGGATTGAAATATTTTACTTATGCACGCTGTATTGGAAGAACATTTATTTATTTACGATACATTATAAATTCACAAAGAAAATTGGTGTCCTTAAAGGTTGGAATTTTCCTCATTTTTTTAATTAAGGCATTAAGATCAATTTCCAAAAGATTATTTTTATTCCTCTTTTTAGGCAACTTTAGCATGGGTGTCTAAACTTATGCATAGCACTGTAATTAAAAATCTAACAACAATCAGTGTAATGCCAATTTTATTCTTTGCATGAAAACACTTGAATTAGCCTAATTGAACACTGTCTGTGTGTATTAAAACTTAGAGAAAAATTACAGAATTATATCCGTATAGACGGTCAACAGTGATAAGGTAAAGCTAAGAGTGGTCCAGATCCGAACGCATGACTTACAGAAAGTGTACTTAACTAAGAACGATTCTGGAAACACGTATTAGCGATAAGGTTCAGCTTAAGGTGTAACTTAAGAACGACGTAGCGTTAAGAAGGTTTCGGGAAACCCAGTCCTGAACTTTTAATCTGTTGATCAGAATCTCCCTACACGAAAAGCAGCAAAAAAAAAAAAAAAAAAAAATTCATTGTGTCCTTCTCATTCAATACTGTATTTATTGGTCACTACTTCCATGTGCTCTTTCATAATGTTTTGAAAACATCAAATCATCGTATTACAATGATTTCTGAAGGATCATGTGACACTGAAGACTGGAGTAATGATGCTGAAAATTCAGCTTTGATCACAGGAATAATTACTATATATTCATGTTGAAAACCGCTATTTTAAAATGGTAATAAATTGTAGTTTTACTGTATTTTTGATCAAATAAATGCAGCTTTGGTGAGCTTAACCCTTAAAACTGTATCAACATCAATGATCATGTTGATCCATTTATCATGTTGATACTAAATGATCGACATGATCCAAACTTTACAGAACAACTTTCACAAGCCTTCTGTCATCTAGCTGATACTTTTTAGCATGTAAAGGGTCTTTAAGTATAACTTCAAAAATGTTTATTTGTTCATCTCTCAATCCTCTTTGTATTGCATTGCATTATATGTTTTAAAACTACAGAGCTTTGATCATGGGCCAGTTGTTCAGAGGTAAGCTGATCGGATTTTGGTTATCGGATTGGATCAAATCTTGAAAATGGGTTGTTCAAAAGGGAAATAAGGAATCTGAGAATCAGATTAGATGAGGGAATCCAATCCTAGTTTTAATTTGGATCAAACCTTCAGTTTGTGTTGTTCAAAACTTGTCAGTGGGATTTGGATAACTTTGATCCAAAAAAACAGGATTATCCTGATCCCAACTGTAGGATTTCAAGGTGGATTTCAGGAAGAAAATGTAGTAAAACTTTAAAATTGGTCAAATAATACATTTGTATCATTTAGTGTATATACTTTTATTTATATTTTGCACTTGACTTGTGTAACCGTTGTAAAAGTGATAAAGTAGACATAGGCTAACAATTAAGCTATTCAGTATAGTAAAGTAAAAATAAAATAAAAATGATCTTGTCCCGATGAAATAATCCCCCAAACAGTTCACGACACAGTTTGTGATGATGAGGTCAGCATCGCCCACAAGTTGATTGTTGATGCTGCGCCTCCCCTTTCGGTTGATGTACTCCCAATCCCTCTCATGAGGTGCTTGGATATGCACATGAGTGCAGTCAATAACCCCAATAGTATTGGGCATGTTCTCCAAAAACTTGTGCTTGGTCTGGGCAATTCGGACATCCTTTGGAAGTGAAACAAACTGATTGACCAGGCTGGCCAATGCAATTGACACAGCTTTCACTACATCACTCACAGTTGATTTGTCCACTCCCATACATATCACCAACAACTTGGTAGAAAGTCCCAGATGCATAGAAGCGCAGACCAATGAGGACCTGTTATTCTTCAGACAGACTGTGACTCCTTCAGGTTCTCCGTTGAAGTTTTGGCCTGACAAGGTCTGCAATGTACTTAATATCAGCATTCCCAAAGCGAAAGCGAGCATACAGTTCTCCAGTGGTGTATTGCTCCAGTGGTTGTGCACGCTCAACATACACTCTTTGACGGTATCCTCTTCCACCAACACGGTGGTAGCGATGGACAACACCTGCCATGTAAGTGCCTCTCTCTAAGTCCTCTGAGAAAGGCTGAATATAAGATGGCTGTCAAATACCCACACACCAATTGGCTGACGTGCTGTGGCTTGTGCTCAATTAAATCAATCATGCCCAAGGCCTATAAATACTATGTTCACTACAACAGAAGCGGCGAAACCATGGACTCAAAAGGACCTAATTTCACTGTTGCAGAAATCCATGCACTGCTGGAGGGTGTTAAGTGCCATTATGCCTCAATAGTAGGAAGCTCTGTTGCGGGTGAAATGGTGACTAACAAAAGGAAGAAAGACATTCGGGTTGAAATCACCCAGAATGTGAATGGAATGGGGTCTAGCCAGAAGAGACCTTGGAGCAAGTGAAATTTACATGGAAGTATCTGAGGGCAAGAGCAACAAAGGACCTTGCTGAAGCAAAAAACACCCAAACAGGCAACAAACCCTTTAAGAAAGGTGAATACACAGATGTGGTTCTGGACTTTATGGGAGGTGAGAACTCTAAAGCTCTGCATGGGATTCAAGGTGTTGTAGGGGATGGTGAGCCTACGATTGTAGAGGAAAGTGAGCCAGTTCCTCCTAATGCAGAGGAAACATTCATTCTGGATCTCAGCCCTATTATTGAAGAACAACCTGGATCCTCACTGGTAGAGCCAGCAGTCACAGGAGCTCAGAAAAGAGGCTTGAAGCGTCCTTTGTCGAATAAAAATGATGATTTCTATGAATCACTTCTTAAACGAGAAACTGAAAGAGCAGAAGCACAGATATTCCTGGCAGAGGAACAAATCAAGCTGACCAAACTACAGCAAACCAAAGCGAAACTTCAGATCCACCTCCTAAAAGCGGGGCTTGAAAATGCTGGTCTCTCCTCCTCAGATGAAGAAGAACCCTGAACAATCTTTATTTCGTTAACTATTGGATATTTAGCCATTTTTTAAAGACGTTTTCAAAATGTGCACAATGTATTTGTTAATGTATGTTTGTTGTTTATTTTGTTGTGGTTCAGATGTGGGTCATAAAATAAATTATGATTAGAAGTGGATGTTTATGTTATTTTTGTGTTTTATCTCAAAATAAGAAACACTTACAGTGACCCCATGTTGGCTCTTCTACCTGTTCTTTACATAGCTGTTAGCCCACATTGTGATATGTTGTCCCATTTAGAGCACTGGTAATCCAGATTTGGTAATCTTGAAAACTGTGTATCTGGATCAGGGTGATCCAGTCCAATGTTGCTTTGAAAAACCGGCATAAAAGTAAGACGGATTACCTGATCCTGGATAGGAAAAAATGGGATTTCCAAATCCGGATAATTTTGATCCAGATTAAATGTTTTGAACAACTGGCCCAAAATTAAGCATTTCAATATCATCTTCCTAAGACATATTATAGGCAGATACAGAGTGACGACTGATACTTAGGCCCCGTTCACACTGCAGGCAAAAGTGGCCCAAATCTGATTTTTTTGGGGTCAAGTGACCAGGTCAGACTTCTTCAGAGGTAGTGTGAACAGTCAAATCTAGCCCAGATCTGATTTTTTCAAATCAGATTTAGACCACATACATATGTGGTCCTGAATCAGACCCAGATCAGATTTTTTTCAATGCGGCCGCAGTGTGAACAATCAAGGCGGATTTGATGCGACTTTTACGTCAATCTACGTCGACATTTGTCACCATTATGCGCCGGCGAAGCCCTAGACACAACAGACACAGACAGTAGCCTAACATTAAAAACTTGACTAGATATGGAGAACAGCGATGAAGCGAGTCAATGAGAGTGAGGTGTTATATCTAAGTAGTATATGGGGAGATACTTCAATTCAAGCTAGAAGGACCTACCGTAACCGCTCCGTTTTTGAAAAAATTGCACACGAAATGGAAGAACGGGGACACAGGAGAACAGCGTCTCAGTGAAACTATTCACGTCATATTCCCACCACTCCTGGCTTCGTCTACGCATCCACACAGATCTCTGTAGTGAATTTGCAACTATAAACCCGCAAAAGTTTCCATTACACAAACATTATGAAATAAATGCGAATATGCTTACTTCCTCCATAACCTCCCGAACTTTAGTGCAACCGAGTGCTGCGTCTGATGTCATTGTTATTGTTCTTTTGCGCATGCCGGTTAGTTTGAAACCTCTAACAGTTCACACTGCAATCAGATATAGGTCACATTTTAAAAGGTAATGTGAACAGCCAATCAAAAAATCGGATCTGAGCAAAAAATCAGAATTGAGCATTAAGACTTGCGGTGTGAACGGGGCCTTATATGCATTTTAAGATCTCAATGATTTCCATAACAAGCATCAGAATTTCATCTTACTTTTTGTCCATTAAAAAAAAAAGCATCTTCTGCACAATTGCATATTTTTGCCCAGTTGAGCCTCTAAATAAAATTGAGCTGTTTTTTCCTCCCTTTTCTCACTATATCAGACTAATGAGCCATACAGGCATTTTGTGTCAAATGTGATCATCAGGCTTTTGAGGAAGGTTTATTTGTTCATCTCTCAATCATCACTGTATTGCATTGAATTATATGTTTTAAAACCCGCTTTGATCATTTAAATATTATCTTACTATGACATTACTGGCATATTGTTATTTATATGCATTTTATGTAAGGGTCATTCCGTGTCAAATCAACAAAATTTCAGAAACTTCCCCATCTCAAATTTTTGGTAGAAAGACAAACATAAATAGACATGAAAGCCAACATATTAAAAGTCACAGATGTATATTTACTGAGTTATGCATTATTTTGTAGAGAGGGTTCAAAATGACCATTTTAACCTGAGATTTGGAGTCAATTTACAGGGGTGTAAAAATTATTTTAGAAGGATGACTGCATCATTTTTTAATTTTTACACAGAGATTGTATATCTATTAGTAAAATATGTTGACTTTCAATCTTTCAATCAGACTTTCAATCAATCTTTGTTGAAGTATATGCCAACAGTGACAGATAAAAAATGGAAAAAAGCACTTCTTGGGTTTTTTCCCTCAAGTTTGGATACATGTAACTCAAGAAAAATGAAAGATATCTTAATATCCTTTTAGATTCTGGTTTTATCAAACTTTTCTTTTGGTATCTTCATTTTAAAGGCCCTATATGCTTCAATCCCAGAGATATGGAGATCTTAATGCGGCTCAGTGAGTAAATTGGTAAATCTGACACATTTTCAGTGGTCAAAAACCAAATGTGGGTCACTTTGCATACAGCTAAAACTTATTGCATTTATAGAAGAATATCTAAAGAACAAATAATGTTGAAACTAAATCTGTGGTGTTTTTCTATCAACTCATTTGCATAAAACATTCCTGTCCGAGTCCTATAAATATTCCTTTTCTAAAGTTGTCATGCTTGTAACTCTAAAAGTATTCAAGATATCCTTCTAGATTATCATTCTTAATCAACTTTACTTTTAAAATCTTCATTTTAAAGGTCCTATATAGTTCATTCCCATCCGAATTTAATTTTTTTGTCCATATCAAGAACCGCATCTGCACTAAAATGCATGCTTTTTGCTCAGTTTGAGACTCTGAATAAAACTGACTTTATCATACTATACCATAAAAGCCTGCCTATTATTTCATATGTCAGACTTTTTTAAAAAACATTAAAAAATCTTGCCAACCCCAAACTTTTGAACGGTATTGTAGGTGACGTTTGACAGGTAGTTTATGCAACAGTCAAAAGTCAACATTAGCCAAAGAAAATTCAAGGTAATTTGGCAGGTTACAAGTACAACCTATAAATGTGGTATTAGCGAGACTGTGCCAGTCTCCTGTTTTAAAGACAATAAGAGAGATTAAAAGGTGAAGGTGGCACCTGTGTTTGTGTGAGTCTGTTCCTCCTGAGATCCTCCTGATGACTGAGCCATCTCTCCTGGACACACACACACACACACACACACACACACACAATAAACCACAGAAACAACGCAATCATTATAACAGTAACGTTAACTGTTACATCTGAGAGCTTACCTGTTCATCTCAACGGGCATCTCTCATCTCTAGTACGCGTAAATAAAGGGGGAATTATTAATATTTAGCAGAAGAATAATTCACTACACAGCATTGCTAAGTATAAATAACATTACACGAGAACAACACAACACTAGGTCGATACACACCTTTCACTGAACTCACAGGAAAGCTCCAGGTCGTGATTTATTCCAGTGTTTAGATTTAAAGTCCTCCATAATACACTGATGCTAACAGGCTAGCTGAAGTTAACTGGCCAGTACAACCCGCTAATAATAACAGTCACTAATCAGTGCACACGACAAACCTTCAGTTCAATTCCTATTATAGGAAGACGCCTATTTCGAGGGATATGTTGGTGGCAACAGGTTAGTTAATCCTCAGTTAAGCACATTTCCCGAATTTAGCATAGCATGAGGAGATCAGCCAATGAGAGGACAGGACGCTGAATCTGACTGTGTCTCATTACCTAGCGAGCTGCCTACTTAGACAGCAGCGTTTATGACACCCAAAATACATTACTGATGCCCAGAAGTGTTTTCTAAACTGCATCACTGAAGAGAAAGCGGGCTTCTATCAAAGTCATTTTATATATAAACTCTTTGGTTTCATGGGTTTTAAAAGTGTGGTTGAAGAGGTTACGTGTTCGTGGAAATGTGTATAGAGAAACAGTTCAAATTCCAATAAATTGGCACATTACAGCGATTCGAATTGTATCGAATCTTTTTAAGACTATTTCTTTCTTTCTTCTTTTGTATTAAATGCTTGGAAGAACAGTAACAACAACTGTCATCGATTCAAATGTGTCTTATGATGTGGTTGGGTTTTACAGCAAGTCCATCTTGAATCTTCGCTGAGAGATAAAGATCCCTAATCCTGTGTCTCCCTCTAGTAGACAACATTAATATGACAGCTTTCAGTTGAAAGTTTAGAATGTTTAGAATTGGTTTAGAATTCGCTATTTGCCTCTTGAACATCATCATTTATGAAACTAAAGCGTGTTTGCTCAGAATGACTTGTTGTTCTCAGATGTTTTTGAAGAGTTTGGACTTTGTGCACACAAGAATATCCATAGACTAATAGTCACATGGGTCATCATACATGACAAATATAAAAACTGTATCTCCTAAACTAGTTTAATAGATCGAGATTCTATTGATGACTTTTTTTGACAGCATAGAACGGACGTGCGCAATATATGGTCTGACTCTGACAAATGGAGTTTGTGTAGTTTTTTTTAACGGTGGATACATTTTTTAGATTATCGTAAAAAATATTTAAAAATTAGTTTTAATCTTTTTCGAGACTTCCGAATTATGTTTTTTTTTTGTAGCAATATTGGCGGAATTTTACCTTGTGTAAACATTCTAAATCATTACATCTTAAAGACCTTTTCTAAACGTCTATTTGACATCTGACAGGAAACGTCCTATAGACGCATTGCAGATGAGCAAACACTAGAGGTAAACACGCACATCAAATAGACCTCTCCGTGATGTACGTGTGTTATATCTGGGACTTGACAGCAGCATAGCTTTTGGTTTGGATGAATTTTAATTGTGACAATTCAATTCACAAGTGCTAGTGTTTTTTTTTTTTCTTCTATAAATGGGTTCCCTATTAAAGAGAAGCTTGTTGCTGTTTATTCCAGACTCAAACTTTTTGTGAACACACAGATGCTAAATACTGTCATAAAAATGGAGGATTGAGGTACAATTGTTTGTTTGTTTAGAGAGAGCATTTATACTTAACCTAACAATTGATGCTTATTAATCTAATTTGTTTCTGTGTTCGACTCCCTGGTGTCGTGGTTTACTTCCTGAAGGATGCTTTAGGTAAGCAAATTAAAACGACACACCACTACCTGAAACCTTTCCTTTCTTACTATTTTTTAGCATATTAGGGCTGCAATGGTACATGAATCTGTCTGAAACAAATGGATATGGGGTGTTCAATACGGAACATGAACTTATTACAAATCTTAGCATTTGTTTAACACATATTAGGGCTGAACAATTAATTGCACTGCGATAATATCGCAATATGATAAACAACCCTCTACACACCTTGGCAATAGAATCGCAGTTGGCTAGTAAATTTTGTTTAGTTTACTCGCCAGACATATACATATAGGTCTATACAGTGGTGGGCCGTCAGGGTCAGCAAGACCTTCTCTGCTGGCCTAAACACTATCAGAATCCCTGACTTACACTTTAATATATTTTTTCCATGAAAGAGTATTAAATTATTCCCAATAGTCCATTCTCTTAATTTCATAGCTTTTCTCTTGGTTGCACTGCTTCCAGTAGTGTATGTTTATGTTAGAGCGTGTATCCAATCATATTTCAGCCATCGTGTTGTCAGGGTCAAATAAATCTGCCTTGAGGCCTTCAGAATCAATAGTGCGGGCGCCTGAATGGCAATGGCAATGAAACTGTTGCTTTAACCAATCACATAATCAGTCAGATTTAATCAGCCAATCAGATTTTGATTCGACTGCACCGGGTCCATCTAGCAGGCGTACAATAACATTGGCATTTTCACGTCCTTTGATTGGATGTTCAGGGCGCATACTGGTAGTTAGAGCTAGCCAACTCATTTTAATGTCGGGGTATGCCGCCAGCATGTCCACAATCATGGCATATGAATGTTCTTCTTAAAAGTAATGTTTAATGTGTTCATTTTCGCATTTAGCAAAACAAAGTTGATCACAAATTTCTTACTTCCTGTAAAGCTTGATTGACAGGTGTCTTGTCTAATCAGCAATAAGTTTGCCATTCTCAAAATGTACCTACCTTTTCCGTTTTTTATGAATTGTCATTGTGTTTTCTGAATTGTCGTTGTGTTTTCTGAATTGTTATTTTGTTTTTATAATTGTGATTTGTTTTGCACCTCTCGGCCACCATACTTTTCCCAACTGGTGCAACATAAAAACAGCAATTTCACAACAATTATAGAGAGTCTGTGTGCTGCTACACTATTAAAAGTTATTAATTCAGGTTGGACACCACTGAAGGCCTATGTGTGAAATGCATGGTCCGCCACTGGGTCTATATATAAATATAATTCCACCAATGTACACAATGCTTATAATCAAGCATGATTTAATGATCAAACTTTAGTAATTAGAACTAACATTTGGTATAACCATGTATGAATGCGTATTTGTAATATTATAGTAATATGTAATTAAGGGCTCCCTATGTAGTTTACAGCAAAGATATATTTTATCTTTAAGAAAATTTTTATTATAATAGAATTTAATTAAACACAGAGAGTCACATAGTTAAATAAAAAAAGAAGCAATTTTGTGTTTAGTTTTCCCCCAAATCCCCGCTGTACTGAACCCGTACCGAGCCGTGTCTTCCCAATATCCATTATTAAAGAAGCATTTACATTCAAATAAATATTAAGTAAAAGGTTACATTTTTTTATTTTCTTCTTATTTAGTTGTACTTAATTTTAAACTTTTAGTTTTAATGTTGAATGCTCAGTTCAGTATCAATTATAACTGTAGCATTACATAAGAGACTGTTTACATTAAAAACATTAACAAATAAACTCAAATCGTTTTTAATGTATTAATGAGGAATTAAAGAGGAAAATACCCCTAGAGTCTGCGAGAGCAGGGGCGGAAGATGACTCAATGGTGGACAACATGGTTTGAAGATTCATCAAGGGAAAATGAAATGCTTGAGGGAGAAGGGACAAGGGCCTCGCATTGATCAGTACTTCTTACGGAGTCAGTCAAGTCAGTCGAATGAAATCCAGCGATAGGAAGCAAACCACAGTTCGCAGGATATCAGCACCCCTGTCATAGAGGAGAGGAGGGTTTGCACAGTTAGTGATGAATACATAGATACTTCTGAACCCGGTCAGACTAACCAGCATAAGAGAGAAAAGAACCTCAACGGGCATAGGCCTGGAGTTAGATGGCCAAGAGCTAGTGAGAAAACTGCGTGGGACACGGTAAACACAGATCTATGCTTTGCATTGGAAAGATTAACTGGTACAGTTGAAAAGAAGCTGGATAAATTTGGGGACATCATTTACGCATATGGAAGTGAGAGGTTTGGTGTGGAAAAAAGGAAGGAAAAAGTACAAACTACTCCTGGATTGTCTAGACGGCAGCAGAAAATTGAAGGGTTAGTTAGAGAAAGGAGACAGCTGAAGAAGCAATGGAAAAGAGAGGAACAAAGTCACAAGGAGGGACTCTATCTCTTACAAAGAGCCATAAAAGATAAGCTTGTAACTAGGGCTGGGCGATATATCGAATATACTCGATATATCGCGGCTTGTAGTCCATGCGATGTAGAAAATTACTATATCCTGAAACTCGCGGACATTTTTTTTTTCCTTTGTTTTTTCCCCCTCTTGTCCTGTCCAGCATCAAAGCGCAAGCATAATGATTACCTTCAGGGTTTTTCCTGCATAGACAATTATGAGGCGGCCGCCTCCGTCAAATTTCGTGCCGCCTCCGCCTCTCGACAAAACTCGGAAAGACAGTCTCATATACACTTTTTCCACCGTGACAGTTCTGTCGCGATTCCCGCTTGTGTCCATTCTCGGTACTGATCCACTTGTCCGTGCAACACTTCAGTCGCGCCGCACTCCGCTTTATTCCTATGGGTGACGTCACGCGACTTTAACGCGCCCGCAAAGCATCCCGGGAAGGCGGTGCTTCATTTGGAAAAATGCTGCGCGTCAAAAAGCTGGCCGATGCCCATCTTTATGCAAATGAATCCGTCAAACGCGACGCGTCTATCAAATAGAAGTAGTCTCTCGAAGGGCCTTTGTTCTAGACTGGCCGCTGGGTCAAAACCACGCCCATAGCGGTAAACTTGAGGAACGCCCATCAACTTACAAATGTGGAGAGGTGTGCGCCACGCTTCAGTCGTGTCACACAAGTGAATCAGTACCGTAACCGTGTAGTTTGCCGATAGTGCTGCACGGATCATAATCCGCGGGTCGAGCAGGCCGAGTAATAAAAACATTCCATTCAATCGAGGGTGGATGACAGCTAAATGAGTGTAATAAAGACACGGAACTCCCATCATGTTACCTAATGTACGGACGGTAACTAAGTTGCGCTGTTGAGTCTCGCGCAGTTATTTATAACATTAATTATAGTTAAGAAACAATATATAGGCTACACACGACCAGAGTGTTGTTTTCCTGAATGCCATCACGATTGAAACCGAGATATTAATTTCATAACAGTTCAATAAACAAATAGTTAAAATTAAGTTACTTTCATTTTTAGACTGTTTTTGTTCTGTTTTAGCAGCGAAAACAGTTCCAAACAACAGAACCATATCGCGTCTCACAGCAACACTAATCCATGATTCATTACTGAATCATTCAATCGCTTGAGTCAAAGATTCAATTGCCCATTATTAAACCGCCTCATTCTGAATCAATCAGCCGTTTGAACGAATCGTTTACATTAATGACTCAATGACTCGCTCATTAAGACGGCCGCCTGCCGCCTCCTACTGGCGGTTTAGTTTCAAAGTATCATTCTTTTCAACATTCCTTATTTGTATATTCAAAAAATATTCAAAACAATCTTATAATCTCATTTAAAACAGTTATAATTTTTCAATGTAAATTATTTAATTTGATTGGTAACAGCCTGTCTTATTATTTTAATTGAATGTATTGATAAAATGTAAGAATTTGAAATGAAATTTAGAGCATACATTAAATAAATATGGGGGAAAATGCCCTTTATAAAGGTACAAAAAATTGTTCTGATAAGAGTTTTTTCAAAAATGAAACATTGACAATAAGTTTAAAGGGAGTAAAGCCTCTGTTTAGGCTATAAAGAAAATGTAATTTTGCCAAAAGAAGAACTTTTAATTTAAATAAATGTTAATTGTGTGATATGTTACCATATTATCATGCTTAATTGAATAATTGTAATGTGATGATCAGATGCAGATATCTAAATCAAAGAATATGGGTGGTTGGCGGGTGGATTATTATTTATGGATTATACAGTTTGAACACGAATGTTTTAATGTAGACATATAGAATCATCATACTGGTGTGATTGTATGCATCAAAGTTTTAATTCAAGGCTAAGGCAAAATATCGAGATATATATCGCGTATCGTGACATGGCCTAAAAATATTGCAGTATTTATAAAAGGCCATATCGCCCAGCCCTACTTGCAACATTACGCAGAGCTGAGCGCCTACGGAAACTCTACAAAAAGAAGGAGCGTGCGAGAGCTAATTTCTATAAAGATCCATTCAAATTCGTAAAGAAGTTATTCACCAGTGAGAAGAATGGCACTTTAAAAGCATCTAGGGTTGAGCTAGAGAGATATTTGGAGGAAACGCATACAGATGCAAAAGGCATGAGCCTATGTCAATTCCATCAGACATCCCACCTATCAATCCACCAGAATACCAAATGGAGGTCTGTGCACCTAAGTGGAAAGAGATAGAGCAGGTTGTGAGAAACGCAAGGGCTTCATCATCTCCAGGGCCTAATGGAGTTCCGTACAGAGTGTACAAGAGTGCTTCAGGAGTTCTACGAATTCTGTGGAAATTGATAAAAGTGGCTTGGGAAAAGTAGGTTGTACCTAGAGCATGACGCCGAGCAGGGGGAGTCTTTATACCCAAAGAAAAAGATGCTACAAGCATCAGTCAGTTTCGCCCTATTTCACTATTAAACGTCGAAGGCAAAATTTTGCCTTCATCAATATTGCTCAGAGATTGTCAACCTACCTAGTAAAGAATGGCTTCATTGACACTTCAGTTCAAAAAGCGGGCATTCCAGGATTCTCAGGATGCTTAGAACACATCAGTGTTATCTGGCAACGAATTCAATCAGCTAAAAGGGAGAGGAAGGAGCTCCACGTGACATTCCTGGATTTGGCAAATGCATATGGTTCAGTTTCAGATGAGCTTGGGCATCATTTGATTTTTTCAGGGTACCGATGTCGATAACAAATTTAGTGAAAGCCTATTTTGGAGATTTGCAATTTAGTTTCTCAACTCCAGAATTCAGCACTACATGGCAATGCTTAGAGGTTGGAATAATAGCAGGATGCACCATTTCTCCACTGGCTTTTACCATGGCAATGGAAGTAATTAGGGCATCAAAATGGGTAGTAGGAGGAGAGCACTTGGCTTTTGGGATGCGACTACCACCAATCAGAGCATACATGGATGATATGACAACCATGACTACAACAGTACCCTGCACTAATCGGTTATTGGGTAAGTTAACCGATAACCTTGAATGGGCACGGGTGCAATTTAAGCCCTCTAAATCAAGGAGCATCTCAATAATTAAAGGCAAGGTAGTAGATAAAACATTCTTCATTAATGGTGAGGCAATACCAACAGTTTCTCAGAAGCCAGTGAAGAGTCTAGGGAGATGGTACGATGGGGATCTAAAGGACACAGTTCAAGTGGGAGAAGTTAGACGACAAGCAGTGGAAGGGTTGAAGAGCATAAACAGCTGTGCTCTACCAGGCAAACTGAAACTCTGGTACTTTCAGTTTGGTCTACTGCAAAGGTTGCTGTGGCCACTGACTGTGTATGAGGTTTCTTTGACAACAGTGGGTAAGCTGGAAGCGTTAATAAGTTCATACATCAGGAAATGGTTGGGAGTTCCACGCTGCCTCAGCAGAGTAGGACTTTATAGTAAAGGAGTATTGCAGCTGCCAGTCTCTGCTTTAACCGAGGAGTTTAAGTGTGCCAAGGTCAGACTGGAAATGACTTTAGCAGAGTCACGCGACAAATGTGTAAGGGAGGCAGCCCCTGTGGTAAAAACTGGTAGAAAGTGGTCAGCAAACAAATCTGTAGTAGAGGCAAAGGCTGACCTTCAAATTGGGGATATCGTGGGACAGGTACAGCATGGAAGAGGGGGTTTTGGGCTGAGTTTAGCTCCTCCTAAATGGCACAAGGCAGGCCCAGCTCAAAGGAGGAAGCTGGTAGTCAACGAGGTGCAATAGCAAGAGGAGAGGATGAGATGTATAAAGGCCATTTCCCAGGCCAAGCAGGGAGAGTGGATGAGATGGGAGAGTGTGGAACAACGCAAAATGGGCTGGCAAGACCTTTGGTCAATGGAAGAGAGTAGGATCAGTTTCATTATTAGGTCAACATATGATGTTCTCCCATCACCGCAGAACCTAAACCTCTGGGTAGGAGAGGATCCCTCTTGTCCTTTGTGTTCATCACCTGCCACATTAAGGCACATTTTGACAGGATGTAAGGTGGCTCTTAGCCAGGGTCGGTTTACTTGGCGCCATGACCAAGTATTGCGATGTTTGGCTTTAGCATTGGAAGGCAAGCGTAGTATGACCAATAAGTTGCCGTCTGTTATAGCAAAACATTACACGCAGAAGACAATATTCCTCCGCCCAGGCGAGCAACCACCAAGAAATGGTGCTAACACCAATTCTCGCCCAGGACAACTGGAAGCTGCTAGGGACTGGAAGATGCTGGCTGATCTTGATCAACGGCTTATTTTTCCACCTGAGTTTGCCACCACTAACCTACGACCAGATATTGTTTTGTGGTCTGGATCAGCATGCATTGTTCAACTGATAGAGTTAACTGTGCCATGGGAGGATGCGGTAGAAGAGGCATATGAGAGGGGAAACTGCGGTATGCTCATCTGGCCACTGAGGCAGAACAGCGAGTGTAAGGCAGGTGCCGAAAAGTCTGGGCCACCCCTGGTGGAAACAAAAGTCTCCTGAGAATTAACATTTGAACCCTCCCTTGCATAATGATATAACAGCAGCATCCGAGACGTAGCACACAGTGCAACTCACACCTCACACCTCACTTGAACAATCTCCCCCTTCTCCTGCTCACCTGAAACTCACTGAAAGCCCATGAAATGTTAAATGTGTACAAATAAGAAACTATGCATGTTTAGTATCATTTAAAGTGTATCAGTGTACCTGGTAAAATCGTCTCATTCTCCCAACCATAATGGAAAGCTAAAAGAAGTTAAAAAATATGAGTAGTGTGCCCCTCTAAGGTGTTCCCTCCCCCAGATCCTCCATTCTGATCTCACAGTTGTGAGCCCCTCACTGGGGGACCAAACCTAATTATAATGACGGACACCACCATTTGGTAAACAAATTGAATTATCTGGGTTTATAAGGAAAATGGGCAAAAGGTTCTGAGAGTCTGTAGGTTGACTGCCCACACAATCGCTGTGTGTAATTTTCATTGCCAGGTAATACTTTCTACAAATTCCTTGATTTCTGTTATGATATGATCAACTGATGATTTTATTCTCATGAATTGGATTTTGAATTATTGCTTCATTACCTGGGCAATAAATTGTAAACTTTTGATTTTACTCTGATTGACTCTTGAGTTTGTTCTCCCAAGGAGATTATCAGATTCGTATGCTCCCGCAATTCTGCGTCAGATTGGCGACGCGAATACTTTGTCACTAGTTCAAGTGTACTTGTTTTGTAGAGACGGGGCATTCCGTTTAGGGGTAGCTAACGTGCTGCCTGACCAGCCTAAATTTGGGTACGTCTATTTTACCTCTGTCTTAATTTAATGTAACTTTAGATAAGTGTACGTGAGAGATCACGGGCTTGGCCAGTCTAAACTATTATAAGGAAAGTATCGTTGGTCAACTCATTCCTATAATAGGGCCAAAACCTCTACTAAAGTATAACTATTGAATTAAGTTCAAGTGTATGCAATTCAAGGGGACTAAAAAGAAAAGTATCTCTGATTGTGTTTTGGGTGAATCCGACCGTCTGAGATATTAGTCAAAACCTCTGTTTAGTGACGAAACTGACGAGATTGTGATCGTGAGATCCACAGAAGATGCGAGGACCTCTAAGCGGCATAGTTTCCTAATCTGAACGGGTAAAACGTAATTACAGAGTTTCAAAAGAATAATCAAACATTCGCTCACTTTTAATGATACCCAGATATCATTAAAACCCTTTTCATTTATGGAGTCAGATGAAATAACGAGTCAATACATATGAGAAAAATGTGTTCCATTTAATCTTGTTGTGTTGCGTAAAAGGAAAGACAGTAACACGCAGAGACCTTCACCTGTATTATTGGAAACCCTCATTGGACCAATAAACAGGCTTACACGAGGATGGAGAGTCCGACAAGTGGGTTGTCGAGGTTTTGTGGCACACTCTACAACCCGGTTCCTCAGAGACGTCGGATTCAGTGGCCAAGAGTTGCGTCGCATGGTAAAGAACTTATCTGAAGCAGCAGAAAGGAGCAGCACTGGCTGTGGTTGAGACGGAAAGATACTAGCTGGCTGCGTACAGGCCGCCATGCTACGGTTTCGTAGATTTCTTGAAAACTTGAAGAGTCTGTTGGTTTATTTGTATAGGTTGCATAGTATTTACAGTCATTACGTTCCTGTGTATATTGCGTGAATGACGGGTGGTTGGGCAGATATTGTGTTTTTGCGGTAGGGTTGCGGAGAGATTGTGAGATTGTGGTTAGGTCTCAGCAGCAAGAGGGAAGTAGAGGTCAGTAAGCTGGGCTGAGTTGAGTGGGGGACGGAGGGGGTGACTCTGGGACGACAGAGTTACTTGAGCCCTCTTGAGGTGTCGTGGGCTAGTCGACGAAACACTGAGGACGCAGGGTGCCCACTTGAAGACCCTAGAGATGTTCCCTACTCCGCTCAATCCAGAGGGTTGTTATGGGAGGACCGCACTGTGGTTGCAGCCGTTGTGTGTGCTGACGTGCAATACACTGCAGCTATTAACACCAGACAGAAGGAGATTCACATCACCAGATGGAAAGAAGCGTAAATGGATGGAGAAGCATAGGTTACTGTAAATTACTGCTCCTGGTGATTATCTTGGCGAAAGCCGAGTACAAATCAGCATGAAGTTTTAATACCTACTCTCGTGTAATGGAAATTATGCATTGTGTAATGTTTTTACGATGTTTAAAATAGTCCATGTGGCTCAACCATACGTTTTTGTTGAACTGAGACGCTAGGCTTCAGAAGGCGGTTCTAAACCAACTTTCAACTTTTTTAAATATAAACAATATTTTTGATACATTCCAGTCGCGTTTTAGACCTTAGCATAGCACTGAAACTGCCCTTCTTAAGGTGACTAAGGTGACTTGCTTTTGTCGGTAGATTCGTGGAACTGTGCTGCCTTAGTGTTGCTGGATCTGAGTGCAGCCTTCGATACAGTGGATCATGGGATCCTCCTTGAGCGTCTGAATCTGTGGGTGGGCATTAGGGGGATTGCATTAAGATGGTTTACATCGTATTTACAGGGGAGAACCTTTGCAGTGGAAATAGGGAGCTCTATTTCCTCCTCTTGTCCCATAACATCTGGGGTCCCTCAGGGTTTGTGCCTCGGTCCTGTCCTGTTTTCCTTATATATGCTCCCCCTGGTATTAATCTGTCAAAAGTATGGTGTTGCATACCATTGTTATGCAGATGACACTTCCTGTTGTATCTTCCTTTGAAATTGAATGACATCTCGAAATGGTCACCTTTGCTTGACTGTCTGGACGAAATAAAGCTGTGGATGGCATCTATTTTCCTTCAGCTGAACGAATCTAAATTCGAAGTGATGATTTTTGGTCCACCAAAGCTAGCAAATCCGATTGCACTTGACTTGGGCCCTTTGGCCTCAAATGTTAATACTCAAGTGAGGAACCTTGGTGTGATCTTTGATTCTGAACTGAAATTTGATAAACAAGTAAATGCGGTGGTTAAGGGCAGCTTTTTTCAATTAAGGGGCATTGCTAAATTAAAAGGTTTCCTGTCTTTTAAAGATATGGAAACTGTGATCCATGCTTTTATTTTAGTCCAGATTGGATTATTGTAGTTCTCTTTATTTGGGGTTGTCTAAAAAGTTGCTTTCACGGCTGCATCTGGTGCAGAATGCTGCGGTCAGATTGTTGACTGGCACCAGGAAATGTCCCAGTATCTCTCCGGTGCTGGCTTCTTTGCACTGGCTTCCCGTCGACTATAGGGTCCAATTCAAGGTCCTTTTAATGGTTTTCAGAGGTTTACATGGGCTTGGCCCTCTATATATTTCCAGTCTGTTACAGCATCATGTTGCTGCTAGACCAATAAGATCCTCTCAAAGTTTCTTTAAATGTTCCAAAATCTCGTTTAAAAACTAAGGGAGATCGTGCCTTTGAGTTAGGTCTTTGGAATACTCTCCCTTTACACATTAAATCCTGTTATTCCATCGAGTGTTTTAAATCTAGGTTGAAGACCTATCTTTTCTCGGCTGCTTTTAACTGTTCTTAGTTATATGTAGTTTTATTTAGTGTTTTGTTTTAAGATGTATTTGTCTATATGTGTTGCACAGTTGGATCTGTAAAGCACTTTGGTCAACTCGTGTTGTTTTTAAATGTGCTCTAGAAATAAATATGATTGATTGATTGGCTTGTTCGAGATGCATTGGAGCTGCGATCAGCGCATGACATGCATTGGAGCTGCGATCAGCGCATGACAGGGCCGGACTGAGACACAATTTCAGGCCGGGAAATCCTATACCCATCCAGGCCATCCTATGCATCCAAATAAAATTTAGAAACACTGAAAACCCTGTTCCCCCCCCCCCCCTAAATTGCATTTATTTCAAAGTATTACCATAACATAAAAACATAAACAACCAACCTAGAAGTAAAGCAGTCCTAATATCAAAGGGGTCTGCACATAAAGTTAAACAAGCATTTACTCTAAAAGTCCAAAGCGGTTTCTACCTCTCTACTTCTCACTCATAAATGTATATAAACTGCAGAAGAGAGGTTAAACAAAAATGTTAGCTCAGAATGTCAGCAGGTTGCGTCAGACTTTTTAATAAAAATAAATGTATTAAATAAATGTAATAAAATTATTAATAAAAATAATTTGCATTACCTTATTAAATGTATGCATCATCTTTCATCTCAAATTCTTACATTTGATCAATAAATTCAGTTATAATAATAAGACACTATAGGGCTGTTACCCAGTGGTGGGCCGTCAGGGTCAGCAAGGTCTTCTCTGCTGGCTTAAACACTATCAGAATCACTCACTTGCACTTTAATATATTTTTCCCATGAATGAGTATTAAATTATTCCCAATAGTGCGCTCTCTTAATCTCACAGCATTTCTCTTGGTTGCGCTGCTTCCAGTAGTGTATGTTTATTTTAGCGCTTTTATCCAATTATATTTCAGCCATCATGTGTTGTCAGGATCAAATAAATCTGCCTTGAGGCCTTCAGAATCGACATTTCGGCGCCTGTAGCTTAAAATGAATGGAAATGAAACCGTTGCTTTAACCAGATATTGGCTCCTATCAGATAATCAGTCCATTTAATCAGCCAATCAGATTTCGATTTGACTGCACCGGGGGCGATATTTTTTTTCACAGGATGGTAGGGGAAGACTCATGAATATTCATTAGGGAACTCATGCCTGATTGGTCTGATGATGCAAGAATCACTCTAGCCTACACTAACGCACACGCCGAACTCACTCGCTTGTCTCTCTCTACCGGCCTTTTCCCAACTCACCGCATTAACCCAATAACTGCCGGTGCAACAAAAACAGCAATTTCACAACACTTATAAAGAGTCTGTGCGCTGCTACGCTATTAAAAGTTATTAATTCATTGAAGGCCTAGGTGTGAAATGCACGGCCCGCCACTGCTGTTACCTATGGGATAATATAGTATCAAAATGATTAACACGTGCAAGCACAATTATCAATGAACTTGATACATGTTGCAGAAATGTTTTATCCATGCCTTTCAACTTGCGTGTGCAAAATTCAAAATTGAATGAATGTGTAGCAATTTGTACAAATAGAGACATTTTTGTGAATACAAATGTTTTATTTTGTATTAGTGTAACGCCCCCTACCTGTCCTGCTTGTGACTAAATAGGGAACGCCCCAAATTCATTAACTATATGCCTACAGATGTTGTAGTTAGGCCCCTCTATTGTCACTACATGAATTACGTTTATTGTAGAAAAATAGAATAATAATCTTTACTTTCATATGCAGTAAGGGCTAGCGCAAAATGCGGCATCGGCATCTCGAAGCGGCACTTCCGGTGGCATCTCCAGCGGCCATCAGTGCAGCGGGATCTCCAGCGGCCATCAAGAAAAATGTATGTTATCGATTTGTTTCTTTTATTAGGAAAATTTCATATTCATCAAACTAAATGGAGTAACTCAAAACCCAACTTTGCTAATTTCAAAGCAGCCTTTAAAATGTATTTTGAGTCTGTAAAGTTTTTAAAAAATCGAAAAGCCCAAAGATCTGTATCTCTGTTAAAGGATGCCCTTTATCTTTGTTTTTTGTTTTTCCTTTTTTTTCTTTTCGTGTTCTTTTTTCCAAATTATTGTTGTCTCGAGTTTTAGGCTACTTATCAGATGTTATACTTATCAGAAAATGTGTAAAAGAAATGTCAAGAACTTGATATCAAACTCTGTGATTTTGAAAATTCAATAAAACAAAATAAATAAATAAATAAATAAAAATCTCCAGCAGCCATTAGTTGTGTGGAGCATCTCCAGCGGCCGGGACTTTCCGCTACAGCGGCATCTCCAGCAATCAATATTTTATTATTTTATTAACTGTATTTTAACTAAATAACATTATGTAGCTACCACAAAGTAGCATATCTTGTGTAAGCATATCCTTTGTAAATAAAGTTTTGAGTTTCTGATTCTCCATTACATCAGAGAAAGCTGCAATTTTTCTGAGTATTGATAGAGCTAAAGGAATTCCAGCAAGAAGTGTCATTATCACTTTAATCTTTCAGAAAATGCTGTTTATTAAATATTAATTTGAAATGTTATTAAATATAAACGGTTATTCCGTTAATACAGAAGCTGAAATTGCGGCGGCATCTCCAACAGGCAGCTGTAGCTCTGGCGGCATCTCGGCATCTCCAGCAGCCAGTGCCTCCTAGCGGCATCTCCAGCAGCCAGTGCCTCGTAGTGGCATCTCCAGCAGCCAGTGCCTCCTAGCGGCATCTCCAGCAGCCAGTGCCTCGTAGTGGCATCTCCAGCAGCCAGTGCCTCGTAGTGGCATCTCCAGCAGCCAGTGCCTCGTAGCGGCATCTCCAGCAGCCAGTGCCTCCTAGCGGCATCTCCAGCAGCCAGTGCCTCGTAGTGGCATCTCCAGCAGCCAGTGCCTCGTAGCGGCATCTCCAGCAGCCAGTGCTACGTAGCGGCATCTACAGCAGCCAGTGCCTCGTAGTGGCATCTACAGTAGCCAGTGCCTCGTAGCGGCATCTACAGCAGCCAGTGCCTCGTAGCGGCATCTACAGCAGCCAGTGCCTCGTAGCGGCATCTACAGCAGCCAGTGCCTCGTAGCGGCATCTCCAACAGCCAGTGCCTCGTAGCGGCATCTCCAGCAGCCAGTGCCTCGTAGCGGCATCTACAGCAGCCAGTGCCAGCAGCCAGTGCCTCGTAGCGGCATCTCCAACAGCCAGGGCCAGCAGCCAGTGCCTCGTAGTGGCATCTCCAGCAGCCAGTGCCTCGTAGCGGCATCTACAGCAGCCAGTGCCTCGTAGTGGCATCTCCAGCAGCCAGTGCCTCGTAGCGGCATCTCCAGCAGCCAGTGCCTCGTAGTGGCATCTCCAGCAGCCAGTGCCTCGTAGCGGCATCTCCAGCAGCCAGTGCCTCCTAGCGGCATCTCCAGCAGCCAGTGCCTCGTAGTGGCATCTCCAGCAGCCAGTGCCTCATAGCGGCATCTCCAGCAGCCAGTGCTACGTAGCGGCATCTACAGCAGCCAGTGCCTCGTAGTGGCATCTACAGTAGCCAGTGCCTCGTAGCGGCATCTACAGCAGCCAGTGCCTCGTAGCGGCATCTACAGCAGCCAGTGCCTCGTAGCGGCATCTACAGCAGCCAGTGCCTCGTAGCGGCATCTCCAACAGCCAGTGCCTCGTAGCGGCATCTCCAGCAGCCAGTGCCTCGTAGCGGCATCTACAGCAGCCAGTGCCAGCAGCCAGTGCCTCGTAGCGGCATCTCCAACAGCCAGGGCCAGCAGCCAGTGCCTCGTAGTGGCATCTCCAGCAGCCAGTGCCTCGTAGCGGCATCTACAGCAGCCAGTGCCTCGTAGTGGCATCTCCAGCAGCCAGTGCCTCGTAGCGGCATCTCCAGCAGCCAGTGCCTCGTAGCGGCATCTACAGCAGCCAGTGCCTCGTAGCGGCATCTCCAGCAGCCAGTGCCTCGTAGCGGCATCTCCAACAGCCAGTGCCTCGTAGCGGCATCTCCAGCAGCCAGTGCCTCGTAGCGGCATCTCCAGCAGCCAGTGCCTCGTAGCGGCATCTACAGCAGCCAGTGCCTCGTAGCGGCATCTCCAGCAGCCAGTGCCTCGTAGCGGCATCTCCAGCAGCCAGTGCCTCGTAGCGGCATCTACAGCAGCCAGTGCCTCGTAGCGGCATCTACAGCAGCCAGTGCCTCGTAGCGGCATCTCCAGCAGCCAGTGCCTCGTAGCGGCATCTCCAGCAGCCAGTTCCTCATAGCGGCATCTCCAGCAGCCAGTGCCTCGTAGCGGCATCTCCAACAGCCAGTGCCTCGTAGCGGCATCTCCAGCAGCCAGTGCCTCGTAGCGGCATCTCCAGCAGCCAGTGCCTCGTAGCGGCATCTCCAACAGCCAGTGCCTCGTAGCGGCATCTCCAGCAGCCAGTGCCTCGTAGCGGCATCTCCAGCAGCCAGTGCCTCGTAGCGGCATCTACAGCAGCCAGTGCCTCGTAGCGGCATCTCCAGCAGCCAGTGCCTCGTAGCGGCATCTCCAGCAGCCAGTGCCTCGTAGCGGGATCTACAGCAGCCAGTGCCTCGTAGCGGCATCTCCAGCAGCCAATACTTTGTCCAGCTGTGGCTGCTGCCAAAGTAAGTGTGATGATACCACTTTCTGATTAATTAGTTATGTTTCTGCGCAGAGGAAATTATTAAATCCAATTTCTTCATAAAAATCTAGGCTAACTGAACATCCTAGGCTATTCATGTGAAAAATTGTAATTACTCGTTTTAAAGGTTTTTACTTAGAGAACTGTAGGTAATGAATTAGAAACACACCAAAATATATAGCCTAATTGTAATTTTATTTAACATTTGTTATTATTCCAATTAAATCGTCTTTACAAACATATGAGCTAGATTCAACTAATCTATACAGGCTACTATTATTATTATTATTATTATTAATAATAATATTATAAATATTAACAATATTAGTACTATTACACGTTTATTAAAAACATATCTGTAAGCCTACTGTAGCCTTCAACTTAACAACGTATGTTTTTAATAAATATGTGTCATTTATATTACAATTAATAAGGAATATGCTATTTAATAATTATGTTGGCCTATTATAAATAATCTGAATACTTGCAATCTCTGATTTGTTTTATGATGTTAAAATCATAACGCGATTGTTTATTCCCCGTTCTCTTAAATATCAACACTGGTTGTTGGAAGTTGTAAGTAGTTAGATCTGTTTGTCAGAAGATAAGCGGAACCACTTTTATTGGCAGATTTTGCGTTTGCGTTCTATAGCCTACCTGCCACCAAATTCCAACCCTATAGGCGGCACCAACTAGCTATATCGTAAAACTTATCGCAGTTTTCAACCAAGACTAATTTCGACGGTGTTCCCTGTAGTAGACGATGGAAGGTGAGAAAGAGGAAAATCGTTCTTTTATTTAATTTATTTATTAAGTGTGAGTTACATGTCAAAATAATTGAAATAGTGAGACAAATTGTACACAATGTGAATATGATCTCGCTGATGTAGTAGCCTACAGTTATAGGAATCTAACTTAGTGTAACGTTAGGCCTTAAAACCAAAGTAGACCTAGACTACGTAACGTTAATAAAAATGAATGCGTCACACTCAGTTTACAATTTATTAGCATGGGTCATATAGGGTTTATGCAGCTTTGTGTCCAGTGTAGAATAGTTATTCGTTT
Organism: Siphateles boraxobius; assembly: GCF_051911475.1. Classification (NCBI taxonomy): domain Eukaryota; kingdom Metazoa; phylum Chordata; class Actinopteri; order Cypriniformes; family Leuciscidae; genus Siphateles; species Siphateles boraxobius. The sequence continues at coordinate 512,458 of NW_027508719.1, read as the reverse complement.
TTCATCGTAAATATCAAAATCGTTTAAGTTGTTCGTGATGCAAGCCGTGTGGAGGGTAGGTTAGGGGCATTGGATTGGTAAACAACAATGTTATTGTTCTTCACAGGTTCACATCAGGAGTTCTCCGACGTGGAATCATTATTGGCCTGTGCTGGTTCTGAATGTGTATTTTGTAAAGAAAAGGAACTTGGGGATAAGAACCATCTTTACAGAAGGCATCTCAGAGATGCCATATACTTCTCATAAAACAACCAAGGTATGCACTAAAGCTGAACCACAGAGAGATGTCTTAATGAGATTTTGTATTTTTCAATTTGTTATATTAATGCATTTCATGAATTTCATTAACTTATTTTTACAGAAAAATTTGTGGTGGCCTGTTTGTGCAATGACAGAAAAGAAACTTCCAGAAGCCATTACCATTGCCCACTTTGTAAATTTCAAAGTTTTGCACGGTCATCCAACTTCATAAAACATTTGAAATGCATACATGGTAGGTGTTCTACTGTGGCATCTTATTCATATTTATGTTAATGAACATCACCAAGCATTAAACCCACCCAAAGAATTTTATAGAGGGACAGACAATCATAGGAGGAATTATTCTATTGTGTTTTTATTGACAGTGCATTATAAAAATGGTAACACTTTTTACAATATGGTTTCATTTTTTAAAATTAGTTAAAGTATTAACTAACTTGAACTAACAATTAACTACACATTTGTTACAGTCCTTATTACTCATTGTTAATGACAGTTTAGAAAAATACAGCTGTTCAAATTAATATTAAAGGATAAGTTCACCTCAAAATGAAAATTTCCTAATAATTTGCCCACACCGATGTCATAGAAGATGTGCATGTCTATCTTTCTTCATTGGAAAAGAAATTAAGTTTTTTGAGGAAAAAATTTCAGTATTTTTCTACCCAGAATTGACTTTAATGGTACTTAACAATCCCAACGTTCAAAGGAGGTTCAAATGTCTGTCTCTATGCAGCTTCAGAGTCTCTACACGATCCCAGTCGAGAAATAAGGGTCTTATCTAGCGAAATTGTTCACTTTCTAAAAAAACACACAAAAAAAAAACATTTATATACTTTTTAAGCACAATTGTTCGTCTTGTGCTGGTCTGCGACACGCTGGAAAATACGTAGACAATTGTAAGTTGACACTGTGTTTGTTAATGTTTAATCTTTAATGCCCACTTTGTTGAAACTTTGTTTTCCATATAATTTATTGTTGGAATATATTTACATGTTATCTTATTTTCACAATATCTATCTCCTGCAGGTATTGCATCTGATAAAAAGCAAGGTAGTATACAGCATTCATTGTTTCCACTATTTTTCTTTAAATAAATACATAATTTAATTGTAAAATATGACTTTTTTAAAAGGCTTATGATGTTCTCTTGTGGTGATCTGTGTTAAAATGTGACATGGCATACTATGTGTTCTGTGCAGTTTATTGTTTTTTGATGGCAATATCATAATCACTGTTTTTGTTTCTTGCTCCATAGTTTATCTTTTTTTTTTTACATTGTATTGTTCTCTTCTGTGTCTCCTCTGCATTCTTGTCTCTTTTTCTATTGTTTGTCTATGTTCGTGCAATTTATGAAACATTTTTGTTTATCTTTCCTTTAAAAAAACGGCTAAACAAAGTCTTCCAGTCAGATATTTAAGAATGTTGTTTTAACATTTTTAACCAGTGTTTATCTGTTTGCAGAGAAGATAAGTTCATTAAAACGAAAAGCTGATGATGTGACCAGTGAATCCGAGGCGAAATTGGACTCTAAGCTGGACTTAAAGACTCCAAAACTTTTTCCATGTCCACACTGCAAAGCTGTCTTAAGTGCACCCAAAAACCTAAGACGACATATCAGGGATGCACACAACTTTGACACTACTCCTATGATTTGTATTGATCCAAGAAACGGAATTTATGTCACTCCAAAATATGACCATAGTCCTGTTTTTCCAATTCATGTACTCAAGTCTACCAATCCACCAAATATTGACTGTGAGTTAGAAAATTGTCGCCGATTTATGCAGATTGCTTGGTCTTCTGGAAATCCTGGAAAAGAGTGTGTTCACCTTGAGAGAACCAAGAATGCCAAGCCATATGTAAAGCCTGCTGTATTACAGTGTAACTCACTGAAGGACATGGTTAGCAAAGGCCTAATGTCCTCAGAGTGGGCTGTCAAATGTGAACAATGCAACAACACTGCAAACAACCATGGAGTTGAAAGTGTCTTTCCTGTGTTTTTTGGAGACGAAGGATACTCTCATCGGTGGTATTTCTTTTCAGTATTCACGAATACAACAGACAACTGGTGTCAGTTTGGGAGAACTAGAGTGATATTTGATGCAGTGGTAGGACAGTGGAACTGTCAGTGTCAAGGAACTGGAAGATCACACCGTTGTGTACATCGAATGATGGGGATGTGGTGGATTTTCCAAGAGTCTCCTGGCACCCTAGTGTCTACCTCTGATATTCAAGTACAGGACATTGACGATTTGGAGACTCACATGGTTGAAAGCAGCGTCATGTTCGAGCCACACAGTATGAACACACAAAAAATCTGTGTTATGACAGAATACATCTCAAAATATAAACGCAGCCCATGCCCCCAGGAATTGCCTTTGACGCTGAGGACTCAGGAGGAAGAACCACCACCATGTTTTGTTCCCTCAGAAAACACCTGCCCCTACTGTCCCGGGCCTACCCCTCCGGCACTCAATCCAACCAAAGTTGTAACCAGCCAAGCTGTGGTGTATGGGATAAAGTATGTCCGGAAAGGTAAGTCAACAAGCAAATGTATAGATTTATATGGATTTATCCATCATAATATCTCAGTAATATCTGGCTTTAATAAGCGTTTTCAGTACATGAATCATGAAACATTTACCTTATGTATGTAGTGCTTCATTACAACTGTACTATAACATATAAAGCTTTAACGTACTACTGTACGCTCTAAGTGCTTTACAATGGTATCAAGGATCTCTCTTCAAACCACCACAAATGTAGTACCACCTCAATGAGTACAGTTATAATTTATATCAGCTTTAATGTTTATTTTCAATTCATAGGTGTTTCTGTTGCTGTAAAAGTGTGCCCAACATGTGAAAATGTTGTGAGATTCCAGGAGTATTCTTCTGGATTCCACAACTTTAACAACCATGCCTTCCTAACACTGCCTTTGTGTGAGCTTCTGCTATCCGGTTTGGCGGTAAATGCTTATTCAAATACAGCTAACAGTTAAATATTTAGATAAAGTGTACTCTTTTCTGTGTTTGTACTGAAAATTCTTTTAAAATGATCTTATACTAATGTATATAGCTTTACCATGTTTTTTAATGACAGAACAAGACTACCAGTGGACGCATGATGGATATTTTGTCATTCTTCAATGACAACCGGTACCACCACCAGATACTGAGGAGAGCATTCCATCACTTCTTTGCATTGTCAACATTTCATTTTGAATTCTCTTGCTACCAGTGTGGATATCACCCAGCTGTTGTAATAGCAGATAGCAATTGGAAACTGGCCTTCGATGTCCCACGTCAGTTATTTGGTTATCTGTTTGGTTATTCAGAACCAATACCAAATGTATCCATTGAAGCTAAGTTCATTATCCAGTCCAGATTGTTCTACCATTGACTCACCAACCATCACTACTGTTCTTATTGGTGCCTCAGTTCAATAAACCATGTTTAAATTTCTTCTCACCTGTCTGCGTCTCTCTATAACCGCTACACTCTCTGCTTCTGTTTGCAGTTGGAACTTTTAAAAGGCCTGATCCAGATATGATTTCTGAAAAAGATCTGGAAGTCGATATTGTCAAAGCATGGTCTGATCTGGACAAGTCACTTATAGCGGAAGGACTGATATCAGGTTTGGATATTGTGACATTGATTTTGGACACAAAGTTACTTACTTTTTATTTAACAATTAATAGGAACATCTGTGGCAAACCCATACTGTTCATCTGTTGGTAACTCCACTTTGGCACCGTGGATGGGACAGCACAACAGAGTTGGCGAAATCTACCAAAAACGGAAGTCAAAAAGTATATACAAAAAAGAAAAAAAGATGACATCAAGCATCACCCGAAAAAGATAAACGAGTACATAATACTAGAATTAATTGAATCAAAAAAGGTATACTTTGGGCTAATCATACTCAGTATACTGTGCCTGTATACATACCCCTCCATAAGTTTTTCTCAATATATTTTTTGTTTTGACAATGTTTGTTTGTTTCACATGATTTAAATGTCTCTTCTCAATTTACAGCCTCAAAAAAAGGATCTCCAGGATGCTTGCTATGCACTGGGTGTGTCCTCAGAGGGATCCATCGCTGATATGCTAATCAGGCTCCAGGAACTCCTAAACTTTAAGGAGATTTACCCCAAGCTTTTTCTGAAGCTACAGAAAGCTGGTGGTGAGAAATTACTTGGTTATGTTTTTCATATGTGACCCGGGACCACAAAACCAGTCTTAAGTACCACAGGTATATTTGTGGCAATAGCCAACAAAACACTGTATTGATCAAAAATAATTAAGTATTCTTTTATGCCAAAAAACATTAGGATATTAAGTAAAGAAGATCATGATCCATGAATATATTTAGTACATTTCCAACCTTTAATATATCAATTTTATTTTTGTAAGTGGATAGAGCACAGTCACCAACAGAAATGGACACATAAGACTGCTTTTGTGGTCCTGGGTCACATATACATATATAACATATATAACATGAATGTGCTGTTTTCTTTCTTTAGGTGGCGTCCTTCATTTCTCTTGTGTACATGGTGTTGTGTACTATCTAAACTTCCACTTCTGGACGGAGTCAGCAAGAGACCACACGGATGGGCTGCTAAGTTTTAAGCACTTTCCAACCTGTTACATTTCTGATGTAGCAGGACAGGTTGCTCGCCACACCAACAACCGCACAAAGCAGCTTTTTTTTAGAACCCATGATGGAAGACTTTGTGCCCCAACCTCTCAAAATATACAACTGGCAGCCAACAAGGATTTGCAGGTGGATTTGCAGTGGGTGAAGAACCTGAGGTCCCCCTTACCTGTAGAAGAACAACAGGATAGCGACAGAATGACAGCAAGGCATCCGATTACAGGGACATCTGAAAGATACTCCTTATATGACCTGTTTCACCAGAAAAATCAAAAACGTCCAGAAGAGAAGTTGAGAAGCCTCAACATCTGCCCCACTTTAAGAACAGAAGTGAACTCATCAGTTGCAGAGCAGTTCAATCGTGAACTCTCAGCTGTAAGGTATTCATTGTGCCAAATGAATGAGGCACACTTCAAACAGACTCTTAGGGTGTTAATTGACCTGCATAATGAGAAAATCAACCGGACTTTTAAGGCTGAAATTGAGGCCATGTGCAACACACAGTTGTCTATTGGGTTGCATGGGATGCTAGGACTGTACTCTGCTGGTAGGTTCCATCAGTATATCATATTACAAAATAATAATAATGTATAAACTGTGGAAGAACTACAAATAATAAAATGACCAACTTTTGCTGTGAAGTTTGTAATATTATACAGAAGTAAACAACCTGTTTTTCATAAAATCTTTAATTCTTTTTTTAGAGGGAAGGAAACCTCTCCAGCCTACTTCTGGTGGCAAACAGAACATCCCACCGGACAGCACTAATTCTTCCTATGTAGCACAATTATATGCTATAAATGATAATGACAAGGTAATTACTTAATTACTTGCCTTTTTCATTTAGACTTAAATTACGCTTTAAAGTAAAAGAGTTAACAGGGTTTTTTGTTATGTGTATATAAAGGAAAAGCTGAAGAACTTATTCACTGGAGATCGGGATGAAAATCAAAGCCTGGCTTATGTCTCCAGGCGATTTCCATTGTCAATAAAGGATATCCGTAGTGTTTGCCCATCAGAGTTGTTGGGAGAGTCTTCGTTGACCATGGTTGAGAGATGATGTAAGTGTAACTTAGTATCTTGTTTAGTAATTTACATCTGAAATTAATTAAACTGTAATGAACACAACTGCTGTGTATGTAAAGCACAAACGTTGTCCTTTTACTTAATATATAATTATGTTTTATAATATTAAGTATTAACAATTGTATTGTATTACAGGCAGTTAACTATCGAGTAGCCCAGCTGGCTCAAGAGAACATGGTAATAACTTTTAATTTATCCTCTCTATGACCTTTTTACAACAAAATTGCCATAAATATTAATGATAATTTTTAATGCTATAGTCTGGATCTCTGGGGCATTTTGATTTTATTTTGTGGTACCGAGAATGGTCAAGCAGTGGAGCAGTCAGTGACCAGGTTGTGCAACGTATCCCTGTATGTCCTTTCGTATTTCTCTTTTTTTGTATTATAAAAAACGTTATGAAAAAACGCGTCTGCTGTGAACAAGGGTCCGTTTTCCTACCTGATGTTGTTGTGGTTTTGTAGGTCTCTGAAAAAATATTCCTACCTAGAATTGTGGGTGGTCACTCTCCTGAGAGGGGAAACCATTTCATTCTTTGGGTAAGCACCATTATTTACTGGTGTACTCTGTCATGTATGTCTGTATGAAATTTTTGGCAGAAGTTGCTTTGTTCAACAGCCTATGATAGAGATCATGCAGATGTAGCAAAAGCCATAACCTTGAATTGCATGTAAACTTCAACTTAAAATTTGTTATGTTTTTGAATGGAATGATGGCAGATGTATTTTTTTGCAGGTGTTTGACGTTACTGCTGAGCACATCCGAATCTATGATTCACTTGGAATGTATACAACAATTGGTGATAGTGACATGGACCTCCTCGGTTAAGGGAGCATCACACTGCATACTACATTTATCATTATTAATTTATGCACTGTGAAAGTATAGTTATACTTAACAACTGCTACCACCTTCTATTGTAGAAATGTCTTCAGATTTTCTGGAAGCCTTAAAGGTTGGACCGTATCATATCCTGTTCAGTGGAAACAGCAGGACTCGGATAATTGTGGAATTTTAGTGTGTTCTGTGAGTTGCATGTGAGCTGATTCTTATTCTCTTCTATGGATGTGTAGCTTGTGGTTTGTTAGTATATATTTTTGCCCAAATAGGCAGCTGAAAACGAAGTCCTACGTCGTGAGGTCACTGCAGAGGCTTTGACTTTAACTCAATGCAGGACTCTCCGTCTGCACCATGCTGCACAAATGCTTAAAAATGTGAATCCTGAGGTCAGACTAATCTCATTATCAAAATCTATACTGGCAATAAGAGAAACACTGTTTCACATCAAAGGTATTTGTTACACAGGACTTCCCATATACAACTGACGAAATGATAAAGATTCAAAAGAAAGAACTTAAACTACAGCAAGAAGAGGCAAAGACGATGCACTCCAGTAGCCATTGCCTGACATGGAAGATTAAAGCATGTTTGTTCCAGCGAGCAACCGGGAAAGCAAGGTATGTGCCGTACAACCATAGATGAAGCAAGACATTGAGTGATTGACATACCTGTCAAGTTTTGGATTTGAAAATAAGGGAAATTTTCCGGCGCCCACCGCGAGAAGTCCCACCACCGCAACCAAGCTCCAGTAACGTTATCCCTTACATTTTAAGACAAGTGTTATAGCTTAAATGAAAACACAAAAGGGTACATATGAAAAGCATTTATTTTAAAGGCTTATTTGCATATTTTCTGTTCATTTAACATTGCTTGTCTCTACATTTACATTTTATTTTCATTCCACACATTCTTTTCATTTCATATTGCTTTTCTTTTACAGTTTTTCTTTACGTCACATAACTTTTCTTTACTCTTTTAGTGAGTTATTGTTCAAATTTGCGCCAGGGGGTGGTGATGGCGCAGTGGATAAGACACATGCCTTTGGTGTGAGAGACCCGGGTTCGAATCCACTGTGAGACACCAATGTGTCCCTGAGCAAGACATTTAACCCCTAGTTGCTCCAGAGGCGTGCGACCTCTGACATATATAGCAATTGTAAGTTGCTTTGGATAAAAGCGTCAGCTAAATGAATAAATGTAAGTGCATTCTTTAACCTGTTAGGCTGCAACCCCACTTTAGAAAAAATCCTCAGAAATGGCATACCCAAACTAAAACAGATAGCCTACAGTTCATAAACACTTTGCACTAAAATCACAAGGATGATCTCATTTGAAAGCTGACACCTGGCAGTTTATTGTAAATGTAGAATTAATTATTGTCATTATGAAAAAATAGTTATTAATAGCTACAAAGTTTTGTAAAGTTATTAGAAATTTATTTTAAAACATCTTCAAAGTTTCTGAGAATACAATAGTGGTCAAATACTGAAACTTGAGTGTTATATCTTTTTAATGATGTATAGTTTGTCAAGGTAATAACATTAAATCTGATAGTAACTTTGAACTATTTAAACAAACAAAAAAATGCTTCAGTGCGTCGGCGCCCTGGCGGCGGTTAACAGGTTTTAAGATGCTAAAGTCGCAGTTCCTAAATGCGTGACTGTCCCATACCCTTCTCCTTTTCAGAAAAGTAAATTCGCTGTCCCATTGATCGCGGTATTTACATGAGGGTTTTGGTTTTGTGGCAGGAGTGCCTTCCGTCTCTGTCGTAGCGTCCATTATCCGTCTCCGATTTTCTTTCTTTTTTCCCCCGCGTTGTCACTCATCATCTGACCTCACACACTAACCTCGCGACAACTGGCACCTACAGTACCCACAGTACCTGTAGTAGGCTACTGCAGTTGGCAGTTATCGCGTGGCTAGTGACAGAGCTCAGATTGGGAATGTTTTTTTTTTTTTTTAATCCGCCATTATTATTTTTTAATAGCGCAGGTTAAAATACGGGAGATTTACGGGAAAATACTAATACGGGAGGACGGCGGGAAAGAAGGGTTAAATACGGGACTTTCCCGGCCAAAACGGGATACTTGACAGGTATGGTGATTGAAGGTATATGGTCTTTATGGTGTGCTTATCAGTTCACTCAAAGTTGAGTGGTGGTGACAGTGAAGCCTGGTGTCTCCGTCACATATATCTATGAATGTATCATCAACATGATAGTACTTTAAAAGGCATTGTTTAATATTGGTAAAGTGTCACACCTCTGTTTTTCAACAGTGTTTTCCATGACCACATAAAGGAATACCAATGGGTGCAGTGCACAGGTTGTCAAAACTGGCTGCATTTTCAGTGGGCTGGTGTTGAAGGGGACTGGACGGCAAAGGATTTCTTTTGTGGCTGCAACATAACTTATGATGTGTAAAAATAATCTTGTACATGTCGCACATGGCTAGATTAATATAAAAATAAAGTTATAATTGCTATAGTTATTTTTTATTAATAGTAATGCAAATTTCTGAAGTTCAGAATTGACTCCGCCCCACAATAACTTACACCCTCAATGCTGTGAAACAAGTTTTGTTCCAATGTTATTTACATTTCAAAGTACTAAAATAACACAAAGTGCATAATGCAATCATATCTGACAAAGTTTTATTGTTAAACACTTCACTTAAAATATGTATTTGAATTTTTGGTCCAGGCATTGTCCTTGATGTGTCCAATAATTTGTGGGAAAGAACACTTTCTTTTAAGTTTCCGTGTACAGGGATTGAGTTGTCGAGGCTCAGTCATGTGGTGAGCCCACGGGAAGGAGGCCCCACGTCTCTTTTGTTGTTTTATACAACAAAACATGAAATGTACAGATGTGGTTTAAATTTAGGCAATGTTTCTTTTTGTCTTGCACAGAAATGACATCATGGATTGTGTTCAAGCAGAAGACATTCTGACTGATAAAGAGATAAAGGTAACAAATTAAAAAATATATATCCAATATCATGCACAAAGTTTTATTAACTAAATGGCATTTGACAATTATACATGCACATCAGCTTGTTTAAATCTACATTTAAATCTACATGTAATATTACAGGATTTAGAAATAAAGCTGCAGAGTGGACAGATTCTCTCTAACAGAATGTATCTTTGGAAAAATCGAGGATTTGATCCAGCTCTTGGAAAGTTTTACTGCCAACATTTCAGTATATTTAATGATATGAAGGTAAGTGGACTGTTTTCCCCCTTATTTTTACATAAGTTGTGATCTGCGAAGGATGACAAACAATGTTTGTGACAAATAAATTCAGGACATTAAGAAAATATTCCCTATCAATGTTCACATGTTTTTCTTATCGAATTGTCTTTGTAGCCCAAATGTTGATATTTACCACACTGTGAAACCGAATAACATAGAACTGCAGTAATTTCTTAGTTAAAGCTGCAGTAGGGAGTTTTGAGAAAATGTTGACTTAGCCTGAAAATTTGAACAAGCACAACTTACAGCTCCTCCCCCACAGCTCCTCCCCCACAGCTCCTCCCTCACAGCTCCTCCCCCACAGCTCCTCCCTCACAGCTCCTCCCCCACAGCTCCTCCCTCACAGCTCCTCCCTCACAGCTCCTCCCCCACAGCTCCTCCCTCACAGCTCCTCCCCCCACAGCTCCTCCCCCACAGCTCCTCCCCCCACAGCTCCTCCCCCACAGCTCCTCCCTCACAGCTCCTCCCTCACAGCTCCTCCCCCCACAGCTCCTCCCCCCACAGCTCCTCCCCCCACAGCTCCTCCCCCACAGCTCCTCCCTCACAGCTCCTCCCCCACAGCTCCTCCCTCACAGCTCCTCCCCCACAGCTCCTCCCTCACAGCTCCTCCCCCACAGCTCCTCCCTCACAGCTCCTCCCTCACAGCTCCTCCCCCCACAGCTCCTCCCCCACAGCTCCTCCCCCACAGCTCCTCCCTCACAGCTCCTCCCCCACAGCTCCTCCCTCACAGCTCCTCCCCCACAGCTCCTCCCTCACAGCTCCTCCCTCACAGCTCCTCCCCCCACAGCTCCTCCCCCACAGCTCCTCCCCCACAGCTCCTCCCTCACAGCTCCTCCCTCACAGCTCCTCCCCCCACAGCTCCTCCCCCACAGCTCCTCCCCCACAGCTCCTCCCTCACAGCTCCTCCCCCACAGCTCCTCCCTCACAGCTCCTCCCTCACAGCTCCTCCCCCCACAGCTCCTCCCCCACAGCTCCTCCCTCACAGCTCCTCCCCCCACAGCTCCTCCCCACAGCTCCTCCCTCACAGCTCCTCCCCTCACAGCTCCTCCCTCACAGCTCCTCCCTCACAGCTCCTCCCCCACAGCTCCTCCCCCACAGCTCCTCCCCCACAGCTCCTCCCTCACAGCTCCTCCCCCCACAGCTCCTCCCTCCACAGCTCCTCCCCCACAGCTCCTCCCTCACAGCTCCTCCCCCCACAGCTCCTCCCTCACAGCTCCTCCCCCACAGCTCCTCCCTCACAGCTCCTCCCCCCACAGCTCCTCCCCCACAGCTCCTCCCCCCACAGCTCCTCCCTCACAGCTCCTCCCTCACAGCTCCTCCCCCCACAGCTCCTCCCCCACAGCTCCTCCCCCACAGCTCCTCCCTCACAGCTCCTCCCTCACAGCTCCTCCCTCACAGCTCCTCCCTCACAGCTCCTCCCCCCACAGCTCCTCCCTCACAGCTCCTCCCCCCACAGCTCCTCCCCCACAGCTCCTCCCCCCACAGCTCCTCCCTCCACAGCTCCTCCCCCACAGCTCCTCCCTCACAGCTCCTCCCCCCACAGCTCCTCCCCCACAGCTCCTCCCCCCACAGCTCGAGTCATTTCGTTGGTTGAATGAACGAAATGACTCCGAAAAAGACTCGTTCAAAATGAACAAATCTTTTTTCGAGTCCTTTCGTTGGTTGAATGAACGAAATGACTTGAAAAAAGATTCGTTCATTTGGATGAACGAGTTCGAACAGGAGAGTCACGAATTACGGTACGCGCTCGCGCTGTGCAAGAGAGGGGTGATCAGCGCGTACACGAGCGTGATTGACACTGCTAAGACATTCCTCCTGGCTCTGATTGGTTGTTTCTGACCGGGAGCGGTGTATTTCTGCAAATGGCAATAGGACCACAGGGAGGAGCCAAAGGAGCTTGATTTTTTCACAGATTATCTGTTTCATATTCTACTGTCAGGACATAATGACAGTTTTAACAAATATTTGTTTACAAAAGCTACCTACTGGATGGTAATGTGGGGAGGGGAAAACATGGCACTTATTTGACACACATTATGTCATTTCCCCACATTATGTCATATTGAATTTTGTCCATTGGCATTTGGTAAACATTTCAAAAGTTAGTTGTAAGGAAGAGTTGAAGTATTTGCTGGTAATATAGTACATTCTCCATTTGTTGACACATACAACCTCTGAATTCTAAATCTGTTTGTTTTTAATACGGGAGATTTATTAAATTATTAATCAAACTATTTCTGACTATAATTGCATTAAGTGGTAATCACGTCCACATATATCCATGTAAATTAAATTAAATAAAATAAAAAAAGTCAGAGATGTACATATGAAAAACTATCACTTAGAGATGATTTATAACATTGATTTTCTTTACATTAGATAATACTAAGCAAGTCTCAAATAAGATTTTTGAAAGAGAATGGCAAAAGGGAGGAAAGATTGGATGAAATGTCATTGCACTATGCCAGTTTCGCCCACAAGTTTTGCCCTGTATTGTCAATGTCCTTAACTATTTATTTTTCCTAATCCAGACAGAAGACCTAATCCAGCGACTGGAAAAAATGTTGTCTGTACCTGGAACTGTAGCTGAGAAGCAGCTATTTATTACCAGAGTGATTTTGCCTGAGTAGCTTATATACTTTTGATTATTTAGAGAACATGGTTTGGAGAAAATATAACACAAGTATCTCTAATAGTATTTTAATCATTTGAATCCAAACTGCATTACAAGGCAAGCACCAATTTAATTTAAAATATAAGACTGCAACTTTTCATGTGGTTGAGGTTGAAGCTGATATTTTTTAACATTGTTATTAATGATTTATTTATATTAGGTTTTGATTCAGTGGTTGCAAAACCAAGACATGTGAAGGTACAGAGCTGAATCTGTGCTTCTGAAGCGCACATCTTCCCAGGAAAAGAAAAGGTACAGAACATTGCTTGCATTGTGGGTGCATGTGCATACCTTTTTTATGTGTAACATCACTAAATTCTTTCTTTTAATCGTGACGTTAGTGGGTTTCTAGGCCATGTTAACAACTCCATAATGACACAACGTGCCTACAATTCTGTTTCTCCAGTGCTACAGACATAACGTCAGGAGACACCAGAAGCACAGAAGAAGTAAGACATAGTCAAAACCACATTCAAATACATTAAAGCAATGGTATTAATGCCAGAGGCACATGACACAGGCTGGTATAGTTGTTCTTACCCAACACAATTATTTTTCTGTTTAAAGTCCATTTGACCACCTGATGTTGGAAACTATACAGCTCATCAAAACAAATTTGAAATCTGAATTAATATTATATTATGATACTTTAAGCTTCACAGTGAAAGTTGTTAGCAGATTATTTCACGTATTGAATCCATAAATTCAATTAAATTATGTGGATGGATATACACTTTTAAAAAAAAATAAAAAACAAATAACTGTTTTGGTGATTGGAAAGGACTGTATAAGTTAGACTTTGTATAATTTGACTGGTCTTTTGAATTTAAATGGTTGTAGCCACCAGGGGGCATCGATTAGAAAGCAGACAAGATGTTCCGTTAGGTGTTTGTGGCGAGGGGGGCGTGGTTCAGCGGAGTCTGTAGCGGGAGAGCGAGGACGGAGCCGAGCGGTGAGTAAGTGGGTCAAGTTCAAATGACGAACACCTGTTTGTGATTTCAGTAATTGGCGTGAGGAGACCGCATATAAGCGGGCTGTGCTGATAACGGTGGAGAGAGAGAGACTGGAAGCCCGCTTTCCCGCTACAGACTCCGCTGAACCACGCCCCCCTCGCCACAGTGTTTTATCGAAAAAATGTATATGTGTGTGTGTTTTGATAGTTGCACGCACACAATTCTGGGAACTTGTGAATCAGTACAATCAGCAACACTCTCTTAAACAATCTATATAAATAAAGATATAGATATAGAAGATATAGAAGCCCATAGATAATGAGTCCATAAAAGCAACGGGACAAAATATTTCAACAACGTTTTTGGGGAATTGGAAATAATTCGGTATGTGGCAAGTGAATACATATGAAGTGATTAACGTTGGCAATTTTCACGCACAGCTACTAGAAGATTTACGTCTGTCAGACCGGTTGCTCACGTCATCAAGCTTAGTTTGAGTAGGTTTGAGTCTGCGCGTCAGGAACGGAAGTGCTAAAAAATCGCTAAAAATGGGCTTCAACTGTCTCAACTGAGTTCCAATGAGATGGCTCTGTCCACTTCTTATACTGTCTATAGTTTTATCTGACTGAAAAGGGTCGTCCTGCACAAACTGTGAAACTAGATTGTGTAATTAATCTTAAACAGCATGTCATCCAATCCACAGAAGCCTTTATCGTCTCATGGAATGTCAGAACACAAACGGGTAATTGACAAATAGGTTTATTGAACGAGCACAGCAGGGTGAATGATAGATGAATAAAACGGTAACTGGTTGAAGATCATTTAAGAGTTGACTGAATGTCTTATCTGAATGAAGACGATGACGACGAACGAGAGAGACTGGGAACAGGGAGACAGGATGGGGAATCAGTCTAGTGATGTTACGTATGACACTGAAGCTTCGATGTGCGTTTTGCGAAAGCGAAGCAATTTCTGTTGAAGCCCCGTGTCGGGGTGTGTATTGGTTTCCTAGAGGTCACGTGATCGATGACAAACGAAGCCTCACTTTCTGTCCAATCACGTGCGCGTTTCGCTTTGGGTGTCAGAAGGCTCGAAGGTCCTTGTTGGCTCAGTGCTGTACTTTGAAAGTTTATCAATACATTACATTTAAATAACCAAAACTACTTATTATTTTTTTGTTATTGTTGTGTAATTTTGTTTTTGTAAGATGGTTGCACTTTTGGTGTTTTTTTTAGGTAATTTGGTGTTGGCATTTGGGTGTTTGGTGAAGGGTTTGTATTTACAGCAATGGCAACAGCCAAAAAAAGGAAGACTTCCCCTAACTGGGAATATTTTGAGTTTATAGCTTCCAATGAATGCATTTCTAAAAAAGAATAAGAAAAAATAAATATTTATTTATTATTTTATTTTTTATCATTGTATTGTATAATTGTTGTCTTATATTCAGTCAATGTACATGTAGTCACTCCCAACAAAAAAAATGTATCCTCACACTTCTGAGGCGGAAACCTTTGTCTTCTGTTGGACAGTGCAGTAGACCAGCGCAAACAAGCTCAAATCCCACTTCTGATGCCATCCTAGAAGTGGATAAATACCTTACAGAGACAAACATACAAAGAGCTGAAGATCCACTTGAATACTGGAGAATACAGAAACATGTCTACCCCCATCTATATACATTGGCATTACAGAATAATTAATTTTTATCACCTTTCTGTCATTCCTACAGTTACATAAGCACTATCACTGCCAAGTGTCAGATGAACAGATGATCCTATCACACTATTCCTTATTCACTATATGTGTGTGTGTGTGTGTGTGTGTGTGTGTGTGTGTGTAGAGAGAGAGAGTAGGCCTACATTAGATCTTAATAAATAATATGCTCATTTTAGATTTTATTGTCACACTTTAATGGGTAAAATAATTTATTTAATAATGAACAAATCAAACACAAACGTGTAAGGCTTTTTATTTGTACACATAACATTGAAACTATGGAGTGTGTTGTGGTTGCTTCATCTGACAGAGAAAGGCTTCTGGCTGCTTTATTTTAAATAAGCCCCAGATGGCGCTGTTCTCGACACTCTCGAAGCTTTGAATCTTTTCCCCGAACAGTTAGGGGAAAGGCTCATTGCTTCAGGAGGCTAAATTCCCCCATCCCTAAATCAGGCAGACGAGACGGAGACGGGATCCGGGGAACAGGTGACAATACAGGTGAGTAGCAAATTCTAAGAGTCGGGTGGGTCGAAGTAGACCGCAGGGCTCTCAAGTTTTATCAAAAGTTTAGAGTGAGATTTAGGGGAGGAGCCACCCAAATATTTGCAGCAGCGGTCCCTCGACCCAACCAAATTCGCTTCAATTTTTGCTAGCAGTTCAATTCTGCCTCTTGTTCATAATTGACCAGCACAAATGGAAATTATAACAATTGTTAAATCTGATAAAAAGACAAATTCATCCAAATAAAATAAATAGTTATATTTAAAAAATACTAATTTATTGAAAAATAAAAATAAATTGGACCCCAAACAAGCCAACTGAACATCAGTGCTCAATGTACATAACATTGTGTCATAACAACTTGCCCTGAGCACGTATGTCAAGACCCAAACCGGTCACCTTTACAGGGGTCATCGGATGCCCATTTTCCACAAGTTGGTATGATTCTTTTGGGTCTTCATGTAAAGTTTGTAACATACTTTGGTTAAAATTTCTCAATGGTTGTGTAAAACAACACCCTTTTTACCTCTTCAAAAACAGCTGTGTTCACAGTGACCCGTTTCGGTGCATGTCTCTTTAAATGATAATGAGCAACAACTTTTTGGCTTTTTGAGGATTAAAAAAAAGTGAATGGATTTTTTTCACTGCATGGTGATTGTGTCCACACACTGCAAAGACACATTTATTTGTAAATACCATATAAAAGTGTATTTTGCATCCGATGACCCCTTTAAAAGCAGTTGGAGAGTTTTTGAATGCATCAAAAATAATTTAGCACGAATTTGGCTATACTCCTCAACATCAGCTCTCACTGTCTTTGATCACAGGCAAGAGATATCGTCCAGGAATCGTAAAATCAAAATGCTAAAAAAAATAAATGAAGATGTCCGCAAACCGCATTCATCAGATCGTGCTCTTTCAACTTCCACTCCGTGTGTGCGCGTGTTGTCTAGTAACGAACGTGCTTGCAGCGGGAACACATAATTTACCCGGAAACAACTCATTCTAATTTCTGATTGGCTGGTAACTAGCATTTAACTCTGTATAACTCGAGACAGATGCTATGAACTCGGCAGAGAACTTCCCTCCGTTTGCCTGCGCCTCGTCCATTAATTGTATAGCGGGACACGTTCCCTGACTCCTCAGCGTGAGAAATACAAGGTGTGTCGTGTGAGCGTGTGAACGGGTTGAAATTCGTGTGTCTCACGCCCAATGCGTGAGACTTGAGAGCCCTGAGACCGGACAATTAACAGAGGGTTGTGCTGTGCTTAACTAGCGCTGAAGATGAGGTGCAGACTGCAAACAGGTGATGATAATCAGTGATAAGGGGAGAGTGAATGCAAGTGGCAGAGGGTGAGGGTTATAGACTTTGTTCTTTGTTACAAAGAGCATTTATTAATGATGTAATGTAAATGCTATACAACTTTGAAGCATTAGTTTATAATTCACTAAATACTTTGAACATGTTTGATCTTGTACTGCAGGACAGCATTTTTTGGAGAGACCTCGTGGCTGCAGCTGATTGGTGCCGCAACACAACATTTGAAGCCTAGTTCACACTACATGATTTTAAGCCCGATTTAAGCCCGATTTGCAAATCGTTGAGCTCGCCGACAGGTCAGGGTGTTATCGCGTGCAAATCGCGGGCGATGAACGATTGCCAATCTGTTAGTATGAAAGAGCCAACAACGCATCAAAGACACTCGCAGACGCCTCGCAGACGCGTCGCCGAGCCCAGGAAAATATCTAGCATGCTAGATATCCAGAGCTGTCGCGCGACTCAAGCTCACGTGATGTCATGAGCTATAGCCAATCAGAGCAAGGCATGGGTTGAGGTCTTGATGTCATGAGCTACAGCCAATCAGAGCAACGCATGGGTTGAGGTCACCGGGTAAAGACGCGGGTAAATACGGGATTTTCAAAGAAACACGGAAGACGAGTTTACAGAAAGATGAGCAACATGTCGTCAAGAAAGCAATGGACTCAGGATTTGGAGCAAAATTTAATCGAACTGTGGCAGGAGCATGAATGCCTTTATGATGTCGGACATGAGATGTACCACAACCGCTCCGAGAAAGAGAAAAGGTGGACGGAAATTACAAACGCTCTCAAACAGCCAGGTGAGCAAAATGTTATTTTTACATTATCTAAATGTTGTATGTTGAAATGTAAATTACATCTTTTTACTGTAATTATGTTTATTGTGATATATATTATTGTGTAGTAAGAGGATATTCAGTTAAAGTTTAATTCCAATCTGCCTTTTGTACCAGTCGAGAGATACTTTAAACCAGGGAAGGATTAAATTGTCATTTTTAGTTTGAAACAGACAAATAAAATAAATGAATTTGTGGTGGTGCATAACTGAGAATAATGCATTTTCTTTATTAATTGTAGGGTTTACTGTTGAGGACATTAAGACCAGGGCAGTATCCCTGCGAACGCAGTACTGTCGTTTGCAGAAACCCAAACCAAGTGGGAGTGGCAGCAAACCCTTGACTCCTAGGCAAAGGTGGCTTCTCAGAGTGATGGATTTCATCAAAACATATATTGTCCACCGGCCATGCGAAACCACAGTAAGTTAAACGGTCAACAGAAGCAAGAAATGTATTTTTAATAGCATACATTTGTAACACTCATACACCAACACATACATATTAAAACGAACAAGGCCCGTGAGCGGTCTTGACGCGTTTTTGTTTACAAACTATTAAAAGTTTACAATTGTTCTGCACACACACCCCACACACACGCACGCCACACACCACACACGCACGCCACACACCCCACACACCCCACACACACACACGCACGCACGCCACACACACATATTTGGATATTTTTGGGATTAAATGGGTTAATAGTGGCAGATTTGGCATACAAAAACATGCACACTCGCTCAGTCACTGACTGAAAAAATCACTGAAAAATACAATACCACACACATACACACGCTGTCTCACACATGCTACAGTAATACTTTATTCTGCTCTCTTGACTCAAATCTTACACTGTGCTAAACTGGGTAATGTAAGTGCATGTTGTTGAAGCAGCTCTTTCTTAATCCTATCACCGTCTTCTCTGTTCCAGCTTGGTGCATCATTCAGTGGGCAGAGTGATGCAGAGGATATGGACCTCTCAGACCTAAGGCCTGATACACCATCTGTGGACAGTTCCCCACGTACTGCGTCCACCCCAATTCCGTCAAATCAAGAAGCCTTTACATTGTCGGAGGAAACTGCTTCAACTACCTCAAGTGATAGCGGTAAACAGCCACGTTTGAGCAACAATCCCCAAAAAAGAAAGAGGGTGTCCGAGGATGTTGTAGAGCTGCAGAAGCTGGATTTGTTGAAACAGATGGTTGCTCAAGTGGACTCACAAACCCATCGTGATACATTAACTTCTTTTGGGAACCAGGTGGCTTTGGAATTGAGGGATATTCAAGACCCAGTTCTGTTATCACGAGTAAAAAGAAGCATAATGATTATGATATACAACGCCCAGGAGAATGACAGAAGCGGGTCATTGTCGTCACCTGGACAACCTACCCCATATCAACCAACGGCCCAGTCTCATTCCCAGCAGCCTTATTATGCCTCAGGTCATGGGTTTCATAGATCACTTTTGGAGACACAACCCGAACATGCCTATGACTAGACATTCTAATGAACCTGTGGATTGTGAATTGTGGATTTTTACTATCTTAAACAATATTGTTCTATTACATTTTGTTTTATTATAGTAGTGCACTACTTGCCGTTTAAACTGGTTTGTATAGTGTTACTTTTTTCTTTAATGTAAACATACTTTAAAAAAAAAAAAAAACACAAATTCTAAAACAGGCTGTCTGTCCATTTCTCAAAGCTTTTATATTCTAAAGTGAAGTGACCTAATTGACTGTTCAATGCTCAAATTGTTGATGATTGAATTAGAGTATCCTTCACATCGTTCACATTATATTTAAATTAAAACCTTACAAGTAATAAAAGGAATAACAACTATTTACAACGTGAAGACCAATGTTTTTTTTATTATGTACACTCTTATGGGGAACGGTATATATATATTTAACGTATATGTATATTTTAGCTTATTGTTACAACACATATTGCTGTACACCACAAACACAATCATTGAGAAGCTGCCTATTTAGAGTGCTGGGCGATACACAACGTATCATAATATAATAGTGTGGGATTGGCTGTTAGATTAATCCATATCGAGTAAAAATGCCCAGTGCTTATCGTAATCGACAATTATCACGATCAGCTATGTTATTATTTATCACCCCAGCCCTAGTATAGGCATATTATTAATGTACTGTGAATAATGAATGTGGATTAATAAATAAAGGTATGATAAGGTACTTAATATAGATTGCCTTTAATTGTTACATACCTGCACCGTTGGATTTGTATGCAATTGAAATAACAAATTGAATAACAACACTACAAATTGATAATCACAAAACAATATTCTTTATTAATACTGGATTTTTGAACACACAAGAAAATAAAATGTCCTAAACTGACTTTAACCTGCTGTTTGCTGGGATAACTCTACATCAGTTCCTTTTTAAATGTGTTGATCCTGCCAAGAAACACTTCCTGCTGGTGACACAAAGTAGTCCCGCATCAGATTGCGTTGCATTTTGGCTGTCGCTGTATAATTGCGACGTGAGGTGTTCTCCATCGGTTGGAAAGCACCCATGCCATGATTTCTCCATTGCCCATCAACCATGTTGTGGTCAGCAGTCTCCCAGTCTGCAAAAACTGGAGGGGCATATGCTTCTGACCTGGGCTCGCAGAGGAAGTTGTGGATGCACAGGGAAGCCATTGTTATTTTCACCACCTTGTCTGGCTCCAAGCAAATGGTCGACCTGAACACTCTCAACCGGTTGGCAAGAATGCCAAACGCATTCTCTACCACCCTTCGTGCCCTAGACAAACGATAGTTAAAAACCCTCTGACTGTGCTCCATCTGCCTGAATGGATATGGCTTCATTAGGTCATGCCTTAAGGGATATGCATCGTCTCCCACAAACATATAGGGCATCACTGTGTCAGAATCGGGCAAGGGCTCAGGTGGGGGAAAGCTCAGTCTGCCCTCGTCCATTGCTTTGCGCAGGTCAGAGTGAGCAAACAGTCCGGCATCTGAAACTCGACCTTGGGTACCCACACTTGCGTAGATGAACTTGTAGTTCGCATCCACTGCAGCCATCATAAGCACAGAGAACCTGCCCTTGTAATTGTGGTAAAAACTTCCACTTTTTCTTGGAGGCTGTATGTAAATGTGCTTTCCATCCAGTGCCCCAAGGCAATGTGGAAACTGCCACTTCCTTTCGAAATCCATGGCTATTGTATGCCACTCTCCCTCCGTTGATGGTGTCTAAAATAATAGGACACACCAAAAGTCAGTGACTGAATTATTAGAATACAGTTATATGTAGGACAAAATTGGATAGTCATACTTTTGTGAGTCAAACTCCTTCTCACTTAATCCATATAAATATGTATATAAAGATAAACTAGAGATTAAACATACAAGTATGTGTAGACATAAAAATATAATTACTTATGTTTTTTTCGGAAGTATATCCCTGTTTGTAATCATAGGTTTTACTAAAATACTTTTAGGAAAAAGGAAAGTCAACTGTATATTGCCGATGTCCACAATGTTGATGTTCTGGGTGTTCTTTTTTAAAATTAAGTTGTAGAGTGTATATCTTTACATTTTGTAATGACTCCCTACCTTCAAGAAATCCTCCTTCATAACCTGGTACAGAGCTGTACAGGTTTCCATCACTATTTGTGAGATGGTGCTGGTCCCCATCCTGTACTGGAACCTGAGGGACTTGAAAGCTTCACCTGCATGACACCAAAAAAAGTCAGAAACATACCCAGACAGACAAAAACGTTATCACTACATTCAGTTCATATTCGTTTAAAATGAAATCACACAAACCTGTTGCCAAGAACCGCAGGGTCAAAGACAGACGCTCTCTGGGTGGTATTGCACGTCTCATCTTGGTGTCCTGCTTTGTTATAAGATGTTGGACTCTATCCAGCAAAAAATCAAACTCCTCTGCCGTCATTCGCAGCAACTCCCTGAAGCCTGTCCTATCATTATTCTATAACAACGATAAATAAATCAAGAAACACAGCTTTTTAGCACAGTACACAACACGTTGATATTTTAACATTTTAAATGCGTCCGGCCAAACATAAACATGCAGCTACATCTCCGATATAAACATGCTGTACTCACCTCCAACTCTCTCTGTAGCACAGACAATCCCTGCTGTTCACGAATGCGGATCCACTCTTTCGCCCATACTCTCTTACTTTTTTTTGTTTTTGTTTTTTTCTCAGAGCAAATTATCGCGCAAACAGTTTGCAGCACCAGTTTCTGTCTGACGTCCATATTCGCGCGTTGTCTTCTTCTTCGTCTTCTTTGCTGGGTATTGGCGCGCGTGCTGTTTCGCGTCATTTCCGGTTCGTTTTATTGCGTGATTTTTCGTGACAAAACGTGGTTTGTAGACCAGATAGAATCGTTGGGTGACAGAGTTGTTGTCAACTCGTGTAGTGCGTTACCTCCTGTTGCGGATCAATCACGTTGTGTCGTGTGGTCTGAACAGCTCAACAACTTGAACACTCCTGATTTCACAGAGAGCAAGTCATGTAGTGTGAACCGCACAGTTCAGCCCGACGTTTTAAAATCATGTAGTGTGAACTAGGCTTAAGGTTCCCAGTGTCCTTGACATGCAAGAAGATATGCAAATTAAAAGCCTTCAGAAACTGCGTGATTTCAAGGGTTTATATAACGAAAATTCTCCTGCCGAACTTTTTACGTTTGCCTTTAAAAAAAGACAGGACTTTTAAAAGTTCATGACTGAACTTGTTGATAAAAGAGAATTCAGAGTCTTTGTGAGATTTAAGGAGCAGTGAGTCCTGCTAAACAGTAAACGAAGCAGCTGGCTGTAGTGCAGCTGTGCATAGAGCAAATCCATGTTTTATATTTTGTATATGTAACGTTAACCACATGGCACCCTGTTCATTGTTCTGTTCCCAAAGCTCCCATCTTGTAATTTCTCATTAAAATGTAGCATTTACTTATCTACTGTTTGTCCTTGTGTTTTATTCTCTCTCTTACCTTTGTCCTGTTGTTTATTTATTAACAAAATAATAAATAAATAATGTTTTATAATTAAATCAACAACTAATCAATTATTTATCGCTTGTAAATTACTTGTAATTGAATTTAAACGAAAGGCAATCTCTCAGATACCAGTATTAATAAAACCAGGATTCAGAACAAATAAAACCAGTGTATAGGATACCGATAAACTCAAATTTTTTAAGCGATCCTCCCGATCCTGAAGTAGGCCTCGTGCAGCTCCTAGTCCTCTCGCTCGCGTGTAGACCGAACGAAACGCTCCTCCCACGTCGCCAGAGGAACCCCAAATAACTCGGGTATCTGGGGCGCTATATCTGGTCCCCAGTGATCCCGCTGTTGAATGTAAACAACAGCGATAATTGTCTTCAGTCTGTATACTGAACGTGAAGCGTTAACGTTCAGAGGCACTGCTATCCACTGTGTATGTTACACTAAACACAGACTGTATACGACCAGACGCCCGATTAACCAACTCGGTAAACTGACCGTAAAACACTGACAGCGAACTAAAAACAAGCACACAAAAGCGATTCACCTCTGTGTCAGTCCTTCGCATCAGATCTACATTCGATTTAAAGATATTTTAAACCTGTAAATACGTCAATCAAATCACTTTCTTCCCGCAAACGCGTCTCTCTCATGTCTGCCTCATAACGGCCGTTTCTATGGCGCTCGAAATGTTCCATTCGGCGACGAGACTGACAAGCACGACAGATAACACACGTGTATACGTGCGTGTACGTCTCCATTTGTTTTATATGGAGACGTACACGCAAATATCACGTCACGTAGACACGTCAATAACGTGTAGCTGTTGATCTGTGCTATCGAAAGCCAAATGGTTCAGAATTCGTGTGCATTTGATCGGCGTATAAATATTAAAACGCCGTCTTCATAACGCCGCCAGGCGTTAAATAAGCGCCGTCAGGCGATAAGTTAACGTCACACGCCGCCACGCGTTAAAATAACGCCACTCGCCGATAGATGTTAAATTGACGCCACACGCCACACAAAATGCAGATTTATGAGCTCATCTACATGGCCCCTCCTCTTCTGAGTTTGAGGACCCTACGGCAAGTCGGAGAGGACAATCCAGTGTGGAAGAGCGCGAAAATGGCAAGGAGAGAATTTGTTTCGCGGTGTAAACACACTGTAAATGACTGCACTCGCCTTTTACTCTCTGATAATCCAGGGCCTGATGTCTTTCAGTCATCATTAAATAGGTAAGGATTTCTGTAAAGACAAGATATTAGCATTAGCGTATACGGTTGGTGGGTAGGCTATAAATTGTAAAAGTTTTATGTGCAATCGCTTCTTCCACCACGCGCTGTGTGTAGGGGGCACCAAAAATAGCCTAATGAAAAATCAATCATATCATAGTCATCATAATAATTATAATGCCGATATTATTTCAGCACAGAAATATTATTAGGCACTTTTTAGAGATGTATATAACAAAATCATAAAGAAATTATGCTTAGGGCATCAAAATGGCTAGCAGCGGTACCGTGTGCAATGCAATTCTATGACCAATTGTACTTGTGACCGGTACTGTACATATGTACGTATTAATCTTCTCCTGGTTTAAGATAAGCACCTGTCTGTGAAACTGGGGCATGGTTACATAATGTTAATGTTGCCTCTTCTACTGGTGTTGGGCCACCTTGCTGTCTTTGTCGTAAGACAAAGAAAAAATACAAAAACACATTTGACCCTATTTATTTATTTAATAATAATAAATGTTTTACTTTTCAGACTTCAAGCCATGCTAAGGAGCCTGGAATGGGCAAAGGGGAGGCTTCTAAATGCTCAGGCTGCAGATGAGATAATCCATGAGGTATCAGAGTTTATTCAGGAGATTCAAACTTCTGAACCGAGAGCGCAGGAAGGTAAATGCCATCAAACTGTTTTGCAAACAAAAATAAAGAGTTAAATAGGGCACTAGGGACATCCATTTGTAGTGGTGTCCAAAACCATAGTTGACATTATCGAGTGCACCCATTCAATCCTATAATGCACCGCACTAACATGTGTACAACGAATGTATGCTCAACAGCTAGAGAATACCCATATTGCACTGTGAGGGTCGTGCTGAATGAATTCCCGGGTCTCGCCAGCCCTTCCGCTCACTCATTGTCTGAATTTACTCACTCATTTTCATTCACTCCTTCTAGTGGACTAGTGTAGGGAATAGTGAATGATGGTATAGGGGGCGATTTCAGATACAGCCTTTGGTTAGCTGGATCAGGTGTGTTTAATTAGGGCAGTGGCCCTCTAGGAATTGTTTGACCCTATTGAACTATAGGAAAATTATTATGTCAATCTTTTTCCTAATCAAGTGTTTTATAAAAGCAGTGTTATCATTTTTCTACAGAAAGTACTGGATATCGACCTCCACTGAATAGTAATGGGTCCAGAGGCGCACCGTCTTATGTCATTACTCAGGATCAACTGTCGTTTCTGTTGTCTTGTGGCTTCACTGTAACACAGATTGCAGATATTTTACACACCTCCGTGTCGACAGTTAAACGACGTTTAAGGTAAATTGTATCATATAATACATATATCCATTGACTACACACATTATACCTGATCCACAGAGAATAAAATGTCACCTGTTTGGTCACTGATATGACTGGGGACCTCATCTCATTTAATCGTAATAGGTGAAGAAAAATGCTGAGTGCATCTTTTGATTTATTTTAGAACTCCTAGTAAATGTTAAAATACTTGGATATATCTTTTCAGGTGCTTCAATCTGTTGCAGTCTGCTTCATACTCAGACATATCTGATGTAGACTTGGACGAAAAGATCAGGGACCTAGTGGCTGGAAATGACCAACTTGGATCAGAGGCAGTTCGAGCACAACTGAGGGCAGAGGGAATTCTGGTTCAGAGATGCAGAGTGAGGAGCAGTATGCATCGTGTCAACCCAAGGGCTGCAGCTCTCAGAGCAATGTGTCAGTGACTACGTAGAAGGTCCTACCGTGTCGCAGGACCTAATTCTTTATGGCATTTGGATGGAAACCACAAACTAATAAGGTAGTTTTTTTATGTTACTTTATCTTAAATATTCTTTTGTCTTTTTTTTAGGTAACACTTATCTAACCATAAGTGTTTTTTGCCACACTTTTTTGTTTTTTGTTTTAAGTAAATAAGTTTTAAAAGTTTAAACTTAAGAATTGAGCAATTCATTAATGTACATTTATATGATTGCTAAAACAGGTTGTTTAGATTTCCTTAAATGCAGTATATAGTATAGTATATACTAGTATAGTATATTTTTGTTGTTGTCTACAGCAGTTGTTATGTTTAAGTAATAATGTATTTGTGTTGATTAGATGGAGGATAGTAATTCATGGTGCCATTGATGGCTATAGTCGTCTCATAACCTTTCTCCGTGCCTCCAACAACAATCGTAGCAGCACTGTCATGGATTGTTTCTTGGATGCCATTTCCAAATATGGAGTCCCTTTCAGAGTAAGGACTGACCATGGTGGAGAGAACAACGCCGTGTGCCTGTTCATGAACTTGTTCAGAGGCACTGACCGAGGTAGTGCTCTCAGAGGAAGGAGTACACACAATCAAAGGATTGAAAGACTTTGGGTCGATCTGTGGCGTGGCGTGTCAAATGTGTACTATGACCTTTTCAATTTTCTTGAGAGTGAGGGCATTGTAGATGTAGATAATGAAATGCACATGTGGGCTCTGCATCATGTCTACATCCCAAGAATTAATAAAGACTTGACAAATTTCTCACGCCAATGGAACAATCATGGTTTGCGAACCGAGAGACACCAGTCGCCCCTGCAAATTTTTGTCCGGGGTTGTCTGGCACAACAGAGGCAGCCGAGTACTGCAGTGCGGGAGATATTTGCAGCAAGACCCTCAGGCTCCAGTGGAGGAGAGGGTAATCCAGCAGAACAAGTTGGTGGTGAGGGTCGCTCTGTATCAGATGTACCTCATGTACTCTGGCCTGAACGGGTTACTTTACCTCCAAACCAGTTCACTGTGACTGATGCTGAGATGCAACAACTCACTGAACAAATTGATCCACTTGGAGGCCCCCGGGAAAATCTTGGAGTAAATGTCCTTAAAGATGTTCTTTCTTTTGTGGAAAACCTAAGACCTTAAAATGACATTAAAAGGAATAGTTCACTTCAAATTAAAAATTCTGTCATCATTTGCTCACCCTCAAGTTGTTTCAAATCTGTATGAATTTCTTTCTTCTCACAACACAAAGGAAGACATTTGGAAGAATGTTGATAATCAGACAGTTGATGGACCCCATTGACTTCCATAGTATGAAAAAAATAAAGTAAATTATGACAGTATTTTCATTTTGAATTGAACAAATTCCTTAATAGCATTAAAATAGTGTCTGAACCTTGGAAGTGTTGCTCATGGCATGTGTCATGTTCACATCTGTTTCTCTCCTCTACTTTTCTGTCTCATGATCTATAGTTTATGCCAGTACTAAAACATTCTGGTCCTGGTCCAGCTACAACCTTTATCAAAGTGTGTTTAAATTGGGATAGAGCTGAACTATTCCTGCTTTATTCCACAAAAAGTGTTTAATGATAAAATTCACTAGAATATTTTTCATGTGCAAATATAAATGTTTTTTTTTTTGTCTTGTACAATAACATGTGTAATATATCACAACATAAATCACATCGGTAGTGACATCAATAAATGTTTACTGTAATTTTGATGAATTTCATTTTGTGTAATCTGAACACTTTCATATGTACATACAGATAATAGATATCACAAGACAGATCAGAACTGAAGAAAAGGACAAAAGTGGGAGATTGCAAAATGCCACTTTTCCCAGAACAATTCATAGGTCTGATGGATTGGCAGCCTCAAGACAGATCAGAACTTAAGAAAAGGACAAAACTCAGCAATACCCACAAACATCACAAAACAGCAGTAAAAATGTATATTAAATGTACACTAACGTGTCCATAATATAACATTAAAACATAAACGTATTTAAAACAATGTCTACATTACTCCAAAAGTGGGGGATTGCAAAATGCCAGTTTCCATACTTTCCCTGAATAATTCATAGCTCTGATGGATTGGCAGCCTCAAGACAATGCAGCAGGTATTTGCTTCGGGGAAAATTCTAATGGCCTCATTCTCTTGAGGGTGTAGGAACTCTAATTTTGGTTCCACTGGGAACCCTAACCTTGGAATAGAAGTGGATCCTGACACGAATCCAAGAATCTTCTCCAAGGTGAGTGGGTATGCAGTTCCCTCTAGTAAAAATGAACAAGGAAAAAGTCAATGACCATTCTGCAGATATAGAATGGCCATGAAATAGTTGTCAAAGCTACTGGCCCTCATGTTGTTCCAAACCCATATATTACTATTATTATTTTATTTATTTTTTTACATTTGAGAGTGACAAGGTCATGCTAAAATGCCGGTCAAGATAAAAAAAGGACAAAAAGCTTTATAAAAGTAGCCCAAGAACAGACCAAAATTTTAATTGTTAGTCAATAACAAACATGTCCTTCACCACAGCTCTAGTACCTTATTTGTACTTTCATTCATATTTGCCACACTGTAAGTTACACGATGTGAACTGTCGAACTTCCTAATATTTAAAAGAGTACCATGAACATCTAAAAAACAAATTCCACACACAAGGTTAAGTTTTATAGATATATAATGATGATGACGACATTAACATCTTTGGGTAAAATAAAAAAAATATTTTAATAATATATTAGGGTAGAACAGATTACTATAGATAGAAAAGATTTAGACAGAACAGATTATGATAGACAGGCAGATGATAGATGACAAAGACAGATGACAAAGACGACAGAGAGGTGACGAAATAAATGTGTGACAGATACGACAGATGAGAAAGACAGATAAATATATAAAAGCTAGCTAAGTGATTATATATATATATATATATATATATATAGATGAGAAAGATAGATATTATATGATATATAGTTAGATGAATAGACAGACAGATAGATCCAATATAACTACAGTATGATGTCATACCTTCCACTTCTATGAGCCAGTCCCTCCAAAAACAGATTGTTCTACTCTCCAGTACTCTCCTGTTGCTGCCAACTGGAGAAAGCTCTGCTTTGAACAAAGCAGATATGTCTCTGGCCAAAAGGGGCTTCTCCTCATTCATAAATAGCTCTTTGAAGAGCTCAGGGTGCTTTTGCATCAAAGGCAAAAGCCCAAGACACTTCAGGCATAGTTCGAATTACAGGGGGTACTGGGGGGTACTATACCCCCCAATGAAGACCCAGTACCTCCCAAAGGGACATAAACATCAGTTTTGGGGGGGGTCAGATAATTTTTCTGATATTGTGAAAAAATATAATTAGAGTTACAATAGGCTACAAGTCAACTCCTATTTTCACTGTAGGAACATTTTAATGTAAAGCGATTTCAGACACCCCTATTGTGGACCGTACCATTTTTAACCACCGTGGCTAGAAGCGACGGAGATAGAGAACGGTTTGCTGCTGACGTGCATGGATAAATGTAAGTTGCTAGCTGACGTCTAGCTTGTTGATTTTACAACCTTCATTTATTAACGTGTTTTGTTCTTTCATAGCTCATGTCACGTCTTCATACATTGAATTACCGGCTACTTAACTGCTACTTACCCACTGAGGCTAGTTAAGTGGACCTTAGTTACCAAGGTTAGTTAGCAAGGTTAGTTACCAAGGTTAGTTAGCAAGGTTAGGTAGCAAGATAATTCTCAATTTAAATCAAGCTTTACATTGTGGTGAGGTAAAATCAGGGGCGGATCTACAAACAACATTGTTACTAGTGTATTAGAAGCGTGGGCGCGATCGAACTGTGTTTGTGTGTGTGTGTGTGTGTGAGAGAGAGAGAGGCGCGGGCGCGATCGAACTGTGTGTGTGTGTGTGTGTGTGTGTGTGTGTCGTATGACTAAATCTGTTCATATTTCCTCAAAACTCACTAGAAGACATCATTTGAGGGGTCTTTTTTTTAAAAAAAAAAATCTCCTGGGGTGCAAACCCCCAAGAATTGCTTTTTCACAAAGTACAATTTAAGTATAGACTACACATACTGTTGATAGTGATTACACAGAGAAAGGGCCCACAATTCACAAATGAAGACCCACACCATCCAAAAACCCAGCTACATCTCTGATTTGACTCCCACTCCGTGTAATGCAGTGTAGAGAACAAAACACATTCAATGAAAACCGTAGCATTTTAAATTATGAATAATGTCCATGGCCCCCCTCCTGAAACCTCATGCCACCCCTTTGCCACCCCAGGTGGTAGTATGGTTTTTCATAGTATGCTCCTTAATCACATTAAAGATTGTGTTGATTTGACACTGACTACCATCGACTACAATGGAAAATTGGTTTCTGTTTATACAGTATATGAGAGGGTTGGGTCTTACCTCCAGGTCTTATGAAATCTAAAAATAAACCAAATCAATATTTCATGAAATAGGCAATAGGCTTCTTGAAAAGGTATTACTTTTACTAGTAATTAGAATGGTATTTCAGTGCACTTAACTTCTAACTTTTGGGAGTTGATCAAAACAGTTCTCTTTTGGATATATAATAACAATGAGATATTCTGTAGCCTACTGATTATCAGTTTGTCGCATGTTTAGACCTTGTATGTGTGTTGCACAACACATGTTGCACTTGGCGATCGCGGTGGGGATTGATATGGTAGTGGACCATGATGGTCATAGAAGAAGTGAAGGGGCAGTACCCCCCAATTATGGTGGGGTAATTCGCACTCTGACTTCAGGCCCTCTTTAAATCTAGATTTTAAAAAAAAAAAGATGCATACAATATGACACATTATCAAACTAACACTGTTAATTTAAATCAGGTGAAAATATCTGTCCATTCTTATACTCACTGATCCAAGGAATCCCTCAGCCTATTATCAAGGAAGAACTTTGTGGCCGATTCCACCAAGTCGTCTCTCTCCTCTAAGGTTTGGATGTGCCTTAGAGACCCAAGCATCGCCAACTGGTCAGAAGCCTCCATTATAGCACACTGGGCATCATTCACATTATGTGCTGACTGGATCTAAATTGAGAAGGAATTTAACACAAAATTAGCATTCAATTTCAGAAAGAAACAAAATATTGTTAAATATTTTATGCACACAGGTTTTTTTAAGGGGATAGTTCACCCAAAAATGGAAATGATCCCATGATTTATAGTAAATAGTATATTTATAACTTTATGAACTAGCTTCCGGCAAAGTGGCCATACACATACTACGTAAGACGAGTTACGGTAGAAGCACTACGGTAGGAGGCACTTTGACCCAATATACCAGAGGTTCTCCCACACTGCCATCCGCTGCACGGCTTAACCGAAAATCCCGCCGGAAGCAAGTTATTTTAGTTCATAAAGTTTTAAATATGGATATTTTTTCTAACAGAAATATCACTTTAGAAAGTCTTTATTAACCCCCTGGAGTCATGTGGAATACTTTTATGTTTGATGGATGTGCTTTTTTTGGGCTTTAAAATACAGTACCCATTCCCTAACATTACAAGCTTGGAAGAGCCAAGATAGTCATGCACACCTAGGATGGCTTGAGGGTGAGTTAATCATGGTATAATTTTGCAATTCCTGCATTCAAAGATATTACAACTGTCACCTAATTACCAGTACTATAACAACGCAACAGCTAGCCTAAATTAAAATGTTTAATACATACCTTGATCATCTTTTCTCTGAAGTCATAGTCTACAATCTGTTGTATGTCTGGTACTGGGGGCTGAAGGTTGCACACCTGACAGAGCAGTCTTTGTGAAAAAAAATGTGGCTCCACACCACCATGTACCAGGCACACAGCTATCATCTGTCCAACTAGTTTGTACATTCCATTGTACAATGCTGTAATGCAAATGGAAAAAGCATTATTATGTCTATAAAAGGTGCTTAGAAAGTGTGTGCTGCTAATGGGGTGTAAACTGGTTTTGACTAACATGGGCACTAGGTGTTAACTTAAAGATGTGTTGTTTAAAGCCCTAATGACTTTAAGTGTAAAAATGTGCAGAATTACAGGAAAATGATCAATGAGGTAAACACTTTTTCCACAATGTTTAATGTAAAACACAAAAAATAAACATTAGACATTAGGTTACCTTTGGAATTGCAAGCAAGAGTTTTATTCCAGTCTTCTCCATCAAATACTTCGCATGAGTGAATTTCCCTCATCAGCAAAGTTAAATATTCTCGAGTAGGACCACCATCATCAGCCGCCCCCTCACCAATTCCATCAGCGTCTCTAAACACAACGTCCAATTTCGACTCAGGGTTAAATCGTTGACGTCGAAAAGCTCTAATACCACTTTCTAGGATGTTGCATCTTGTGGTATTGATTTGGTTGGAAGCAGGTGCAAATGTAAAATCCACTTTGCTTAGCATTGTAGTTAATAACACTTTGATGCCAACACTGAAAACAAGAAATAATACAAATTGTTACTTCATCTTTTGTTTTATTTTATTAACTATAAATACATTTAACAACAACATCAAATCACTTACTCATCTTCATCTTCGTCCGAGATATATATATCTGCAACTGGATCGAGTGAAGAGAAGGCTGCTGGAGCTGCTGGAGAGAAGGCCACTGGAGCTGCTGGAGAGAAGGCCACTGGAGCTGATGGAGAGGAGGCCACTGGAGCTGCTGGAGAGAAGGCCACTGGAGCTGCTGGAGAGGAGGCCACAGGAGCTGCTGGAGAGAAGGCCACTGGAGCTGCTGGAGAGGAGGCCACAGGAGCTGATGGAGAGAAGGCCACAGGAGCTGCTGGAGAGAAGGCCACTGGAGCTGCTGGAGAGGAGGCCACAGGAGCTGCTGGAGAGAAGGCCACTGGAGCTGCTGGAGAGGAGGCCACAGGAGCTGATGGAGAGAAGGCCACAGGAGCTGCTGGAGAGAAGGCCACTGGAGCTGCTGGAGAGGAGGCCACAGGAGCTGCTGGAGAGAAGGCCACTGGAGCTGCTGGAGAGGAGGCCACAGGAGCTGCTGGAGAGAAGGCCACTGGAGCTGCTGGAGAGGAGGCCACAGGAGCTGCTGGAGAGAAGGCCACTGGAGCTGCTGGAGAGGAGGCCACAGGAGCTGCTGGAGAGAAGGCCACAGGAGCTGCTGGAGAGAAGGCCACTGGAGCTGCTGGAGAGGAGGCCACAGGAGCTGCTGGAGAGGAGGCCACAGGAGCTGCTGGAGAGGAGGCCACAGGAGCTGCTGGAGAGAAGGCCACAGGAGCTGCTGGAGAGAAGGCCACAGGAGCTGCTGGAGAGAAGGCCACTGGAGCTGCTGGAGAGGAGGCCACAGGAGCTGCTGGAGAGAAGGCCACAGGAGCTGCTGGAGAGAAGGCCACTGGAGCTGCTGGAGAGGAGGCCACAGGAGCTGCTGGAGAGGAGGCCACAGGAGCTGCTGGAGAGAAGGCCACTGGAGCTGATGGAGAGGAGGCCACAGGAGCTGCTGGAGAGAAGGCCACTGGAGCTGCTGGAGAGGAGGCCACAGGAGCTGCTGGAGAGAAGGCCACTGGAGCTGCTGGAGAGGAGGCCACAGGAGCTGATGGAGAGAAGGCCACAGGAGCTGCTGGAGAGAAGGCCACTGGAGCTGATGGAGAGGAGGCCACTGGAGCTGATGGAGAGGAGGCCACTGGAGCTGATGGAGAGAAGGCCACTGGAGCTGCTGGAGAGAAGGCCACTGGAGCTGCTGGAGAGGAGGCCACTGGAGCTGATGGAGAGAAGGCCACTGGAGCTGATGGAGAGAAGGCCACTGGAGCTGATCATTAATATGATCATTAAAAACCAACAGACTGATGAAAATGCGGGTCATTTTCTCAATATGCGAAGTGCGGGACAAGCGGTGAAAATGCTGTGCGGTAGGCTAAGACGCAAAGCGGGACGGGTGCTCAAGCTGAGATCATTACAAATGAAATACATTATAATTAAAATACAAACATGTAATTCAATTAATACTTCAGAAAAGAAAGTGGTATTTGGCTTTTAAAAAGAAAGTGTATAACGGTTTTGTGAAGTTATAAAGAACCATGCAAAATATTTCTAGGGGATGGGCTCCATAAATCTGCACCGTTCCAAATTTAGAACAACGCCCCTGTTCTAAATTCACTGTAAATCACGGCTTCGTAGGGCTTATTGGTTTATTTTATAGCACAATGACCTGTTTTGGAATTAGCAGTTTATACTGTACGTCTTATAATAATTTAAAATTCAGAACAGAAATGCATGTCTGTGACAATTGTCTGCGAGTGCAAATCTCAACATTCAATTTCAGATTTTGATTTTAAAGGTTTTCACATCTGAGCAGTAGGCTACGAATAAATTTTAGCATAACTTACAAGTTCTCAAATTCACCTCTACATGCTCTCGAGATTACTACTCTTTTACCTGCATACGAGTCAGTCCTGGAGGGTCACTGTCCTGCAGAGTTTAGCTCCAACCTGTCAAGACACCTGCCTGGAAGTGGTGTCTAGCTGGTCCAGGTGTGTTTCAGTGGGGTTGGAGGTAAACTCTGCAGGACACTCTGTTCCTTACC
Source organism: Siphateles boraxobius (assembly GCF_051911475.1). Taxonomy (NCBI): domain Eukaryota; kingdom Metazoa; phylum Chordata; class Actinopteri; order Cypriniformes; family Leuciscidae; genus Siphateles; species Siphateles boraxobius. Next base: position 477,764 of record NW_027508719.1, on the reverse strand, counting down.
TACCTGTCTACGAGACTGTGTTCCCCATGCCCTTGTGGCGATGTTTCCAGCAAACTATCGAGCTTGGCATTTATGCGATCCCTAATCGTTGTTAGAAGTCTTCTAAAATGATTTGGATCAGACATTTTTCTGGGCTCAGATAACGGGGGTACGAGCCAGACTACATCCGGTGCTGCGCCGGATCTTAAACTAGACCTTTTTTTTTTATTATTATTTTTTTCTTTAACAAAATTAATTTACATTTACACTTCACATTCATTTACAGTGTGTTTACACCGCGAAACAAATTCTCTCCTTGCCATTTTCGCGCTCTTCCACACTGGATTGTCCTCTCCGACTTGCCGTAGGGTCCTCAAACTCAGAAGAGGAGGGGCCATGTAGATGAGCTCATAAATCTGCATTTTGAGTGGCGTGTGGCGTGTGGCGTCAATTTAACATCTATCGGCGAGTGGCGTTATTTTAACGCGTGGCGGCGCGTGACGTTAACTTATCGCCTGACGGCGCTTATTTAACGCCTGGCGGCGTTATGAAGACGGTGTTTTAATATTTATACGCCGATCAAATGCACACGAATTCTGAACCATTTGGCTTTCGATACTGTGCAGACGTCACGGCGGCGTCACGTTAGAAGTTAACGTGTGGATTACGTCTTAACGTCAGCACGTCTGCCCGTCTGCACGTCTGCCCGTCTGCACGCCTGCACGTCTGCACGTCTGCAACGATCTAAGTTTACAAACGTGACTACGTGCGTCTGCCATACGTCTGGAGATATCTATTTTTCCTGATAGATCTTTTTCCTCATAGATTTACTGTTATGAGAAAAATACCAAGTAAAACACACATTTGTAAATATTTCTTTTAATGTTTCTGTAATGAGCAGTCTTTAGCTTTTAAAAAAAGAATCATTAGAAAACCAGAATGCCTGTAAATAAACAATATGTTAATGACATTTCATACAATAAAAAAAAATAGTTCCAAACAGCACCACAGCCGAACAATTGCAATTGTCTAAAAGGAGTAGTTGTGTGGATATTAAATATATAGCCTCTTTGTGTTTTTGAAAGAATAGGTTGAACATTAACCAGTAATGTCAATAGAGCAGTGCTTGCCGCCATCTAATGGCGGTTTTATATATTTATATTTAGTAGTTTCATATTTGTTTGGCCGTGCTCCTTTCATTTCGGCATTTACAACACGGTTTAAATGAGCTTGCTAGAAGTTAGAACGATTTTTTATAATGTAGAAATTCAGAATATAATTCCGTCCACTGCACTGCCACTCTACTATATATATATTTTTTTGTATTATTATTAAATAGCCTATTCCCATGCATGCTCGTGCATAATTGATACAAAACGAAATTCACTTTAAATAAAGTCTTTCACAAAATGAAGTGGTCAAAATCATGTCTGACCCACTTCATGTCTCCCGTCATATTTCGGATCCTATGATGTTGCTCTTACTCATGCTGTTCACTGTTCATAATCAACATAAATGAAATAAAATAACAAAAGCCTATTATAATATTTAAACAAATGTGAAACTGGCAAAGTGCGGATATTGAGCGGACAGTCACGGTGAAAAGTAACTTGAAACTTGTTTTTAAATGGGAAGCGCGTCTTGGTTCACCCTCCGCCTGTCAGAAAATTAATAGGCTATATGCTTTATTACACAAAACGAAACGTTGAAACATTATTATATTTATAAATGACTATATGCTACAGATTGGGGCTGCACGATATTGAAGAAAAATGCGAAATATTATCTTTAAAATAGGCTATATTTAAAATTATATAGCCTAACCCATATAGGCCTACGTGTTTCACAATCTTTTTGTGACAAGAAAACATCGCTACAACTTCTATAAAGTGAACATCAGAGTGTTTTATAATAAGAAGCACTATTTTAACATCAATGTAAACCACGGGGTTTGTTCAGGTTATCCTACATTAGGGATATTTAACAACAGAAACTGAATCAAATGTAAAAAAAAAAAAACACATTAGTTTTCACTGTATTAATTAAATATAGGCCTATACTGATTATTATTAAAGCTACAAAAGTTATTCAGCCAAGAGCAGTGAGTGGTTTTCTCTTGTCTTTTGCTCATGACCAGTTGCAAGCAGGGGCGATTCCAGGATTTTATAAATGGGGGGGGGGGGCACAGGGGGGACCAAGATCCAGTCAGGGGGGGCCCATGGGAAATCAGAAAATTCGAATGGAAATAAATACGTGTTTAAAAAATATTAAGCACGATTAAAAAAAAAATCTTTGCAATGCTCAGTGACCTAATATAGATGGTATTAAATGTGGCACTGAACAAGAGCCTGAAAATCATTTTGTATTATACATGGATTGGACCACACAGTTTTGCTCTAATAAATAAAAAACATCACCTAGGCATTATTTAGTTATTTAACATGCTTTATTCTCAACACAAACACTGAATGTGTGTGTGTGTGTGTGTGTGTGTGTGTGTGTGTGTGTGTGTGTGTGTGTGTGTGTGTGTGTGTGTGTGTGTGTTGGCGAATGTTGTCTGCATGAAATCTGTCTCTGACATGGTTTCTTCGTAAAGAAACCTTGGATGTCCTGTTGCGGTGTAAAAATAAACAAAAACCCATTCAGTATAAATTACACAGAGTTGCATGTAAAGTTCTCACATTTTAATGTTTACCACGGCTCTGCTTTTTTGGAAAAATATTATAGTGCCTTTAGTCTTTAAAACAAAAGATAAAAAATGATTTCCATTACACGAGAGTAGATGTTAAAACTTCATGCTGATTTGTATCGGCTTTCGCCAAGATAATCACCAACTAAGACGTAGCTTTACAGTAACCTATGCTTCTCCATCCATTTACGCTTCTTTCCATCTGGTGACGTGAATCTTCTGTCTGGTGTTAATACAGTGTATTGCGCGTCAGCACACACAACGGCTGCAACCACAGTGCGGTCCCCCCATAACAACCCCACATAAAGTAATATGTGGGTCATTCCTGGTATGCGGTGACATTTTGGCTTCATAAATGTTGGGGAAAAAAGGGCATGATTTTCATGTTTTTAGCATTCTATCAAAATAGTGACATGTTTAACATATAGGTTTGATGTTTGACATATAGGTCAGGCTCAGGGACTCTGAGTAATAATAATAATTATTGGTAGATTGTTCAGACACTGTCCATAAAAATATTCCACTCTGTTAGGGACATATACGTTTATCACAACATGTTAATAATGTAAACGTTAAACAATAATGAGCTTTTCTTGGATAGTATATGTCCCTTATGCCATCTTAGATTTTTTCTTCTTCTTGAAACAAGCAAAACAATTTTTGATGAATCGAATATGTTTAACATTCAAAGAGCTATGGCTAACTAGATCTATAAACCTAACAGGGTGGAAAATTCTGAGCTAAGTTAGCCATAGCTCTTTGAGTGATCAACATTTTTAGCTAGCTAACCTTCTACAGATGAACAGAACTTTTATAACTATGTCAGATTTGTTTTTACATTTTTTTGATAGGACAAACATTCTCCATAACATAGCCTAACAGGGTGGAACTTTAAGGTGGGAACAAGCAGGATAACATTTCAAAAACTAAAAGAAAAGTTAGGAGTGAGAGCTGAAGCATACCTCAGTTTGTACAGTTGAATTCCAGCAGGTAAAAGAAAAGAAATTTCACTTCTTGAAAATGGTCTCAAGGAAATTGCAGTTGGATTTGGAAGGCAAAAAAGTACATACTAACAGGGTGGAAGATGACTTCAGATACGCAATAATTGAAGACAATTGTAAGAAAAAGACCTATATTTCCCCATGATTTATATGTATGATTAGAGGCAATTTAGCCTAGTCTATTACAGAATTTAAAAATATTTTGAGGTTTTTGTCATTTCATGGTTTATATTTCTTGCAGAAGTTGATTACTGTGCACTGAGGACATGATATAATTGAATGCATACATCAATTTAAATTGTGTAAAATACAAAATAGTATTTTTAATGTCTATTATCTCTGATTAAATGGTAAAGAATACTTAAATCTACAATTTAAGCCATTTATTATAAATATGTGACTCATTTTAGAGAAAATATGAGTAAATAAATCACTGGGACAGGAAAGTCACCGCATACCAGGAATGACCCATGTATCTATTTTATATTTATGTAGACGCGCTGCCGCGGAATAACACTGACAAGTCATCTGCCGAAATTACGTTATCTAATCTAACGTTACTGGCTTGATCAGTCACACATGAAAGTAATAAGACCAACATATGGTGCGATATTTCAAAATATATACTGTAATTGAGTGTGTATATACCATAAACAGTGACATGTCGAGGTGTTTCTCTCTCTCTCCTACTGTTTGAAAAACGCGGACCTGTGATTCCGCTTTGCGAATTGCAAATCAAGCAGTGATTGACAGCGCTCTGATCCAATGGCGTTGGGCATTGTCGGGTTGACAGTAAATCTAGCCCAATGATGTTGGAGGGGCACCAGGGGGGGCCAATCATATTTCAGGGGGGGCCAGTGCCACCCCGTGCCCCCCTTCTAGACACGCCCCTGGTTGCAAGCCGTTGCGATATGCATATTGCGAAATACATTTGCGATATTTCGATAATTTCGATATATTGTGCAGCCCTTCTACATATGGAGGCTTCATATTTTATTGCTATTTGGTATGTATTGTTTTTATCATTGTGTTGTTGGAGGAATTTAAACGTTTGTGTTACTCATTTTTATGAAGTAGGCAATATGTAGCAGGCTATGCAAAAGGATTGTGGTCTAGTTTGTATGATGGACTATCTAGCTACTTCAGTAATAATACGGGATCTTATTGTTTTGGTGAGAAGTCTGTTTCTCAGATCATAATAAAAAAAAATGCTTGCCCCCCATATGAAAACAAAATGAGTACAACATAGTCCTAACAACGATAGAAAACCAGAACCCTTAAAGGGTTAGTTCACCCAAAAATGAAAATTAAGTCATTAATTACTCACCCCCATGCTGTACCAACCCCGTAAGACCTTCGTTCATCTTCGGAACACAAATGAAGATATTTTTGATTAAATCTGAGAGCTGGATCACTGCTACATAGGCTGCCAGAGGGAATGAAACTTGACGGCCCAGAAAGTCATTAAAGAAAATGTTTAAATATTCCATGTGCCTACAGTGGCTCAACTATAAGTTTATCAAGCGACGAGAATACTTTTTTCCCGAAAAAAAAAACATAATAACGACTTTATTCGACTATTCCTTTTCTTCCTTGTGGGCCTGAGACGAGAGTTCAAGAGATTTCCACGACGCATGCGCGAGAACTGAGAAGAGGACGTTCTTCTTCTAATACTTCTTGTTCAGTTCTCGCGCATGCGTCGTGAAAATCTCTTGAACTCTCGTCTCAGGCCCACAAGGAAGAAAAGGAATAGTCGAATAAAGTCGTTATTATGTTTTTTTTTTCGGGAAAAAAGTATTCTCGTCGCTTGATAAACTTATAGTTGAGCCACTGTAGGCACATGGAATATTTAAACATGTTCTTTAATGATTTTCTGGGCCGTCAAGTTTCATTCCCTCTGGCAGCCTATGTAGGAGTGATCCAGCTCTCAGATTTAATCAAAAATATCTTCATTTGTGTTCCGAAGATGAACGAAGGTCTTACGGGGTTGGTACAGCATGGGGGTGAGTAATTAATGACTTAATTTTCATTTTTGGGTGAACTAACCCTTTAAGACGGATCGCCATTCAGATCTACAATCTACTACGTCTTTCCATCTACTTCATAAGATGGGCTGAACTTTGAGGAAAAGGCTGGGGCTGATTATAATATTATACAAAACGACGCTTTTTACGCTGTCTTTGTCAGACAGAAGCGCCGCAGATTACGGCGCACTATGGATGGCCTGCGCCGCAGAAACGGCGTCATTGGCTGGATAAAAAAAAATGCTGAATGGAGATAGATCCAGACGGGCAGACGTTAAGACGTGCAGACGTTATCCACACGCACGTTATCACGTCTTTAAGCTTGGTTAGGAATCAAATGACACAAAGCGAGCGCCATAGTTTCACACCGCAAGCATGAGCGGCGCGTGAGCAGCACGTCAGCGCAACTACATCGTCTGCAAACGCGCGTGAGTATTCACACTGGAAGCGTTTGTACAGCGTCACAACAGCGGCTCCCAGGCTGCATATAAGCCAGCATTTCTTTACAAAGACTTTTAAAAAATCTGTTTTTAGAAGTTGGTGGTCATAAACACATTTGAAGTTTGTTCAAAGCCCAAACTGAATAATTAAAAACAAGTTTAATGGGTAGCCTACATTTTCTATAATATTTTATTTTCTTTATGTTTATGTTCTTCATTTCCTTTTCTGACATACTGCAATTCTTGTTAAAACACACTAGACATGCAAATTCTATGCGTTTTGGCCACTTTTTGTGTGAAATCATATTAATTTTGTTCATCAAAAGTGTGCTTTCACTTTAATTGAGCGTGAGCAGCGCAGCAAAAATCAGTAGCACCTCAATGCAGTACATGAGATCCACGGGGAGGAGTCGGATCAAGATCCAAGGGGTGGAGGTGGGTAGGATTGGGGTTGGGTTTAGGGATTAGGGGTGTGTTTAGGGATCAGGGGGCGGAGTTGGCTAGGTTTAGGTGTATGTAAGGTGGGAGGAGTTGGATCTGGATCCGACTCCTCCCCGTGGATTTCATGTTCCGCAGTGAGAACCATCTCGCAAAAATAGACTCGAAGCCGAAACCCCCGCTTCACTGCTGCTCACGCGACGCTCCTGCTTGACGCTCACGCGCTGTTCCTGCTCGCGGTGTGAACGCGCTCATTGATTAACATGCACGCGGAAACAAATACGCGTTGCTCACGCCCGCTGACGCTTGCGGTGTGAAACGGCTGTAACTCCCCTCTCGCGCTTGTCAAAAAAACTCTCATCTCCCGAACAACCACTCACGTTACACAAAACACCAGTGAGGGTGGGACTTAATCCACCTAAACCAATAAAATAATCAAACACTTAACTTGATGGTTAAAGCCACGTTTTCCACATGTACACATCGATCAAACTTGTATATCATGCACGCGCGTTCTTAAAGGAACAAATACACGTATACTCAAACAAAGATGAATGGTTAATCCACATTTTACCTCTTAATTAAACCTAAATAAAAGCTAACAAATTGAGGTAATTTATTAACAGCATACTTTTAACCTACTGGGTTACATGCTCCCCCTTCTAAACTTCTCATGACCCCAAGAGATTACTTCTCAACACCTTAAAGGTGACTTTAGGCTCAGTAGAAGGGTTTACCTGAATACAACAAACACATTGTGATATAGGGTGTCACCACATGGTGTTACAGGGTTTCCTTTCTGAACCTCCCCACCCTCTACATTTATGAACATCCCTCTATTGGCGCTTTTCCACTGCATGGTACGGCTCGGTCCGGCTCGGCGTGGCACGGTTCGACTCGCTTCGCTTTTCCACTGCGTGGTACGACTCGGTTCGGCGCGGCGCGGCACGGCTCGGTTCGCTTTAGCTCGGTTGCTTTTCCACTGCAGTTAGTACCGCTTCAAAGTGGGTGGGATTATGACTGATCGTTATAGTTTATCCGCTCCTCGGCAACTAACAAGAGGAACGTCTGCGCTTCTCGTCCACTGACCACGATTCAGCCATTTCTTTTTTGGAAGTTTTTTTTCTTCTAGCAAGTCAAGCAAGTAGTTTTAAAACATTGGAGGCTGTTACTGGCTATTTAAATCTAGCGGGTTTGATGTCTTGCAAATACAATGACGCTGGTAGTAACGATTCTGTCTGTCTGACCAATCAGTGATCTACAGTGCTTCCACGTCACATTTTTTTTAATATCGGTATGGTACGCTTGGAACCTAAACAGAGGTGGTACCATTTAAAGCGAGCCGAAGCGAGCTGTACCGTACCGTACCATGCAGTGTAAAAGTGCCACAAGTGAGCCGTGCCGAGCCGAGCCGAGCCGTACCGTACCATGCAGTGGAAAAGCGCCAAACCGTGCCGTACCGAACCATACCGTACCATGCAGTGGAAAGGCACCATAAGAATCAGAGTTAAGGGTCTGTTAGTGGGCTGTCCCAGAGAATCATAGCTCAACTTGACTACGGGTCTTATCTCCCTTTTTGGGCGGGAATGAACTGTCTCTACTACCTCTTTAGTAGCATTAACTCTTTCCATCTCTCCCCCTTCTAAACCAGGATCTCCCCTAGTCTCTGAACTTCGATCGGGAAACTCTCCAGGGCCTTCTTCCATGATCATCGCCTCTGTCATTTCAGCAAAAGGTCTATCCACCTCCCATCCACAGTTAACCGGTTCATCCTCCACTGTAGAGTCCTCTCGTGTAACATATTCTGGCCTGTGCTGTCTCTCCACTCTATCCGAGTAGTAATAACACACATCATCCTCTTCACTTTCAGAGGAGTTTCTCAATTCACACCCTGTCGGCACTACATTTCTTTCTCCTAATCCTCTTCTCCGTTTTCTTTCCCTAGATCTTGTCCTGGTCTCCGCAGGAGCAACAACTCTTGTAGGTTCTCCAGCATCTGTTAACCTCACATGATCCCCAACTGGCAAGAGATGGTCTCGGTGTAAAGTTCTTATACCTCCCATGCCGGAGTCTGGTTTCAGCCGATACACTGGTAAGTTCTCTAACTTCTCCACCACCAGGTAAGAACAGAATTCCACTTTTCTCCAAGTTTGTTCTTTCCAATCACAGCCAGATTCCTTATCAGCACACGATCTCCCACAGCCAAGCTTTGATGTTTCACTCGCTTGTCGTACAACCTCTTGTTTCTCTGATGACTTTTCTGGGCAGTTTCGGTAGCTAACTGATATGCTCTCTGTAACTCTGATTTCATCTTTTCCACATACTGTCGATGGCTACCCGCTTCCTTTCCATCAGGCGAAGTCCCAAAACAAACATCCACTGGCAGTCGAGCCTCTCTTCCGAACAGAATATAATATGGGGAAAATCCAGTCGTTTCGTTCTTAGTACAATTGTAAGCATGTACCAAACGATTAATGTGCTGACTCCATCTGTGTTTCTCTGCGGGATTCAGCGTACCAAGAATAGAAAGGAGTGTTCTGTTGAACCGTTCTGGCTGTGGGTCTCCTTGAGGATGATAGGGAGACGTTCTGGACTATCGGATTCCCAACATGCTTAAATCAGAGGAGAATATTCTTAAATCAGGATCATTGAATGGTTCTGTCTTTATGAAGATGAATCTTGCCCAGAAGACAAAGTAATAATACCGTATAATCTGCCGGCTCCAAGTCTGCAGCCTCCCCAAATAGCTTTAAGTTGGCTTGTGAAAATTTGGACCAGAAAGTTTGAAGAAGTTTAAAGTAGTTTGAAGTTTTAATTAGTTTATAGTTTAAATTAGTTTAAAGATTAAATTAGTTTAAAGTGTAAATTGGTTAGAATTTTAAAGTAGTTTAAAGTTTAAATTAGTTTAAAGTTTAAATTAGTTTAAAGTTTAAATTAGTATAAAGTTTAAATTATTTTGAAGCTTAAATTATTTTGAAGTAGTTTAAAGTTTAAAATAGTTTAAAGTTTAAAATGTAGTTTGAAGTAATTTAAAGTAGGGTGTTTCTAGTGGGTTGCTAAGGTGTTCTGGGTGGTTGCTAGATGGTTGCAAGGGTATTCTGGGTGGTTGCTATGGTGTTGCTATGCGGCTTCTAGGGTGTTCTGGGTGGTTTCTCTGGTGTTGCTAGGCGGTTGCTAGGGTATTCTGGGTGGTTGCTAGGTGGTTGCTATGGTGTTCTGGGCAGTTGCTATGGTGTTCTGGGTGGTTGCTAGTACGGGTGCGCCGATACGATACTCAGTATCGGTATTGCTCCGATACTAGCAATATTTGCCGGATCGGGTATCGCCAGACGAGACCATCCAAATCCGATCCGATATTGTATAGCCTACGTATGTTATTGTTATACAACACAAAAGGCACAAAAACATTATAAAGCACTATAATGTTTTCGTGTACTGTATTCCAAGATTTCTGAAGCCATTACATATAGTTTAATGTGAGGTACAGATTTAAATCGTTAAATTAATCTTCACCTAAGTGCTTCCCTCCGCTGCGGCTGTCAGTCATTCTCAGCACTCAAACAGCGCGTCGCGCTCGGGTAAAACAGTCAACACGATGAAACTCTCTCCAAGATGAGTCAATGTTTCTATTATTATACTGTAGATATGTAGATAAAGGTCTATGCTTTGCATAAAAGGACTTTAACGTGCTGGAGTTTCACATGTTACTTTCAACCGGGGGTGTATTCCAGAAAGCTGGGTTAATTTACCATCAGATTAACCCTGAACTCTGGGTTGATTAACCCAAAACCTGCTTACTCTGGGTATGTCGGTTCCAAAACACCTGTGAGGAGTTAGTTTAATCAACCTCCTATTGGTAACCCAGAGTTAATGCGCGCGCACGGCGAGTACATAAAGACATTTTCAATGGATCGCCGATTTCAGGAGTCACCATGGAAACCAAGGGAGAAAAAAAGCGAGCTACATACTTCGGTGAAACTGAGTTGGAGGTTTTAATGCTTGCTTATGAAGACTTATGACTTTCTGGGCTCAGGGTCAGCCCAGAAAGGTCATGTGACATCACAGCTGCTTATGATGTTCTTCACAACATTGCCACACAGAGAGGTGAGAGGGGGGCCCCCTTCTGTTGATGAAGATGGCCAAGAGGAACCCCCAGTGAACCCAGTAGACCAAAGAGATGGCAGGGTGGTACGAGACATGATTTGCCAAAATCACTTTAATGCATACTGTACGAACAGCCCTACACACAGTTGCCTTTCCCACATGCCCTGCATCGCCCACATTGTAGAGAAAACTCCCCGTAGCAAAAAAGCGCAGAGCAATACAAAGAATTTGTTTGGCGCTAAGCGCTGACCCGCGGTTTGTCACGTTTGAGATGTGTGGTTTTCCTCAGGTTATCCTCAGAGAGTCAGTTGCTATGGTTACTTACATAACCCCAAAGTTACCTCCGTTTTTGGAACCGAAAGCAGAGGTTATCCGCTTACTTACTCCTAAACTTACCCGGGTAAGTCACATAACCACCTTTCTGGAATACCCCCCGGGTGTCTGTTAGATCACAACACAACTCCTCAGTGATCACAACACTGGAGTAGAGAGCGAATATTTATTGCTCTTAATATTAGGGATGCACCGATCCGCATTTTTTCACTTCCGATCCGATCCCGATACCTGAATTTGGATATCGGCCGATACCGATACTATTCCGATACCAGAGCTGTGTTTGCTTTAATATTATTATTATCATTATTGTTGATTTTATATGATGCTGCAATAAACTTCTCTCTACAGGCAAGTATGATATGTATGCATGTATGTCCCAAAAGGCAACTTGAGGTAAGTATAAGGTTAGAAACAAATAAGAGACAATAAGTGTAGGCACCAGCACCAAATCTGGTAAAACGTTACACATTGCTGTTTGTATTGTTGTAAAATACATTCATAAAAAACAAGATAACAAAAATCAAAAATATAAATTATTTTATATATAGTCTAGCTACTATAAAATTAAGACATTTTTTTATGTATAGCACAGCTGTTTATTGAGGCAGCAACATATGATAGATGGGACATTTAATAATCTTTCATTGCGCAAAAGTATTATGATATGATTATGAAAGACTCCAATACAGTGCGGCAGAAAGCGCTTATGCGCATCCCGAGCGCAGAATGATGCGCTTGAAGCAACATGGAGTCACAGCACGCAGCGCGTCGAGTCCGCATTGAAAAGTTCAACGCACAAAGGAAAGACATATTGATGCGTAGTGTATTGTACAGTATCTATCTATGCAATAGTTTATTCAGCCTTTTCTTTTAACAGTTTTAAATTTCAGTTACTGTGTGCTTGAAGAACAATTATAGTGCTCTCCAGTGTTGTGATCTAACAGACACACGTTAAAAAGTAACATGATTAAGGTACAGCAAGTCCAGCAAGATAGTCATTTTATCCGAAACCATAGAGCTTTATCTACAGATCAAGTATAATAATAGTAATTGAATCATCTTGGAGAGTTTCATCGAGTTGACTGTCATAACCGAACGCGACGCGCTGTTGAATGCTGAATGAAGAATGATTGACAGCCGCAGCGGAGGGAACAGTTTACGTGATCTTGAATTTCATGACTTAAATATTCATTTCTATCTCACATTATACTATAGAATGGCTTCAGAACACTTATAATATAGTGCACGAACACTTAATGGTGCTTTATAATACTTTTGTGGGGCTTAACAATAACACAATAGTAAACACACAATATCGGATTTAGATCGGCCTCGTCTGACCGATACCCGATCCGGCAAAAATGGCTGTATCGGAGCCGATACCGATACTGGATCGGATCGGCCCCATCCCTACTTAATATAATTGCTCTTCACACGCACATTAACTGAAATTTAAAACTGTTAAAAGGCTCAAACTAATGAATAAATAAAGAAATATATGTATATCTTACTTTTGTGCTTTGAACTTTTCAATGCGACGCGCTGCGCGCCGTGACTCCATGTTGCTTCGAGCGCATCATTCTGCGCACGGGATGCGCATAAGGTTTCGTGCCGCTTTGAATTGGAGCCTTTCATATTACAATACTTTTGCGCAATTGCAGTTTATTGATAGCCTTAGTTGTTCTGTCCAATCTATGTATCATATGTTGCTGCTTCATTAAAAAGTTGCGCTTAAAATTTTAAAATAAATGTATTTTAATTATATAGTATATATTTTTTCTGTATTGTTTTACAAAGTAAGGAAAATAATGTTTAAGTCAAGCTTTGATGCCTTTAACAAAAGAATAATCCCAGTCTCTTCCCCACAGTGAGGCATACAGATACAGTTTATTAGGTAATTTGGCACTGTTTTTTTAATTATTATTTTAGTATTGGATCGGATCGGTATCGGCCAATACTGAGTCCCAGGTATCGGAGGCAAAAAAAGCGGATTGTGCCACCCCTAGTTGCTAGGCAGTTGCTAAGGTATTTGGGTTGTTGCTAGGGTGTTCTGGGCGGTTGCTATGGTGTTGCTAGGTGGTTGCTAGGGTATTCTGGTTGGTTGCTATGGTGTTGCTAGGCGGTTGCTAGGGTGTTAAGGGTGGTTGCTATGGTGTTGCTAGGTGGTTGCCAAGGTGTTCTGGGTGGTTGCTAGGCAGTTGCTAAGGTATTTTGGGTGGTTGTTAGGCGGTTGCTAGGGTGTTCTGGGTGGTTGCTATGGTGTTGCTAGGCGGTTGCTATGGTGTTCTGAGTGGTTGCTTGGCGGTTGCTAAGGTATTTGGGTGGTTGCTAGGGTGTTCTGCGTAGTTGCTAGACAGTTGCTAGGGTGTTCTGGGCGGTTGCTGTGGTGTTGATAGGCACTTGCTAGGGTATTCTGAGTGGTTGCTATGGTATTCTAGGTGGTTGCTTTGCGGTTGCTAAGGTATTTTGGGTGGTTGCTAGGGTGTTCTGGGTGGTTGCTATGGTGTCTGGGTGGTTGATATTGTGTTGCTAGGTGGTTGATAGTTGTCACAGATTGTTACTATGGAGTTTTTATAGAGTTCCTAGCATGTTTTTGGCATGATTTAGCACTTAACTAACCGCTATTAGCATGTAGCTATTCACTGCTAGCATGTGTAGCATGTTGGAAGTACTGTTTGTTAGCATGAGTCAAAAGAGCCAACCCTCATCTCTATACGGTGTTCTGATGTAGATATATAGGTTTTGTTAAATGGTTGCTAGGGTACTCAAGTTTGGTTGCTATGGAGTTGCTTGGCAGCTAGGAGCTTTAAAGTTAAGAAGTTAGGATAGATAGATAGATAGATAGATAGATAGATAGATAGATAGATAGATAGAAAAGTATTTCGAAGTTTTAAATAGTTTAAAGTTTATGAGTTTAAGAGTTTATAAATGTATGTGTTTGTGAGTGTATAAGTTTAAATTAGTCTAAGAGTTTAGAGTTTATTAATGTATGATTTTAAGAGTTCATAAGTGTATGAATTCATGAGTTTATGTGTATGAGTTTATAAGTGTATCAATTCATGAATTTATAAGTTTAAACGAAGTAAATGTAGTAGTTTGAAGTTAAAATTAGTTAAAAGTTAAAAGTAATTTGAAGTTGAAAGTAGTTTGAAGTTTAAAGTAGTTTGAAGTATAGATAGATGAGTTTATGAGTTTAAACAAAGAGTATAGAAGAACAAGAGGCGAAACTCTGATGCTTTTTTGGTAACAGCCACTAGGTGGCGCTTTGATAGCGCGGCCGCCATTTTGGGGTGAAAATTCCAACTGGATCACTGGGCAACAGCACAGATAACAGTTGCTTTATTGAGTATTTACATTTTATGCAACTTTACACATTTACTACTATTATTAGTTACCAACTCCACTAGGCCTGAAATATAATTTGTATGTTTTACCCATACAAAAATGTAATATATGGCCATATATGTAGGCTACTTATAATTTAAATAGCATGACATATCTATACATAGGCCTATATTTGACTTATCTGAGAACACAATATATGCCTGCAACATATATGAACATTTATGTGTCCAAACATGTGAAGAAAAGATTTGAGTTCATCCATATGATACCATATATCTGCATATATTACAGTATAGTATTGGTTCCTCGCATATATGGACAACATTAAGTATAAATATGTGACATAGGATACATATTTGTTTCCCACATATTTAATAAATGTATTTAAACATACATGGATGTGATACTGATGCATTGAAATAAGTACATGCATATATCCTACATACATGCATCTTAGGCTACATATACTTAACATTTATGTGCATATGGGAAAATATATGGCACTTACATGAAAACGGTCATTTTTGCTATATTGTTTCATATATGTCTGTGTTTTATATATATGAAGTTTGCATATTTTCTCATATAGGAAGCAGACATACATGGGCACTGACATTATATATGTAATTTACTTATATTGACATATATTACATTTCTGTATGCGTAATCCCCTGGATCATGCTACAAACATGATGATCTTATAGAACATGATGGACAGTGGCTGTGTTTTTTTGTTTACATAGTGGTCATTAATATAAGATAGAAGCTACTGCAAAAAAACAAACAAAAAAAAGTTGACTTGGGGGGGGGGGGTATGGGGGGGTAAACGATGACGATTCTCGGGGCCCATGACTAAGAGGGGGCTCAGAGAAGCCCCCAATAAAATTGTGGTGCTAAAAAAATATATTTGATAGTAAAAACTATTAACTTTAAATTGTTCTATTTTGTGTTTCCTGGTGTCAAAATTGTTTATTTGTTTAGGAAACACAAATGTCCGTTGGCCCCTCTCAATTAGGCTATCATAAAATGTTTCAGTCCCCCCAAATTGTATCCAGGCAACACAAACAGCTTGACTTCACTTGTAGCGCCGGCAGAAGTTGACGGAAGAGGAAGTGAAAATGCCTCAAAAATCTGTAAGTCAAAAACGGAAAGAGAAAAAAATAAGAGAAGTGAAAGAGGCAAAGGGTCGACAGTATGTTACCCAATATTTCACATGAAAGGTGGGTTTGTAAGTAGGCCTAAATTGTTAGTGGACCGCCCGTGACAATGATCGTAGCCTACGGCACTTTTCTGTGCGTACGCACGCTTTGTACATGAGGCCCCAGGTCTCTACGGTAGCATTTTTCGACAAGTTAGCACGTTTCGATAGAGCAGGGTGCAGCGGGTGCACCGTGCACGGCTTTGCCTCACATGCAGCCGGTGTCGGCATCTTTGTACGAGGATCCGCCCACTTTCAGCACCCTGCTGCTGTTGCACCTGTCTTGCAAGCAGTCTAACTTCATGAACTCTGATAAAAAATCCTCTGCCAGCTACTGTACAAACTACTATCAGCTGTTTGTGAGGTTTCAGTGCATCTCTTGAAGATGATGTGGAGTTGTATTACTACTACAATATCCCCTATATTGTCAAATACAGCATGATTCATCTCTGTCAACCATCTTCACATAATACTTTCACATTATCTGATCCAGACCGTCGGCAAAACTCAATTTAAACAGCGCAAAATGACTGCCTGTGGACGTTATAGGTAGAAATTATTATATTTCTGTTTTTATTCACACAATAAATATTTAAACTAGTTTTAATGAAAATTTATGTAGTTTTAGGAAAAGTCAGGGAGCAGCAAGGCTTTGTGATTTATTTAGACAAAGTTATTGACTATGCAAATTTCAAAACGGTCAAAATCGCGGCTTGTTCGTTCTAGTGTTAAAGATAATCACCATAAGTTTAAATGTTGCGGTTAAAATGACTGCTGGTGGCCGTTCTAGTGTTAAAAGTGCATGATAAGGGAACTCAGTCTTCTAAATATATGAGAATGATAGTCGAAATACCATAAAAGCGCATGATTTTATGTACATTAATATGAAAAAAGTCTCAGCTGTGTTGGGGGCCCTGTCAAGATTCTTTTCATGGGGCCCAAAATCCTTAGCAGCGCCCCTGATTACATTACATTTTTCTACTACTCCTTCAACCGTTAAACATTAAAAGGACATTTAAAAGTGTAAAAGCGTCAACAAGGTACTTTCAACAGACCATGAATAATCTCAAAAGCGTGAAATTGAAGCCTTCCACAGCAAAATCTGACGGTTAAATATCATTGCGGTAATCTGTATTATGTAATGTCTTAATAACTAAAAAAGAATAAAAAATAAAAAAAGAGAGAGAGAGAGATTATTCGTGCATTCCAGTGAGTTATTAATATGGTAAATTAAATCGGGAGAACAGACCACAAATGTTTAGTAGCCTATATGTTGACCTTTTTTAGCGGAATACAAAAGGAAAAATAAAATAAAATAGTCAGGAGGAAAAGAATGCAGTGGCTGAAAAGAGCTCTTGCCATAGATATTCTTGTTAACATCCCAGCAAACAGGGGACGTCCCCCGGACATTGCGAACGTCTACTTAGGTCCGCATTTGGTCCGGTGTTATGGGTAGACGTGACTGAATTGTCGTGAGCAGATGAAAGCACTCAGGAGAGGTTGGATGAGTTTGGTTCAGATGGGATATTTTTTATTTTTCCCAGTTAAGGCCAATGCAAGGCAATAAAAAATTAACAAAACAAAAAAAAAAAGAAAAAAAACTGTTTAGTAAATAAAGCAAATTGACATGAGTCAAAAAAAAACAACAACAATCAAATGTTACAGCTGTTTTAAAATTGACCTTAACACAAGTCACTATATTTAACGTAAAGACAGACTTATGTCCTCTCACTCACACCCCTCCCGACAGAATGACAACACTTAACTTTATAGTCCTGAGGTCACCCCTGGAATTGGAACATACCAACACATGATTATGGTGCAGGGGTGGCTCAGCTGACAAAGACAAATGCTTAAAAACAGCTAAAATACTACTTCTATGAAACTAGAAAATTACAGAATATTATTTCTACATTTTCAGCTAACAATTGACAAACAACAAGTCATATTCTACAGCTACAAATAAATAACTCAAACTCCGGGTCATTTGCTATTGACCAGGAAGTCATAGCGTCATTTAAACCCCACAATCGCGGCAAATTTTCCTTTACACAAACACACCGGAGACGTCAGTACGACAAAGATGGTATGTCAAAGCTATGTTTCTCTTAAACTAAATAAACGGATACATACTGAAAACATGTGTTGCGTGATTATTGTAACTGATTATGACTGTAACGTAAATGACATGATTTTCTTTAAAACGGCAAGATATGTATTGATGGAAGTAGCTATAGCATATAAATCACCGCAGTATTAGCTGTTAAAAGTGTGCACACAAAAGCTACGGGATATATGAGATTTTGTAGTGAAAGGCTAGATTAACACCAGATTTGTAACAGTATAAATATTAACAGAAGACATTAATGTGCTAGACAAACACATACAGGTCACATTTGCACTCAGTCTTTGTGTACTGGAATAGGCAGCATATCGCTGCCGTGACGATAGCTATGCGCCCCGTCACACACCCCCCCCCCCCCCTTAAGAGAGAACGTCTAGGTCCATCTCATGACGTGAAAGAAAGTCAGCAATAACGTTATCCTTTCCCGCTCTATACCTCACAGTAAACCTGTATGGCTGCAAGGACAGGTGCCATCGGGTGATTCTGGAATTAAAGTCACGCATACGGTGTAGCCATTGCAAGGGCCTGTGGTCTGTCTCCAAGACAAACTATTTGCCAACAAGGTAATATTTTAAAGTGTCCAGAGCCCACTTGATGGCAAGGCACTCCTTTTCAATGGTGGAGTACCGAGTCTCGCGAGGGAACAGTTTGCGGCTCACAAACTGTATGGGTCTTTTGTCCTCCCCCTCACCCTGCAACAACACTGCTCCCAGTCCAATGCCCGAAGCGTCGGTTTGCACCGTGAAGGGTAAGGAAAAGTCAGGACTCTGTAAAACTGGTTCGTGGCACATACTCTCCTTAAGGTCGTGGAAAGCTGCCTGGCACTCCGCAGTCCAGACCACCTTATTGGGGCTGGTCTTACGAGTGAGATCTGACAAGGGAGCTGCCCGGCTTGAAAAGTTGGAAATAAAGCGCCGGTACCATCCGACCAACCCCAGAAAAGATCTAACCCCCTTCTTGGTTGTAGGCGGCTGGGAGTTGCGGATGGCTTCCACCTTGCTGACCTGAGGACGTATAGTACCGCAACCCAGGACATATCCCAAGTAGCACACTTCAGCCAGGGCAAGCTGGCATTTGCTGGCATTCACTACCAACCCGGCCTGACGAATCCTTCGGAAGACATCACTAAGATGTTGAAGATGTTCTTCCCACGATGAACTGTGAATGATGACATCATCAATATAAGCAGCGGCATGGTCCTCAGCGCCCCTCAGCACTTCATCCATGAGACGCTGGAATGTTGCTGCTGCTCCATGAAGGCCAAAGGGCATGACCTTAAACTGGAATAATCCAGATGGAGCTTTGAAGGCGGTCAGTTCTCGTGCTTGGGCGTTGAGTGGCACTTGCCAGTACCCTTTACACAAGTCCAAGGTGCTGAGGAACTCAGCCTTTCCCAGGCGCTCTACCAGCTCGTCTACACGAGGCATGGGATATGGATCAAAAGCTGAGATGGTATTCAGCTTCGAAAAGTCCACACAGAAGCGGAGCCCCCCATCCTCCATTTGGTACCAGGACCACGGGACTGCACCACTCGCTGTGTGATGTCTCGATCACCCCCATTTCCAGCATCACCACCACCTCCTGCTTCAGCGCGGGGATCAGTCGCGCTGGAACCCTGGTGGTGGTCTGCCGGATAGGACCTGGAGAAGTCAGCCGGATGTCGTGGGTGATGACGTCGGTTCGCCCTGGCTGGTCTCGGAACAGGCCTCTTGGGATGATTTTCTTTAGGTCCTCCTGCTGTTCATTTGTCAAATGGGTAACGGAGGGGTTGGTTGACTCGCCGCCCACAGTAGGAAAGTACTGCTCCAACGGCTCTTCTTCCTCTTCCACGGTCCGCGCCCACAGCTGATCTTGGACAGAAGATGTTCGATCAATCCATTGTTTTAAGAGGTTCACGTGGAAGATCTGTTTAGAGCGACGTCTGTCTGGCATTGAGATTTCATAGGTAACCTCACCGACCTTGCGAAGTACCTTGAAAGGGCCTTGCCACTTCGCCAGCAAACTGCTTTCTGATGAAGGCAACAGCAGCAGCACTTTCTGTCCGGACACAAAGGTGCGACTACGTGCTGTCCGATCATACCACGTTTTCTGCCTCGTTTGAGCCTGAGCCAGATGTTGGTGAGCCCTAGAACTCAGCTGTTCCAGCTTCTCTCGCATTTTCAGGACATAACTCACAATGTTGGTTGGCTGATGAGGAGCGTCCCCCTCCCAACTCTCTCGGAGAATGTCAAGTGGGCCTCTCACTTCCCGCCCGAACAAGAGTTCGAAGGGGGAGAACCCGGTGGATGCCTGCGGTACCTCTCTGTAGGCAAACAATAGGTAAGGAAGCCACTGGTCCCAGTCAGTTCCTGATTCTGACACGAACTTCCGCAGCATCGACTTCAGGGTCTGATTGAATCTCTCAACCATACCGTCGGTCTGCGGGTGGTAGGGTGTGGTTTTAATGCCCCGAATCCCTAACAGGGAGTACACCTGTCTCAATGCCTTACTGGTGAAATTAGTTCCCTGATCAGTTAAGATTTCTTTGGGGACACCCACACGGGAGAATAGTTGAATCAAACTATTGGCCACTTGCCTTGCCTTAGTATTTCTGAGGGGGAATGCTTCAGGGTAACGTGTTGCGTAATCACAAATTACCAAGATATAGCGGTGCCCTGCCCTACTCCTCTCTAAGGGACCAACTACATCCATAGCGATGCGACTAAAAGGCGTGTCAATAATTGGGAGACTGATGAGGGGAGCTTTTAAGCCTCTTTTGGAGCGAGCAGACAACTGGCACTCTGGACAAGACCTAGAGTACTCTGCTATGTCCCTGTTAACACCTGGCCAATAAAATCTTTGCAGGATTCTCTTCTCAGTCTTCTCCCTGCCTAGATGTCCTGACCATGGAATACTATGACCTAGGTGTAACACTTTGGCTCTTAGAGTCTTAGGAACCACTAACTGCTCTGTGTCTGTACTCACCCGATACAGTTTCCCATTATTAATAACAAAACACCTGTCACCCTCCCTCATGGCATCCCTAGCCTCATCATCGGTCTTAACAGAAGAAAAGCAAGAGCTAAGTGTGGGGTCTTCCTGTTGAAGCTTCTTGAAGTCTTCAAAGACTTCAATGTCCACTAGCTGTGGAAAGGACAGACTTTCCTGCACCAATTTACCTGCCACCTTTGCTCTACGCTTCTCTGCCTTGGACTTTTTAGGTTTATCACCAGGACAATTCTCAAATGGTAACCCTGACCACACATTGGAGTCTATTTTGGTATTGGCCTGTGCTCTAGTTGTAACATAAGCACTGACTGTGTTAACACTCTGCAATAGCTCTGTAAGAACTGGCACATCCTGGCCTAAAATCACTGGGTAAGGGCATTTATCCAAAATCCCTACGGTTAACAAATATTTTTGGCCCATAATATCTATGAGAACCTCACTGGTCTGGTGCTCAGACTCATCACCATGGACACAACGGACTCTCACTTTGCCCACAGGCTGGAAATCAGACCTCAAACAAGAGCGAAGCACGAAAGACTGACTACTTCCTGAGTCAACCAAAGCCTGGACCATCTTTCCACTTATCTTCACAGGGACAGTAACATCAGAAGACACACAAGGTAAGTGCTTGCTAGGGCCAGGTAGGTAACATAGTCTGGAATCAGAAACTTTCTTCAGTGTACAATTGGGCCTGATGTGACCTTGTTGACCACAACCGTGACATATAGGTACTCTAGGTGTTCCAGTTGGAGCGGGGCTAACATTGGGGCTATTGGATGGTCTAAACACACGACTATTACCACCCGCAGACCTACCAGGGACTGTCATTTCTGGCTCTCTTTGGGCTGCTTGGTAGGGTCTTCTCCAGTCCTGTTGTTGTAGACCCAGATGATAGCCTCTTCTAGATTGTCTGGCAGCCATGAAGGTCTCCACCAGATCTGCTGCTTGCACCGACGAAACCGGGGTGCGTTCCCTCACCCCTACTTGAAGCTCAGGGTACAGCATGCCCAGGAACTGCTCCAGCACAATTTGGTCGCACACTTGTTCCCTAGATTGAGTCTCTGGAACTAGCCATTTCTCCATCAGGTCCTTTAGCCGGGCTTGCAGTTCTTTCGCCGTCTCCCCCTCCTTGATTGACTTGGAGCGGAAACGCTGGCGGTAAGTCTCAGTGCTGATGTTGAACTTGTTGAGAATGGCTTGCTTCACTTTCATGTAATCCTGGCTGTCTTCAGCACACATGGCTACATAGGCAGATCTGGCCTTACCATTCAACAAGGGCACAAGGTACAATGCCCAAGTCTCATGGGGCCACTGACTCGCCGCTGCCAGCCTTTCGAAGGTGGTCAAATAGTGTTCAATATCTTCATCCTCTTCATACGAGGACATCCTAGGGGGTTTCCACCCCCGCTGGAGGTTTAGAGGTGTGGCAAGTCCGAGAGCAGTGGAGTTGAGGGAGCTCTGCATCCCTGGTACTGGATGCTGATCTGGATGTGGCTGAGGACTTGGTACATCCAGAAAAGGCATGTTGAGTGGATCAAAGGCTGTCGCAGGGCGGGAGCTGGGCGGGTCCATCTGTTGCAGTCCGGTGAGTGGCTGCTTCGTCGCCTGTGTTAATGCTGGGTCGCCTCTCACCAGTTGCTGTAGTTGCTTGAATTGATGCTCCATACCTTTCCATCTCCGATCTTGTCGAAGCGCCTCTGCCTCTAACTGGTCCTGCTGATGCCGCTGAGACTCCACCATGGTTCTTACAATCCTCTCCAAGCGATCTGTCCTGTCTTCGACCACCGGAGTGTGATGCTTGGATGACTCTGTGGATTTAGGCCTAGCACCCATAGCTGAACCATCTCTAGGGGGTGCCGCACCTCTGTCTTGATTGTCCATCTTGACTCCCCGAGTGCTGCTCGGACACTGTTTACCCGGAAACCGCTGCCACCAAATGTTATGTGTAGACGTGACTGAATTGTCGTGAGCAGATGAAAGCACTCAGGAGAGGTTGGATGAGTTTGGTTCAGATGGGATATTTTTTATTTTTCCCAGTTAAGGCCAATGCAAGGCAATAAAAAATTAACAAAACAAAAAAAAAAAGAAAAAAAACTGTTTAGTAAATAAAGCAAATTGACATGAGTCAAAAAAAAACAACAACAATCAAATGTTACAGCTGTTTGAAAATTGACCTTAACACAAGTCACTATATTTAACGTAAAGACAGACTTATGTCCTCTCACTCACACCCCTCCCGACAGAATGACAACACTAAACTTTATAGTCCTGAGGTCACCCCTGGAATTGGAACATACCAACAAATGATTATGGTGCAGGGGTGGCTCAGCTGACAAAGACAAATGCTTAAAAACAGCTAAAATACTACTTCTATGAAACTAGAAAATTACAGAATATTATTTCTACATTTTCAGCTAACAATTGACAAGCAACAAGTCATATTCTACAGCTACAAATTAATAACTCAAACTCCGGGTCATTTGCTATTGACCAGGAAGTCATAGCGTCATTTAAACCCCACAATCGCGGCAAATTTTCCTTTACACAAACACACCGGAGACGTCAGTACGACAAAGATGGTATGTCAAAGCTATGTTTCTCTTAAACTAAATAAACGGATACATACTGAAAACATGTGTTGCGTGATTATTGTAACTGATTATGACTGTAACGTAAATGACATGATTTTCTTTAAAACGGCAAGATATGTATTGATGGAAGTAGCTATAGCATATAAATCACCGCAGTATTAGCTGTTAAAAGTGTGCACACAAAAGCTACGGGATATATGAGATTTTGTAGTGAAAGGCTAGATTAACACCAGATTTGTAACAGTATAAATATTAACAGAAGACATTAATGTGCTAGACAAACACATACAGGTCACATTTGCACTCAGTCTTTGTGTACTGGAATAGGCAGCATATCGCTGCCGTGACGATAGCTATGCGCCCCGTCACATCCGGTTTATAACGTTCGACATTCCACTTACAGTTTGCTGGGATGTTAACAAGAATATCTATGGCAAGAGCTCTTTTCAGTCACTGCATTCTTTTCCTCGTGACTATTTTATTTTTTCCTTTTGTATTCCGCTAAAAAAGGTCAACATATACTACACATTTGTGGTCTGTTCTCCCGATTTAATTTACCATATTAATAACTCACTGGATTGCACGAATAATCTCTCTCTCTCTTTTTTTAAGACATTACATACATTTTGACATTACTATGGTTTTAGTGCAAATAAACCATTGTAAAAATACAAAGAAAACATGGCTATTTGTGGATATGGTTTTACTAATAAAAAATAAGTTATATGGAACAAATCATGTTTCTTAAGATTGGTTTAGAAACTACTCAATTCTGTAAAACATAGCCTTAATATTGATCCTTTACTGATGCATTACAATGATCCAAACTAAACCTGATTTGTAATATGACATCAAAGCTAGATTATTGTAATGCTCTACTGGGTGGTTGCCCTGCACGCTTAATAAACAAACTACAGCTAGTTCAAAACGCAGCCGCTAGAGTTCTTACCAGAACCA
The DNA here is from genome assembly GCF_051911475.1 of Siphateles boraxobius. NCBI lineage: Eukaryota > Metazoa > Chordata > Actinopteri > Cypriniformes > Leuciscidae > Siphateles > Siphateles boraxobius. The sequence continues at coordinate 453,549 of NW_027508719.1, read as the reverse complement.
GGAAGTACGACCATATTAGCCCTGGTTCTGTCAACACTGCATTGGCTCCCTATTAAACATCGTATACATTTTAAAATATTGCTGATTACTTACAAAGCACCAAATGGTTTAGCTCCCCAGTACTTGAGCGAGCTCTTAACTCATTATAGTCCTTCACGTCTATTGCGATCTCAAAACTCCGGCCAGTTGATAATACCTAGAATATCTAAATCGACTGCTGGCGGTAGATCCTTTTCCTATTTAGCACCAAAACTTTGGAACAATCTTCCTAACATTGTCCGGGAAGCAGACACAGTCTGTCAGTTCAAAGCTAGACTAAAAACACATCTCTTTGACCTAGCATTCACATAACACTCTATAGACTTCTATAATTCAATATTAGGCTGCTTAGATTAGGTCAGCCGGAACTGGGAACACTTCCCTTAAATCCAGATGTACTCGTTACATCATAAGAAGAATGGCATCTACGCTAATTTTAGTGTCTTTGTTTATCCCGAGGTTTTCCCACAGCCTGCCGGATCCAGGCCGTTTCCAGATCTGACGAAGGACTTTCGCCTGGACCCGATGACAATGCAGTGCTGAAATGCCAACTAGCCTCTCCCTATGGAGGATCCCTATACCACTCTACAGATAAAGCGTTGTACAATTTTTCGGTTCGCGTACCTACCCAAAGTGATAAGATAAAATAAAAATTCTGCATCAAAATTTATAGACAAGTAGTTTGTTTAGGCATGGTTTGTAAGGAATTACAAACCTGCGCACATATATTCAAACGCACATAACTATAGAATCAATTCTTAATGCGCATGTGAACGCCATCAGCGTCTATCACAGGTTCACGTTTAAAGTCTGTTTAGAGAGAACGGTGTCGTCTTAGCGGCCCCTAATTTAATAACAAATGATCATTTAGACGGAAGTGAATCAATCAAAACTAACTTTAGCTGGAAAAAACATTTTTCAAGAGCCACTATAAAACCAAACCAATCTCTGTTACCTTAAATTATATGTTTATCTCTGTAAAGCTGCTTTGAAAGAATCTACATTGTTAAAAGCGCTATAGAAATGAGGATGACTTGACTTGATAATTCCACTATTTAAAATGAATAAAAAGATATGATACATTGTAATTGTTTTCATTCAATAATTTCCACCACCATTACTATATGACTTTTAAATACTGTCAATTTAATGTGTTGCATAATCTAAAATCACAGTGCACACATATTCAAGCAATAGTGGAAGTATCCACCATTGTGCAGTTATAGATGAAATGATTAAAAAAAATTAATATGACAATGTTAATGTGTTTTTTTCATTCAGAGTCTTTGATTGCCTTTATAAAGTATGCTTTATTAATAAGGTAGTGGGCCTATATAAATTTGGTGCTTCAATTTAATATCACTCACAGTAGGCCCTATGCGTTTTAAATAGGGATCACGCTTGATTACGCTGCCGTTGTCTGTTTTAGCAGAATACTGCCATCTAGTGGTAGCAGGTTTCTCAGACAGTGTGCGCGGATCGCGTGATTTTTTCCCCCGAACCACTTCAGCGGTAATCCCGCCCTGCAGCCGATTTCATTGGTTTAGGTTACAGTGACGGGTAAGTTTAGGGATCAGTTTTTGTTGTAGGCAATCAGTACAGTGATTGACATGACCATTAAAAACTTTAGAATCGGCTGCAGGGCGGGATTTGCACTGAAGAGGTTTGAGGAAAAAATCACGCGTGTGGATCGTGCAAGGCGAAACCGGCGAAATGAAAGTCCTTACTTGTTGCATGCACAAATTCTGGCCTACATTAATACAAAATTGAGGTTTAACAACTATGTCTCTATTTGTACAAAATGCTGCACATTCATGTGATTCTGGATTTTGCACACACAAGTTGTATTGTATTAGTTTAAATGTAGCGACGCACATTTGTGAATTTGTCAAATAAATGGGTAGTTGTGCACACATTAATAATTAGCACCAGGCCTATTCATTTGTAGTTTGTGTGTGGGTTGTGAAATGCTTAAAAACAGCGAAAAGAAAGTCTCAAAATCCAAATGAATCAAATGAGATCGACTCAGAAAAGAACTCAATGAATGCACGCTCGTCACCTCATCCACACATGCACATATTCTTTGTTGCATGCACAAATTATGATACACTATGTAACCCAGTAGGTTATAAGTATGCTGTTAATAAGTTACCTCAATTTATTAGCTTGTGTTTAGGTTTAATTAAGAGATATGTTCACTTCACATTACCGGCTGGTGTTGTGTGAGTGCAGACAAGCCATTGACCCAAAGCGCATACCTCCTGAAGTGTCCAGGGGAGAGATGAGAGAGCCATGGACCGTCATAGTAATGCGGACCCCAGAATCTGCATCTGACAATGTTTCTGCAGGGTTTACGGAAAAGTTTGCAAAGTTCCTGATGGATGAAGGAAAGTCTCTTAGTGATGTACATGCTTTGATTTCTCCCCACAGTGCCCCTGACAGTTCCCCCAAGTCAATCATACGCGCCATGGGTGAGGTCCTGGAAAAGACAGCAAAGCACTCGAGCGACAGCAACACATACCGACGCCTGCGCACATTTTCAGCCGTAGTTCCAACCCCCATGGGTGAGGAGAATATGGAAAATTGTATTGATCAAGCCAGGCTGCTGATAACTGAGGGTGACTGCTCCGAAAAAGAAAAACGACGCAGAATTGTGGAAAGCCTCAAGGGACCTGCAATGGACATTGTAAGAACCGTCAGATTCTCTGATCCTGAAGCTAGTGCCTCACAGTATCTGGAAGCGTTGGAGAGCACCTTTGGATCATCTGAGTCTGGTGAGGATTTATACTTCAAGTTTCGTCTTATGCGCCAGGGTACCGGGGAGGCTTTATCTGAATTCCTCAGAAGGATGGAGAAGACCCTCAGCAAAGTCATTGAACGAGATGGACTGACCCTCAGTATGGTCGATAAAGTACGAGTGGAACAGCTGATTATAGGGGCTGTGAATTCTGACATGATGTTGCTCCAACTGAGGCTGAGAGAAAGAAAAAATCACCCAACTTCTTATCTGAGTCTGCTGAAGGAAATAAGTGAGGTAGAGGAGAGTGAAGTCGCTCGCCACAGAACGTCCGCAAAAGCTAAGGCCATACTATTCCACGAAGATGAAAGGACCAGCGTGTCTGTTATCCAGGAATTCAAGGCCGAGCTGCAAGAATTGAGAACCCAAATAAGCGGGGTTGCGGGCAAAGATGTTTCTACTGCATCATTAGTGATTAAAACCAAAGAAAAACCACTCAAGAGAACTGAAAAAACGGATGATTCGCAAGTACAAGAGTTAAAGAAACAGGTCCAACACCTACAGAAGCAGTTGGCTGTTCTGAGTGTCAGTTCTACTGCTTACTCACCTCATGTGCCAGGGCAGCGGCCAAAACCATGCCAGTTTGTTCCCGCGGGGTTAAGCTATCAGTCAGCCCGAACAAGAGATGACTACTTCTGCTACAATTGTGGAGAAGATGGCCATATTGCCACAAAGTGTCAAGCTCCACCCAAATTGGATCAAGTGATTCAGAAGCTGATTCGTTCTTTGCGGCAGGCAAAGGGAGGAAAGGGGGAGATGGCTGACATGAACTATTCAAAACCCAGCCTGTTTCTCTAAAAAGAGTCAGACCACTATCCATGAATCCAGCCGTCTTCCTAAAGGACTAGTAGGACCGGCATCCACCGTAAAAGTGAAGCTTAATGATCGGGCAAAAACCTGCCTGAGGTGCCTATTCACCCGTTGACTGGATTATCCATATGAGGCCTCAGTTCTTCCAGTTACCCGTATAAGGGTTATATCATAGTGGATGTTACTTTTCCTGCCTCGGTCACTGGGGTTGAGGAGTCATTGTCCATCCTGGCTCTTGTATGTCCTGAGCCTCAAGGTCCTTCCCAGCTACCAGTTATTATTGGTACCAACGCCAGCTTCTTCACACACCTTGCTGCTCTTAACCAGGATACAGAAGGATCCAGTGTTGCATGTACGTTGAGAATCCAGACCCGACAGCCTGTAATCCCTCTGTCACAGCAGAAAAAGCTGGACCTTTTTCCTGATTCACCTGAAGGAGAAGTTTGATGGATGGGACCTGGCGATTGTGTAGTTCCCCCGAGGAGAGAAGTGTGTGCTCTCGGTAAACTGAAGACTGACAAGCGTTTAAGAAAAGATATCTTTGAGGTAGACGTGCCTGAGGATGCTAGTCTTCCAGCTGGAACATTCATAACCCCAGTGGTAGTACCATCATCCGCCGTAGAAGGACAACGCATCCAGGTGATGATCCATAATGAAACATCAAAAAATATCTCCATTCCGACGGGAACAGTAATTGCAAATGTATATCCAACTGACACACTCACTGCCAGGTCTGTGAGTTTGGTGAGTCGTCCATTCCTGAGGCCTGGGAACGTAGACTGCGCCAAAAGTTGGCCACCAGAGGTGATGTGTTTTCTGTTGAAGAATGGGATGTTGGATTAGCTCGTGGAGTGGAGCATCCCATCAGACTGAAAGACCCAAAACCGTTCCGAGAACGCTCCAGACGCATCGCTCCTGCAGACATCGAGGATGTACGACGTCACATCAAAGACCTTTTAGCAGCGGGAATAATTACAGAGTCAAGGAGTCCGTACGCATCGCCCCTTGTGGTAGCACAGAAAAAGAGTGGGGCAATCAGAATGTGCATCGATTATCGCACTCTAAATGCTCTTACTGTCCCTGATCAGTACACTACTCCCAGGATCGACGATGCCTTAGACAGTTTGGCTGGTAGTAAATGGTTTTCCGTGCTGGACCTCCGCAGTGGGTACTATCAGATAGCCATGGCGGAGGAAGATAAAGAAAAGACAGCGTTTATCTGTCCCCTGGGATTCTTCCAGTTTGAACGGATGCCTCAGGAGATCACTGGAGCTCCAGCCACCTTCCAGCGGCTCATGGAGAAAGCTGTTGGCGACATGCATCTCCTCCAAGTAACAGTATACCTGGATGACATCATTGTGTTCGTACGCACCCTTGAAGAACACGAAGACAGGCTGTTAAAAGTCCTGGACCGTCTGAGAGAATGTGGCCTGAAAGTGTCAATAGATAAGTGCCAGTTCTGCCAGCCTCAAGTTCGTTATGTGGGTCACATTGTATCAGCTGCGGTAGTATCACCCGACCTAGCCAAGGTTGAAGCCGTAACACGCTGGAAAAGGCCCACTGACCTAAAGACATTGAGGTCGTTCCTGGGGTTTCGTGGATTTTACCGGAGATTCATAAAGGATTACTCCACCATTGTAAGGCCTTTAACAGAGCTCACTAAAGGTTACCCACCAACATCTGGGCAAAATAGCAAGCCAAGTGATGGGAAGATATACTTCAGAATATCGGAACCCTTCGGAGAGCGTTGGGACGACACTTGTACAGCAGCTTTCCATAATATTATTGACTGTCTCACCCATGCCCCAGTACTTGCTTTCGCGGATCCTGCAAAGCCTTATGTACTGCATGTAGACGCTAGTCTGAGTGGACTGGGGGCCGTTTTGAATCAGGAGCATTCTGGAGGGTTTAGGCCCGTGGCTTACGCAAGCCGGAAACTGAGTGCCTCAGAACAACGCTATCCCATACATCAGCTAGAGTTCTTGGTGCTCAAGTGGGCGGTAGTGGATAAGTTTCACGACTACCTATATGGAGCACAGTTTGTGGTGAAGACTGACAACAATCCACTTACCTATGTGTTGTCAAGTGCCAAGCTGAGTGCGACGGGTCATCAGTGGTAAGCTGCATTAGCTACATACAACTTAAGCGTACAATACAAACCCGGAAGTCATAACATCGATGCTGATGTATTGTCTTGCTACCCCTGTGAGTCGACTGCTTGCTCGGAATGGAAATAACTACCTAGGTCAGGAGTAAGAGCCATCTGTCAGTTAGCAGTGGTTGCTGAAAGTCGAGGTTCATCATCCAGACTGGTGGATCCGTTGGGTGTGTTACCTGAGGGTATTCCCGAAGCTTTCTCTTGTCCCACAGTTTTCGGGCTTAGTCAAATGGAACAGTTGAGTACTACTGAGTTGAATAAAGCTCAAGAGGAAGACAAGGTAGTTGGTGTAGTAAAGCGAGAAGTGGAGTCAGGAAGGATTCTTAATGGTGCTAGGAGTTCTGATGCTACCATAGCTTTGTTACAATGGCAGGGAGACAAGTTAAAGATCAAGAGTCAACTTCTGTACAGGGTTACCAAAAGTTACTGTGTGTAGAGAAAAGACACAACTCGTCTAGCCCGAGAAGTACTGGGATACTGTGTTACAATCCTTGCACGACGACTCTGGTCACTTGGGAGTAGAGAAAACTACGGAACTTGTGAAAGATCGTTTCTATTGGCCTAGAATGTCTGCATACATAGAGCAGTATGTCAATGATTGTGGCCAGTGTGTAATGAGAAAGACGTTACCCAAGAGAGTTGCCCCACTGAATCACATACACAGCAGTGGGCCATTTGATTTAGTGTGCATAGATTTCCTGTCCATTGAACCTGACTCAAGAGGGATTGGAAATGTACTCATTGTAACAGACCATTTCACCCGTTACGCTCAAGCGTTCACCACCAAAGACCAGAAGGCTCTGACTGTGGCTAAAATACTGTGTGACAAATTCTTCATTCACTATGGATTACCCTCTTGCATCCATTCAGATCAGGGTAGAGATTTTGAGAGTGGTCTCATAAAAGAGCTATTAAAGTCCCTTTTTTCTTCTTTTAAGAAAATGTCAAAACCTTTAAACTCAAAGGTTTCCAAAATAGATAATATCATTGAGTTTGTTGTAAAGAACCTTTAATTTTTTATATTGACAAAATGTAAAATTGTATTGATTTGTGTAGCCTAATTCAATCTCTTTTGATGTGCCACTTGTTATTTTTCTCTCTCTCTCTTTCTCACTGTTAATGCCTTATCCTTTCATTTGCAATACAAAATAAATAAATTTATTAATTTAAAAAAAAAAAGATTATTTACTAACATAACTAAATTCGTGTCGCTGCACAGCCTTCCTCTACTGGACACATCAGGAACAACAGGTGCGTAAAACTGCCAGGGGCGTATATCTTCCGGCTCCAGTCCACTTTTAGACATGAACTTGCGAACTTCCCTAAGCACTTCCCCTCGGGGGAATCCCTGCCGCCATTTTGAAGTGCGTTCCACTTTGTGAAGTGGACGAGGGAAGTTTATTTGGACAGACCCTCGTTCCCTCGATTTTGACAGAGGGAGCGAGTCTACTTCATATGTACACTTCAGGCAGCTCCATATACCACAATGCAACACGATTGTGACGTCACTGCAGATGTCGTCTGATCACCATCACCACAAACAAAGGCTCTCAAGATGGCAGCGTTGTAGGAGGACGTATGCTTGTCGCTCTGCAAGCAATTTCGAAGGGTTTATGATATTACTGCCATTTTTTTTAATTTTGATGGCAGAACCTTAAGAAAAGGGAAAAAAAAGAAAAAAGAAAAACGAACATATAGAAAGTCGTGATTATTGTAGGCTACCACGAATGCCCAAGTCTAAAAAGAAAAAGAGGAACTCTGAAAGGTTAACGATTTCTCAACACGTGTCGCTAAACATGGATGATAACCAGTCTCAAGAGTCGGTAGCCCAGAATCCTTTGAGTGGAGACGAAGTGTGCTGGTTTGAAGCCACCCCAGGGCCATTGTCAGACACCGATTTATTTCCCATTTTGGCGGTGGAGACACCAGAGAAGCCTGCCAAGAAAAGGAATCGTGAATCTCAATCAGGTGGGCGAAACTGGGAGACGGCTAATGCTGAACTCATGGAGGCGATATGAGCAATGACCAACAAGCAGGATGAAACACTCCGGAGAGTCTCTGTTAGAGGCATAACCACTGAAGCTACTTCCAAACGGGTTGAGGAGCTGACTACAACTGTCAAACAGCTGTCACTGGATGTTCAACAACACCAGCAAACACTGGAGAAAATGAAAGTTGCCAATTCAAAGCTCCATGAAGAAAATGAGCACCTGAGAGAAGCTGTTGCTGAGTGTCAACGCTACAGCAGAAGGTGGTCGCTTAAGATGCACGGCGTAAGGGAGTCAAGAGATGAAGACATCAGAGGCAAGATAATCGACATCCTTGGGAAAATGGCACCAAAGCTTTGTGAAGACTTGAAACAAGGCATTTACATCGCTCATCGCGTGGGGAAACTGAGAGATGACGGCACTGCGAGATCAACTATAGTTTTGTTTGCCTTGCGTCGCCTTCGTGATGTCGTCTGGAAAGAAGCTAAAAACTCTCAGTATTTGCAAGAGAGTCGTCTCAGGAGTACCGAAGCTCTTTCTCCGGAGGACAGAGCGGCTCGGGAGAAGCTCTGGCCTTTGATCAAGAAGGCGCGTGATGAAGGGAAAAAGGCTTCATTCCGTGGTGCTTCAGCTGTCATCAATGGAAAAGTTATTGACTGTACGGAATAGCCTCGTTGGCTGAGCATCTTCTTCTTTTACCAAGGTATCAAGTACACATAAGCCCACTGTTCATGTGGCACTTTTGGAAAATAACTTAAATGGTTTATTTTGTTTTGGAGATTTAATATAACGTATGTAGCCAGGCTACCTTGTCGTTTAGACTTGGATTAATCTTCCTTTTTGTTGCAGCCATAGGCAGGCATGAACACTTTGCCAGTGCTCTTTGCAGGCTGAGATGGTTGAGCACTCAATACTAATGCTACCTTAACAGATTTTACTTTTTTTTTTTGCTCATACAAATATATATGATCTCCTTGTTGGACTTTAAATGAGATCATGTTAGTTTCATTTACTATAAATGCAGCCGTCTCGAACGTTCTTGATTCTAAGTTGATGGCTATGTGTACAACAAGGTTCTTGCTATTTTAAGGCAGGTTATCATCACCTTCTTGTAAGGTCTTTGCATACTTTTTGCGTTCAAAGCACTTTTAGGTAATTTCTGGACTTTTTGTTTAAACGTCTTAACGTCTTGTCTTTAAATGTGAGAGGTATCCGGGACTTAACAAAGAGGAAAGCATTATTTTTATTCTGTAAAAGGTCTGAAGCTGACTTGATTTTATTACAGGAAATGCACTCTTGTGGCTCTGATACAGGGATCTGGAAAGCTCAATGGGGTAATGTTGCCCATTTTAGTCATGGTTCTAACCATTCTGCTGGTGTCTCAATCCTTGTGCATGGTTTCAAGGGGGATATTTTGGAAGTTGTGCCCTCTTGTGACGGAAGATGGATAACAATAATAGTCAAGCAGGATAATACAGTTTTCATTGTTTGCAATGTATATGGATTTAATTCACACTTTGACAACAAAAACTTATTTAATTCCATTACTGGCAAACTAAGGGATTTGAAGGGAAAATATGTAAATGGCTTTATAATTCTTTCGGGGGATTTCAATGAATGTCCTTGTAAAAAAGCCCATGTTCAGTTTGTGTTGCTATTGTGTTCAGCTATTATGTTGGTCGTTGATTTGAATGTGAGGGGGTGTGGTTTAATCTGAGTTCGCGCGAGAGCGGATCATATTTTCCGTTCGGATCCTGAGGGAAGCTGAGGTCCTGCAATCTTACCTGTAAAGCAGTAAATAAGATAGATTAAAATCTCTTTCTGCAGCGCCTTCACTTTGTGAACTGCAGAATAGAATATTTGTGCTCTTGATTGACAGTGGATGGTATTAAACTTTGCGCTGAAGTTTCCATAGTGACGATTCTTGAATGTGCGTCATTGAAGATTGTGAGTTACATTTGAGTATTCATTATATTGTTATTGTGTCACTTATTCACTGTTTAGCTTGATGTACGGCTGCTACATTATATTTTATGTCATATGAGAATGAGGTTACCTGATTGTGTGAAATATTATGTTAATAGTGGCAAACGTGATCCGCCATTATAGAGTGTAATGTATCAGCATTTCTGCCGTGTTAATTGCACATCTATTCAGTTTTATGTTACTGATTACTTTATTTGTTTGTAGAACCACATTTGAGAATCATACATCAGCAAGATAAATACTCAGTAATACACTAGATTACACACCTACATTTATCATCGCAGAGGATTCATCATACATCAGGGCCTGATACTGCAGCTCGACGAACTTCACAAATCTATTTTGGACATTTGCACATCTTAAAGAACTGTAGAGACTAAAATTGTCTGTTAAAATCTTTGTTTTCACTGCCTAACTGCAAGACCAGCTAACATCTGTATCCTTGAAATTCAAATCTGTTGAAATAATTAATTGTTTATTTTGTTTATTATTTGCGCAGGCCTACGTTATTCATGTACATTTTCTTTACATTTGTGTAATCCTTTGATGGTGAACATGTACACAGTGTATTTGATTATTGTTATTCAACGATATTAAGAGTAAAATAGTACAATTTAGTACAACTGCTTGCTCTTCATTACTCTTGTGGTCATTGGACATCAAAATGTGGTAATCGACCCTCTGAAACGGTTGGCATCGGAATAGTAATTAGTGCAATACAGTTCCTTTTCTACATTTAATGGTCTTTCGAGCCGGATGCTTTAACCGTTTCAGCGATGATGTCCAGATCCAGAGAGGGAATGATAGAGGATGAGGTGGTTCGGCCGCGCAGAATTACTCGGCAGCCGTTGTATCTTCAGGACTATGAGGTTAGTCTTCCTCAGAGGCAACTCACATTTGCAGATGAGCAGGTCAAAACGGTAATGAATGCTGATGTTCTCTCGTGTATTCGTGAAATGAGAGAGGAGAGCAAGCAGCTGCGGCAGGATGTGAAACGCATCTCAGATATAATCGCTAGTTCTCCTGTGTTAGCTCCACTACAGGTTTCATCACCTACACAGCAATCACTCATACCCCTTTTCCACCAAAGCATTTTGAGAGCCGGTTCGGAGCCGGTGCCTACTCGCGAACCAGTTCTTTGTGTTTCGACAGCCAAAGAACCGGTTCTCGGTCAGGAAAACTGGTTCCAAAGCGGCACCAACTCTTTGCTGGACTACAACCAGAGAACCCTTCTTTTACCACGTCATGCTTACGGCGGGGGCTGGGGGTGGGTTTAGATGTGTTCTAAACATCTTTTCTGACCGCAAAGCCAGGAGAAATATTTGCAGAAACACGATGTAGTCCGCCATTGTAATAGTTATGCTTGAAGTTGGCGCAAGCGTTTCTAGCTTTTTTTTATTTTTATTTTTTTTATTGAAAACATTATGTAAGCAAAGAAGAAAACAGTCACAATATAGAACAAATAAACGGAAAGAAAAAAAAAGACACAAGACAGGGGTACATAACTAATCAGAAAAGATTACATATCAAAGGAAAAGATTAAAAGACTTACATATTTCAATTGTTTTTAAAGCCTTCTTGGTACACGAGTTAGAGATAATCCCAAAGTAATGTTGTACTTGCAAGCGTTTCTAGCTAAGACGTATAGCGACGTACACAGTGACGTAACGACGCCGTTCGCTGGGCGCTCTAGTCAGTGGAAAAACAAACCAGTTCTGAGAAGGTTCGCAAGTTGAACCAACTCCGAACCAACTTTGAACCAGCACCAGTTCCGAACCAGTTCTTTTTTTGGTGGAAAAGGGGTATTAGTGCGGAAGATGAGGTATCTATGGTCATCAAGATCTTATTGAAGATCTTACTAATCGTCTGAAGAGAGTAGGAGGACTGAGTGGTAGCCAATTACATTCAGGTCAGTCAACACCTCAATATACTGAACCTCCTCGTAATGTGAATGACTCACCGCAACACGTTCCTGACCGAGCTGCTAATGTCCGTGGTTTGCAGCAGAGTCAGTCTAATCCTCCTTATAGGCAGTACGGTGATGCCATGTTGTTGCGGCCCAATTCGCCATACCCCCCTCGAGATTTCAGTCGTTCTCCTAGAGATGCGCATACTTCTCATTGGCATTCAGAGTATCGGCCCATTAGAAATCTTCATGATCCATACTATGGGGGCCGAGTGCACACTTTGCAAGAAACTGCCTTAGCTGACCGTTCTAGTCCTCAATTTCAATGTGATCTTAGAACTGAACACTATCATAGCAACGGACGGCTGTATCCGCCTGATCGTTCATATCCAATTTTGGATCAAGATCTTAACCGTCCTTTGCACCCGCTGCCAATGCAATATCGTGGGCCTACACCAACAATTCCAAATTTCATTCATGATGATCCACGAGAGTTCGCCAGACTTAAGCTCGCTTTAGGCAACGTACTGCCTGACGACGCTTCTGAATCTTTTAAGTTTCAAATACTAATGGATCATTTGAAATTGGAAGATGCTTTACTTGTTGCAGATTCTTACAGTCACAGTCGTTCTCCCTTTAGTGACACTATGCAAGCTCTAACCGACATGTATGGGCAACCGCATCAGCTAGCATTGCAGCGGATCACCAGTTTGATGGACGGACCCACTATCAAGAGTGGTGATGTAAAGGCATTCAAGGGATTCGCTCTTCATGTGCGAGCATTAGTTGGAATGTTGAATCAGTTGGGTAGCCCAGGTTGGACTGAGTTGAAGTGCGGTTCTCATGTATCTCGCCTCTTAGCTAAGTTACCATATGACCTAAGAGCCAACTTTAAGAGATTTGTTAACCCTCTTCAGACTCCGATTCCTACTCTGCTTGACTTGGCCGATTGGCTTGAAAATGAGGTTCGCGTGCAGGTGGAGGGAACCCAGTACAGCACTTACCCTGATTATGAGAAGCATGGCCCCCGCAAAGATAAGAAGTATGGCTTCCCACCTCGAAAGCTGACTACTGTTCTGCATGGAGGAGAGCATAAGGGAGAGTCAGTAGATAACTCAAGGACAAGGACAGGGTCAGTGTCCTTAGATAGGGTGCAGGAGAAGCCCAAAAGATATTGCCCGTTTTGCGATACCATGCAGCATTACATGTATCAGTGCTCAAATTTTAAGCTCTTGACCAAGGACCAGGTTGAGAATTGGATCAAAATGGGCCGTAGATGCTGGAGATGCGGTCGAAATCATCAGACTTTCAAATGTACGTTGAAAGCGATGTGCAAGAAATGTGATAGGAAACATCTTGAAGTTCTCCATAATGTTAATGCCAGTTCAGAATCAAGAGGGAAAGGCAACATCAGAGATACCCCTTTTCCACCAACAAGAACCAGGTGCTGGTTCAGAGCCAGAGCTAGTGTCGGTTCGGAGTTGGTTCGACTGATGAGCTTTCAAAGAACCGGTTTGCCTTTCCACCGGCTAGAAAGCCATCGCAGAGCCAGATCTTACGTCATCTCATGTTGCCCAGCAACGCTAGTGCAGCAGCGCCAAACACAAACACACCAGGCTTGTTCGAGATGGTTTGGCTTCTCTCAGACCGATCGGCGCAAGACATCGAAGCACTGCGAGAGCGATCCAAAAGCAGAAGGAGTCGTATGCTCTCCAAACACTCCCGCAGTTCCGATCAGTCCATGCCGCTCCGATGCATCTCGAACAAGCCTCCCGTCAACAATGGCGGTCGTTGCGTTAATTTTTATGCTCATGGCTTTGCAAACCGACATCGGTGTCCAAACACGGCGAATCCAGCACGTTCGTGCAGCTCGCCGTAACATGCATTAACGGAGATTACAATCGAGCTGCTATTAGCACGATTAGCTACTATTTAAAAAATGGCGGTCACAAGTTTCTGTTCGTCTTGTTGGTCACGGTAACCCCGCCCCCAGCCACTGACGTAAGTGGTTCTTACTTCTAGACCAGCAATGATTAGGTGCTACTTAAGAACCACTTTTACTGGTTCGGAGCTGGTGCTTTGGTGGTCGAAAAACAAAGAACCGATTTGAAACTAGGCTCTGGCTCCGAACCAGCACCAGCTCTGCCTTGGTGGAAAAGGGGTAAGAGTCAGAGAGCACAGCTCCCATGAGTTCCACTTCCCAGACCTTGTATCTGGACCGTTCCACAAGCAGAAAGCAGTACCCTCGGCGTACAAGAGCGTACCCTCGGACTGATATGGCACTGCAAATCTGATACTTTGGCATACAAACCATACCAGAAAGAGGAAGGTGAAACCACCATGCGTAAGATCTATCGCACACTTGCAAAGCAATACTATCCCCTTGGGTATCTGATTCCTTTCACTACAAGGGCTAAGCTCATTGTGCAATTGCTCTGGGGCAAGAAACGAGGCTGGGATGACCCTTGCCTCCCTGCTGAATTATTGGTGGCTTGGCAACAGTGGGAGAATGAGCTTCCTCAGTTATCAGAGATCTCTCAGCCTAGATGTTACAGCTCCAGCATTCAGTATGCAATCAAGAGTCGCAGCATTCATGTATTCTGCGATGCTTCTGAGAGAGCCTCTGGCTCTGTTGCATACTTGAGTACTGAGGACGATCAGAACAATATTACGGTAGCCTTTTTGGCCGCAAGATCCAGAGTCGCTCCAAAGAAACAGCTCTCCATCGCACGCTTAGAACTTTGTGCTGCAATGACAGGAGCACAACTAGGTGCTGTATTGAAGAAAGAGCTGACTTTGGACATCCACAACATTGTGTATTGGTTCAATTCTACCACAGTCCTCGCGTGGCTGCAATCTGATTCCTGCAGGTACAAAGTATTTGTTGGAGTTAGAGTCTGTGAAATACAAGAGTTGTCTGACCCAAAATCCTGGCGCTATGTCGATTCATCGAATAATCCTGCTGATGACATCACACAAGGTTTGGCACTGACTTAACTGGCTCAAGATGCTCGCTGGAGGCAGGGTCCAGCCTTCTTGATGCAACCCAGCTGCAATTGGCCAAAGGCACCTGAAGGTCAAACCCTTGATGATAGTCAGGAGCTTAAGAAACCTGAATTCAGTGGGTTGCTTAACAAGACTGCAATATCTTCCATTCCAGACTTCCATCAATTCAATAGCTATCAAGAGCTTCTAGAAGCCACAGTGCAGTCCCTGCATGGGGCAGCCGGCAGTAGAGAACCACCAGATGCAGAAGAATTCCATGATGCAGAATTGACTCTTCTGAGGCATTGTCAAATGCAAGACTTCCCTGAAGAATTTGCCTTGCTTAAGGAAGGAAAGACTCTCTAAACCAGCAGTCGGCTGGTAGGACTTACACCTGAGTATGACAAAGATTCCAACCTGATCAGAGTGGGTTGTAGACTTAGGAGATCTGACAGCCTGGCCAAAGATGTTCTACATCCTGTGGTTTTATCTCCGACTCATCCAGTGGTGAAACTCCTCATTAATCACTGTGACACCCAACTACTTCACCTTGGGCCTGGACGGGTTTTAGCCAAGCTACGGCGAAAGTTCTGGATTTTACGAGGGAGAGAGGCAGTTAAGAAACATCAACGTTACTGCCCTGAGTGCCAAACGTGGAGGGGTTGACCAGAAATTCCAAGGATGGCAGACATTCCACCTTCCAGCCTTAGGTTATTCAAACCTCCCTTTTATTCCACTGGGATTGATTGTTTTGGTCCCCTTACAATAAAAGTAGGCCGTCACACAGAGAAAAGGTGGGGTATCCTCTATAATTGCCTCACCACTCGAGCGGTTCACCTCGATTTACTGGATCATATGGACACTGATTCATTCTTGTTGTCCCTCAGACGCTTTATTTCACGAAGGGGAAAGCCCTACGAACTTCTATCTGATCAGGGAACCAATTTCAAAGGGGGAAGTCGTGAATTGGAAGAAGTTTTCAGTCAGATACAACCCACTCTCCGAGAACAACTAGCCAAAGAACATATCAGGTTTCGCTTTAATCCTCCTAGTGCTCCTCACTTTGGGGGCTCCTGGGAGAGAGAAGTGAGGTCTGTGAAAACATCCCTACGGACCACGCTGGGTGCTCAGGTTGTCACTGAAGAGGTATTGAGGGCGGTCTTAGTAGAGGTTGAAGGTATCTTAAATTCAAGACCTTTGGGTTATGTCTCCAGTGATGTGGCCGATCCAGATCCTGTGACTCCGAATTCATTGCTGATGGGGCGGCCTGACTCCTCATTACCTCATTACCTGGTTTATCCTGAGTCTGATCTGCTTAGTCGGAAGAGGTGGAGACACAGCCAGATTCTCAGTGATCACTTCTGGAAGCATTTCGTGCATGATTTTCTGCCTACTTTACAGACACGTCAGAAATGGAATCGAGAGAGAGAGAGAACATTACGGTTGGAACGGTAGTTCTTATAGCTGACGAGCAGTTACCGAGAGCGCTCTGGCGAGTGGGTACTGTTTCATCCATCATTCCTAGCTCTGATGGTAGAGTTAGAACTGCTGTTGTTAAAGTGAAAAATCATACTTACACTCGACCAGTTGCCCGATTGATTAGATTACCCGCTTTACCGCAGGGCTCAGATGATACGCAGTAGTAGATTTTACTACGGGCAAATTTGTCTACCAAATTTCGGGCAGCAGTAAAAAAGCCCATGTTTAGTTTGTGTTCATTTATTATAATGACTGTGCAGCTATTATGTTGGTCGTTGATTTGAATGTGAGGGGGTGTGGTTTAATCTGAGTTCGCGCGAGAGCAGATCATATTTTCCGTTCGGATCCTGAGGGAAGCTGAGGTCCTGCAATCTTACCTGTAAAGCAGTAAATTAGATTAAAATCTCTTTCTGCAGCGCCTTCACTTTGTGAACTGCAGAATAGAATATTTGTGCTCTTGATTGACAGCGGATGGTATTAAACGTCGCGCTGAAGTTTCCATAGTGACGATTCTTGAATGTGCGTCATTGAAGATTGTGAGTTACATTTGAGTATTCATTATATTGTTATTGTGTCACTTATTCACTGTTTAGCTTGATGTACGGCTGCTACATTACATTTTGTCATATGAGAGTGAGGTTACCTGATTGTGTGAAATATTATGTTAATAGTGGCAAACGTGATCAGCCATTATAGAGTGTAATGTCTCAGCATTTCTGCCGTGTTAATTGCACATCTATTCAGTTTTATGTTACTGATTACTTTATTTGTTTGTAGAACCACATTTGAGAATCATACATCAGCAAGATAAATACTCAGTAATACACTAGATTACACACCTACATTTATCATCGCAGAGGATTCATCATACATCAGGGCCTGATACTGCAGCTCGACGACGAACTTCACAAATCTATCTTGGACATTTGAACATCTTAAAGAACTGTAGAGACTAAAACGGTCTGTTACAATCTTTTTCACTGCCTAACTGCAAGACCAGCTAACATCTCTATCCTTGAAATTCAAATCTGTTGAAATAATTAATTGCTTATTTTGTTTATTATTTGCGCAGGCCTACGTTATTCATGTACATTTTCTTGACATTTGTGTAATCCTTTGATGGTGAACATGTACACATTGTATTTGATTATTGTTATTCAACGATATTAAGAGTAAAATAGTACAATTTAGTACAACTACTTGCTCTTCATTACTCTTGTGGTAATTGGACATCAAAATGTGGTAATCGACCCTCTGAAACGGTTGGCATCGGAATAGTAATTAGTGCATTACAGTTCCTTTTCTACAGTCCTGACGAAATAGAGGATAGATACCCACCTAGAGCGGTCGCTCCTCCCTGGGAATCGATTTAATCTCTTCTCTGTGCTCAGACCTATCCTGGACTGATGCTTGGTGTTTTTTTAACCCAGAAATCCAAGATTTCACCTGGAGTAATAGAAGTCTGACTTTGAAGTCGAGAATTGATTTATTTTTAGTTTCTTCTTCTTCTCTTCAATTTGTTAATGAGGTTAAACATGTTTATGCACCCCTTTCGGACCACAAATTAATTATTTTGAAACTAGGCTCCATTGACCCGCAATCGGGCTTGAGAGGTTATTGGAAGTTTAACAATACACTTTTGAGTGACGACTCCTTTAATAATTCTGTTAAGCTTCTAGCGAAAGAAACCTTCGAGATTGACATTAATAATGGACATAAGAAAAAGTGGGAGTACTTCAAGTATAAAATTAGGCAATTGGCTATAAAAAGATCTAAGGAAATAAAGAAAGAAAAATATAATTCAGAACATGTCTTGATGAATAAATTAGCTCAATTAATGTCAAAAGGTAACATTAACCCAGAAGAAAAAATTGAAATAAAAGTCATCCAAATTCAGATAGACCAAATATATACAGAAATGGCAAAGGGGGCATTTATTAGATCAAGGGCTAAATGCCAGGAAGAGGGCGAAGGGAACACCAATTATTTTTTTGCTTTAGACAAAAGGAATGCTAAAAGAAATTCTGTAACTGAGCTCTACATTGATGGCACCCTTTCTAAGGGATCTTACTCACATCTCTAAATTTGTTAGCTCGTTTTATGGTAATTTATATCAGTCTAATTTGAACAAAGAAGAAAGTGTAAGTTTTTTTTGTTTTTTTTTTATTTAGCACAGTATCCCTATTATTAGTGAAGATTATATAGCTTCTTGTGACGCTGATCTCTCTTTAAATGAGGTTAAAAAGGCTTTGTTTGCTATGAAGAAAGGAAAATCTCCCGGGATAGATGGGCTAGGAGTGGAGTTCTATACTCATTTCTGGGAGCTTATTCAACTCCCTTTAATGCACATGTATAGAGAGTGTATTGATCAAGGGGAAATGACCACAACAATGAAGCAAGGCATTATCTCCTTGATCCCGAAACCTGGTAAAGACCCTCATTTAATTGATAATTGGCGTCCAATCACATTATTAACTATAGATTATAAAATTCTGGCCTCTGTATATGCATATAGATTAAAATCTGATTTAAATTCAATAATTGCAGAAACTCAAACGGGTTTCATGAAAAACCGCCACATTAGCAATAACATAAGACTCGTTTTAGACTTGATTGACTATGCTGACAATATTGATTCTGACACCTTCGTTTTGTTTCTTGATTTTTACAAAGCGTTCGACACAATCGAACACCCTTTTTTAATACAAGCTATCAAGGCATTTGGTTTTGGAAGCCCTTTTGTCGACATTGTCAGCATGTTCTATAAAGATATAAACAGTTCTGTTATATTTAATCAAAATACTTCTCCATGATTTCAAATTGATAGGGGGGTCAGGCAGGGGTGTAACATTTCTCCCTTTTTATTTATCTTAGTAACCGAACTACTAGCTATACACTTAGTAAAGGAAGTACATTTTGGAGGTATAAAGATTTTTGGAAAAGAAATAAAGATCTCACAGCTGGCGGACGACACCACCATTTTTTTGAACAACAAGGACCAGTTGAGCATTGTCTTTGAACTGGTGGAGAAATTCTCTTCTGCGTCTGGTTTAAGGGTTAATCGATCCAAGTGTGAGCTGTTGCCACTTCATTGTTGTAGTGACTCTGCTATTGATAACATTCCAGTTAAACAGAATGTAAAATATTTAGGTATACATGTATATAAAAATATTATAGTTAGACAGGACTTAAATTTCTCGAATAGGATACAGAAAACCAAATGAATATTCAATTGCTGGCTACAAAGAGACTTGTCCGTTTTAGGTAGAGTATTACTCTCCAAGGCAGAAGGCTTTCTCGCTTTGTTTACCCTTCCTTGTCTCTTTTTGTAAAGGACTCAATTGCTAATCAAGTCAACAAGACTTTTTTTAGATTTCATTTGGAAGAACAAGTCTCATAGGCTTAAAAAGAATGTTCTCTCTAACCATAAAGAACTGGGAGGTCTAGAGATTTTGGATTTTATAGATGCGGTCAACTCATTCAAAGTTAATTGGTTAAAAAGGTGCATTTGAAATCCTGATTCTATTTTTTTCTTCATTCCAAACTTTATTTTTAATAAACTGGGTGGGCTCTCATTTCTTCTAAGGAAATACCAAATTTCTACCAAATACATTACCTATCAAATTTTCAACTTCTTGGCCTGGAAATTATCCTTCAATCACAACTTCTCACCACACAAATCTCTCCTTCGGAACAACAGCGACATTCTTATTAGGAATAAATCAGTATTCTTCCCTAAGTGGTTCGATAGAGGAATTAACCATGTACTCTGCTTATTTGATGACTCTGGCACCATGATCTCTTATGAACAGTTTATGGTAGCTCATGATTTCCCAATACCTTTTAAAGAGTTTAAATCTATCACTGATGCCATCCCTTCCGGAATCAGACAATTAATTAAAAATCATCTGAGCTATGGAAACAAAGATATCAGACAGCTTTCACTTATGTTGGATGGTGTAGAACTGTCTGATAAAAAATGTAATAATAAGCATATTCACCGACATTTGCAAAAGAGTAACTCCATTGCTCCAAGGGGGATGTTTTATTGGAATTCCTTAATAAGTGAAATAAATTGGGAAAAAACATGGTTGATTCCTCACAAATACTGTATCTCTAATAAAGCCAAAGAGGCCCACTTTAAACTTTTACATAACATTTACCCCCCACAAATTGTTTTGTTGCCAAGTTTCTAGACATTGACACATGCTGTAGCTTTTGTAAACAGGACACTGAAACACTTCCTCATTTATTTTTTAATTGTCCAGTTACAAAAAGTTTTTGGGAAGATTTGGGTACTCACTTTCTCCAATCTCAAAATATAACTCACTCATTCACCCTGACAGATATTATCTGTTACTTTTGTTTCCCACAAGATGGCACCCTGGAGTTTGTATTAAACTTTATAATCTTATATGCTAAGTTCTTTATACACAAGCAGAAATTTAATAAGTCTTCCTTATGTTTTAAACATTATATTTTGGAATTTAATATGCCTCTTAAACCACAAAAGCTTGTAATGAACAAGAAGAATGGAAAACTTTTGTGTCAATATTATGACCTAATATGACCTTCTTATTTTTCCACTTTTATTTAGTATGTATGTTTTTTTTTGTTTTTTTGTCTCTGGTATGGTATGTCTTTATAATTGTTTGTTTGTATATTGATGGTTTAACACGTTTGTTCCCAATGTTACCTTCAATTAATTTTTTTTTTAAAATCACACACAAAAAAAATCACCACAAACAACTCTGATATATTAATTCGAATTTTTTAATATAAAACCACCCAAACACACCTAATTACATTTGGATGCTGCATTAAACAAATTCTTAAAGGGAAAAATTGTAAATAATAAATCAACTCCATAGCTGTTTCCAAGTGATCAAGGGCTTAGGACGTTCCAGTTCAGCCCAGTGGAGTTTCCGCCAGTAGTGGGCACTCATGCAATGTAAGCAATGACGCACATCCGAGTGAATGAGACGGAGGGAAGTTAGCGAGTGAAGGGCATGTCAGTTGTACTGGAACGCAGCCATTCTCTGCCCTTACTCACTTAAAGTTTGTCTTGACAAACTTTTTAATCTAGTGTTTCCCCCGCACTCCAGCTGGACAGTCTTATATTTTTTAAATATTTTTTTAATGTAACTGACTTTAAAAAGTTATGACTAGTCTTAAAGGAAAAAAAATGATGACTAACTTGTAAAACTAATTTCAGCGGTTTATGCAACTTCATTTGTCCATTATATATTTCTAAATAAACACGACAATGTATAAAAGGCTCCATTACTTTGTATCTTACGTTATGGCCCCGTAGAAGCTGTTTTTGTTAAAAACAGGCTAACGATTGCGTCACAACCACGCGACTTTCTGTCGCACAATAGTGACATTACCGAATAGACAGGAGGAGAAGCTCGCAGGCAATCGGGGGGACGTCCCGTCAAGGGAGAAGCCCATAGATAATGAGTCCATAAAAGCAACGGGACAAAATATTTCAACAACGTTTTTGGGGAATTGGAAATAATTCGGTATGTGGCAAGTGAATACATATGAAGTGACATTTATCCACGAACTTTAATAATTGATCTACTTCATTAAATAATGAAGTAGCCTATGGGTAACGGCCAGTATATTGACGGGGGATGGAGAAATTATCAAGAAATTATACAGGCAATGTAAGAAAAGAAAACAATCTCAATGGCAATCGTGGATAACGTTCCTTTGTTTGTTTATTTACAGATCTACGCTTGAAGATGAATGTGATCCCTTTCATCCTGGTCGGAAGCCATCTACAAAATGTCATAGCCTGTAACGTGAAATAAAGAAAAAAGATTTTTGTTCAAGTGTTTTTTACCATGATTCATTAGCCAAACTGCATGATTTAACACCTAGCTCAGAATTATTTATATATTTGAATATTAGCCTATGGGCAAATGTTTTACGTGAAGAGATGAAATCATGTAGAACAATAAGCAATTTTAAGAGACTATAAATGAATAGTCTATATTGAATGGATACGAAAATGACTCGGGGATATTGTGTACTGACAGTATGGTTCCTGGGCTGACATATGTCTTGATGTAGATCGAAGGAAACGAAGAAGGACGTTTTTTTTTATTTTATTTTTTTTATTTTTTATAATGCATGTATGTGTGCATGTGCTATTTGAATCACTTTTAATAATTTAGGATGATTGTACATGTTCTTTATTATCTGTTATTTTATGTGTGTGTGTGTGTGTGTGTGTGTGTGTGTGTGTGTGTGTGTGTGTGTGTGTGTGTGTGTGTGTGTGTGTGTGTGTGTGTGTGTGTGTGTGTGTGTTAAAAATAAAATGGGCGGTTAAATAACTATTGGGTATGCAGGGGCACTGCTAAGGATTTTGGGCCCCATGAAAAGAATCTTGACAGGGCCCCCAACACAGCTGAGACTTTTTTCATATTAATGTACATAAAATCATGCGCTTTTATGGTATTTCGACTATCATTCTCATATATTTAGAAAACTGAGTTCCTTTATCATGCACTTTTAACACTAGAACGGCCACCAGCAGTCATTTTAACCGCAACATTTAAACTTATGGTGATTATCTTTAACACTAGAACGAACAAGCCGCGATTTTGACCGTTTTGAAATTTGCATAGTCAATAACTTTGTCTAAATAAATCACAAAGCCTTGCTGCTCCCTGACTTTTCCTAAAACTACATGAATTTTCATTAAAACTAGTTTAAATATTTATTGTGTGAATAAAAACATATAATAATTTCTACCTATAACGTCCACAGGCAGTCATTTTGCGCTGTTTAAATTGAGTTTTGCCGATGGTCTGGATCAGATAATGTGAAAGTATTATGTGAAGATGGTTGGCAGAGATGAATCATGCTGTATTTGACAATATAGGGGATATTGTAGTAGTAATACAACTCCACATCATCTTCAAGAGATGCACTGAAACCTCACAAACAGCTGATAGTAGTTTGTACAGTAGCTGGCAGAGGATTTTTTATCAGAGTTCATGAAGTTAGACTGCTTGCAAGACAGGTGCAACAGCAGCAGGGTGCTGAAAGTGGGCGGATCCTCGTACAAAGATGCCGACACCGGCTGCATGTGAGGCAAAGCCGTGCACGGTGCACCCGCTGCACCCTGCTCTATCGAAACGTGCTAACTTGTCGAAAAATGCTACCGTAGAGACCTGGGGCCTCATGTACAAAGCGTGCGTACGCACAGAAAAGTGCCGTAGGCTACGATCATTGTCACGGGCGGTCCACTAACAATTTAGGCCTACTTACAAACCCACCTTTCATGTGAAATATTGGGTAACATACTGTCGACCCTTTGCCTCTTTCACTTCTCTTATGTTTTTCTCTTTCCGTTTTTGACTTCCAGATTTTTGAGGCATTTTCACTTCCTCTTCCGTCAAGTTCTGCCGGCGCTACAAGTGAAGTCAAGCTGTTTGTGTTGCCTGGATACAATTTGGGGGGACTGAAACATTTTATGATAGCCTAATTGAGAGGGGCCAACGGACATTAGTGTTTCCTAAACAAATAAACAATTTTGACACCAGGAAACAGCAAATAGAATAGTTTAAAGTTAATAGTTTTTACTATCAAATATATTTTTTTGCACCACAATTTTATTTGGGGCTTCTCTGGGCCCCCTCTTAGTCATGGGCCCCGAGAATCGTCATCGTTTATGATTTCAGTGGTTTGTATGTGGTGTACAAAAAGTTTCATCTCCAGTTATTTAAAATCTCGATAGACTTATAAAAAAAAATATTAGGAATTGTCAAAGCTCAGGCTTGTCATGTAGGCTATTTGGCTTTTTATTCTTGGATAAGAATTGTGAAGACCCCCATACTGAGATTTAATTTAATGTTCACATTAAATGAAATAAAGTTTTCTTATTGTGGAAAAAACATTTTCTGTGATTGACCCGATTTTAGCAATAACAAAGATAACGGATGGATCCTTTATGGTAATACATATGATATGGTACCACTACAGTGAAATGCAAATAGTAAATATAGGATAAAGTGAGAAGTAATAGTAAATAGTTTAGTCAATAAAATAAACAAACAGTATACAGCAAATAAAATAGTAATGGATAGTATAGTTATATAATATTCTAAGTACAATAAAACAATCATACAAATATTGATAATAGCATATAGTTTATGTATAATACTATAATAATAGCAATATAATAAGAAATATCAATTACAGTATATAGGCAGTAAAAATAATAAGTTAGTGACTATGATAGCATAACTATAATAGATTGATAATCGCAAGTGGTATAATATTATAATAACAATAATAATAAGAACAGCAAATACAATGTAATATCAATTGCAGAATAATATAGACAATATGAAAAAAATATGAAACATTATAATATGGATCAATAAACTGACATTAGATTTGTAATTTTATTTTATGTAGGCCTACATATAGTGAAGATAATGTATAAATATGGAAATATAATTTATATATTTTAAAATATTCCTACATAGGCTATATAAAGAAATAAATTTACAAGAAATAAAGTAAACGATTCAGTCAAACACACAGCAGGATATAATGTTAAATAGCCTAAAAATAAAGTTATGAAACTTTAGAGCGTCAGAAGCACTAGCCGAGGTAAGGCTGTTCCAGGCGGGGTACATGAGCGCTGAGCGCCCGGTGATCGCCCGGGATCACAACTCCGAAAACGTCCGATTCAATTTTTAAATAGGCGCTATATTTTTAAATAAACCACAGATCTGAGCTTTAAACAACTACATGGTCGACTGAAAAACTATTAAGACCACATTTCGTGACACAATAACAGTAGTAGGCTATTTTTAAATGTAGCGGCCTTTCTCCTCTGAACGTTACTATTACTAATCATATCATGACCAAATACAACCAGAAACAAATGTTCAGTCCTGCTTGTGAAAGGTAATTCCTCGAGACCTGTTTTCAGTTGTTTGGCGATTTGTGCAGCACACGAAAAGTGCATTTTTCTCTATTCCCGGTATGAGAGGTATGGGAAAGTTGCCCTCCGCAATATGGCGGCGCCGTTGACGTACGCTCCAGTGGCCAATAGGGCGTCCATGTATTTATAATGTCTATGGGTTTGAGTCTGCGCGTCAGGAACGGAAGTGCTCAAAAATCGCTAAAAATGGGCTTCAACTGTCTCAAATGAGTTCCAACGAGATGGCTCTGTCCACTTCTTATTCTGTCTATGTGAAAAACAGAGGAAGACACTTTATATTATAGCATTTTTGTTTATTTCTGAATGAACCTAGATGAGCTTTTGATTGTAATGGTTATTTACTTTTTAAACCAAAGTTCAGAAAGTGTAAGTAAATTGTAGATTTTTTACAAGACGAGGAAATGGATTCAAAATCTATGGAAGAGCTTTCTTGTCCTGTTTGCTGTGAAATCTTCAAGGTTCCTGTTATTCTGTCCTGTAGTCACAGTTTCTGTAAAGAGTGTTTACAACAGTTCTGGAAAACTAAGGGATCTCAGGAGTGTCCTGTCTGCAGGAGAAGATCCTCAAAACTTGATCCTCCAGTTAATCTTGCGTTAAAAAACTTGTGTGAGTCGTTCCTGAAGGAGGGAAATGAAAAACGTTCATCAGGATCTGAGGAGATCTGCAGTTTACACAGTGAGAAACTCAAACTCTTCTGTCTGGAGGACAAACAGCCTGTGTGTTTCGTGTGCAGAGACTCAGAGAAACACACCAATCACACATTCAGACCCATCAGTGAAGTGTGTTCATCTTACAAGGTAAGATACATGTCTCTCATTTCATATACTGAATACAGTGCTAAACATAGAAACATTATTATTATACAATAGAACAGTATTTATATTTGCTCAGACTAAATCTATATGATTTATTACTGATGTAAAATTCACTTTAACTTGTAGGAGGAATTTAATACAGCACTGACGTCCTTATTAAAAAAGCTCAAACATGGAGAAGAAGTGAAGAAAAAGTGTGATGAAACAATTGAACACATCACGGTGAGGATGTATAAAGAGTTAAATACACAACATTCACACAGAGTTTATTACTGACATTAGTGGAGTGTGTGTTCATACAGAGCTGACTGAAGTGAATGTGATTTGATTTCAGTCTCAAGCTGAGCACACAGAGCGTCAGATTAAAGAAGAGTTTGAGAAGCTTCATCAGTTTCTCAGAGACGAAGAAGAAGCTACAATCACTGCACTGAGGGAGGAAGAGGAGCAGAAGAAGCAGAGGATGAAGGAGAAGCTGGAGGAGATGAACACACACATCTCAGCTCTTTCACACACAATCAGAGACATAGAGGAGATGATGAAAGACAATGACATCTCGTTTCTAAAGGTGACAAATCATTCTGACTTCATTCTTTGTGCATAAAACAACTTGTATAGAGAGACTCATTGACAGTGAGAGTGTTTGATAAGATATTAAAATGTTTTTAAACTCTATATTTTCCAGAACTATAAAGTCACGATGGAAAGGTAAGTGAGCTGCTCGTATCTCTTCTCTCAGTGGATCTGAACTCAAATTCACTGCAGTTCTGACTCCTGAATGTTCCTCAGAGTCCAGATCTCACAGCCGGATCCACGGATGAGTTCTGGAGCTTTGATTCATGTGTCGCGTTATCTGGGTAACCTGCCGTTCAGAGTCTGGAAGAAGATGCTGGAAACTGTCCAACACAGTGAGTCTCGCAGATCTGACACAGTGCAGAAGATAGTTCAGATATAAACACACACAACATCAACATTTGATAGAAATATATTTAATAATCACTTGAATTTCTAAAGTGTAAATAATCAGCAAATCATCAGATCATACAGCGAACTCGTAATGAAAAGTCTATTCCTCATTATCTGTGTTTATGAATTAGGACAGTGGTTCCCAAACTGTGGTCCGCGGACCACTATTGATCCGTGAGGGTACTGCAGGTGGTCCGTGGAAAGGCAAAATAAAATATAAAATAATATTTTTTACCTTCATTTTACCAGGAATCCCCATAAAAAAAATAAAAAGTAAAATGAATATGTAGGCCTATATTGATATAAAATTTAAATTAAATTGTCAGTTTATTGTGGGATTACTAAAATAGGCTAGTGGTGCTCGGTCGTGACGTTCAAGTTCAGTGCCGTTAGAACCACAACATGGATCGGTGGATAGCAACAGGTTCTCTGAAGAGGAAAGCGGCAGAGGCAAATATTTTGTCATTATATAAAATATTTGTCTGATTTTAATTTCACCAACAGTAATTCTGGATTGCCTCCACCGAACTAGTAAATAGGAAATAAGCAAATCAGAATACTGCACGCCAAAAACAGCAGTATGAGCGCAAGCGTGAAACGCTAGTGTTTCTTCTTGCTGCGTATCTTTTACTGGGGTCTCCAACACGTCGCTCGATTGGAGGTAGCTCGTCAAGGGGCCGTTCACATATCGTGTCTTTTGCGCTCTCAAGTTCATTAATTCATGTAGGCGCGCGGCAAGTGCGCTCATAATTGAAGTGACGCACTCATTTTTTTAGGCGCAGCGAGATGAAAACACCTCAACTTATCATAATGCCGCAAACGCACCGCAGTTCATGTGACAAGAACAAACAAATCAGCTTCATCCTTTCCGTAAACATTGAAAGCTCAGTCAATGAAGAATGTAAGAATGCACGTGCACCCAAACACTACGTGTGTTTTTCTCTTCTCCGTAAATAAATCTTGTAGCAGAGCTACAGCAAGCGTTTTTCGGTGGTGGAAATCTATTAGCTACTAAGCACAACTAAGTTGTGGAGAGCGCGCATAGTAATGACAGACGGCACGGGAAAATCGGACCGAATTTTACTATTAGCTAATAATAAAAGATAAGCTAATGTGCATCGATGTAAATGTCAAGTAATTTATCTTTTTTTGACTCATTCTTTTTATAAAAATGATTTAAAGGCTGAAATATGTGAGGTTTATCTTTTTATAAAACCTTTTTTTGTTAAAACTTTATTTGGATTTCATTTTACTATATGTGCCTATAGGGGTGGCAGGGGTTGGCGGCAATGTAAGTATCTGGATATTTGCCACAGGGCGAGGGCTTCGATTACCTCTCTCTTTTTTGACCATACATGTTTGCATCCCTGAAATGAACCTGATTATGCCCTCGGGCGCTTGAGTAAATAAATAAATTAAATATGTGGCAGCCGTTGTGTGCAGTAAACTTTCTTTTAACAAGCTGTTGTACTGATGTGATGACCAGTTATAGTTTTAATGTTAGTAAGCCTATTTAGAGGTGCGGATTAATTCAGGAAGGACTGTGTGTAGATATATTTTATTATGTGTATTATGAGGTGGTCCGTGAAAATTCTTGATTACAAATAGTGGTCCACACACACAAAAAAGTTTGAAAACCCCTGAATTAGGATACAATAGTGTGTATTGTATACTATTAAATAATATTCATATTATTTATACAATAATATTAACATTGAATTCAATATTAAACCTGAAGCCTCAATCCATTCTGACAGTAACTGAGAGATCATTGTTATGATTTATGATCTCTTTCAACAAAGTCTTTATATGTGTTTTACATTTACATTTCTAATACATCATATCTCATCCTGTAATCTGATGTTATTGTCTTTGCAGCTCCATTGACTCTGGATCCAAACACAGCACATCCTCGTCTCACACTCTCTGCTGATCTGACCAGTGTGTCGTACAGTGATGAAGATAAAACACTTCCTGATAATCCAGAGAGGTTTGATGAGTATCCATGTGTCCTGGGATCTGAGGGCTTTAACTCAGGAACACACTGCTGGGATGTGGAGGTTGGAGACAATACATACTGGGGTCTTGGAATAACCACAGCATCAAACCAAAGGAAGGGATTTGATTTCTTTGACTCTAATGTCTGGTGTGTGCGGTACATGGACAGTGAATACAGCTCACAATCCCCAGAGCAACCCGACACTGTCTTTACTGTTAAACAGAAGCTTCAGCGTGTGAGAGTTCAGCTGGACTATGACAGAAAAACAGTGTCATTCTCTGATCCTGAAACTAACACACATTTACTCACATTCAGGACATCCTTCACAGAAACTGTCTTTCCATTCTTATGTAATATCTGCACAACTTCTCCTATGAGGATCTTACCAGTTAAACTGTTTATTACAGCAGAAAATCACAGTTAAATCTCATTCTGCTTCTAGATTAATACAGTTTTGCAGATTATGCTTTAATAATAACACTGTAATCAAAGGGTCTCATTGATCAATTTAAAATTTAGAGCCATCTTAACCCTTGTGTTTCCTTAAGGACTTTTTTCTCTATTTTTTTTTTTTTTTGGATAATGTTTACTTTGTTAATGGCAACTGCGTCAATTTTGCGTATTTTATTATGTATGTTATTATTTCACCCTCATTATCTTTCATAAATCACTGGGTACATAAAATAGTTACTCAATTTTGGACCTTAAGGACAAAAATGTCCCCATTGAAACCCATTAAAACAGCCAATTCCCCAGAGCCATTTAACTATTAAATGATTCAGTCTTCGTTAAGGCTTTCCTGCTGTTGCATATTAGAGTCAATTGGATAAAATATCGTGTAATAAATGTGTATATGTACTAAAATAATAGTGTTTGTGCATGTAATTTTTGATCGAGAAAATGTCTAAGTACTGTAAATTACAAAGTAATTATTATAATTATAAATTCAATACTTAAGTAATTATTAAACAAGTCATACAATAATGAAAGTATGTTTAAATTCATGTTTACAATATGTAAGACAAGATAAAGTGTCGACACATTTTAGTAATCTACTCGCCAGTGAAATCCTCATATGTTCATATATATATATTATTATATAACTCGAGCTCTGAAACATGAATGCACTGTGAGGCCAGCAGCTGTTTATATATTCATGCATAATGATTGACAGAATAACAAGACAAACTAGATACTTTAGTTTAC
Source organism: Siphateles boraxobius (assembly GCF_051911475.1). Taxonomy (NCBI): domain Eukaryota; kingdom Metazoa; phylum Chordata; class Actinopteri; order Cypriniformes; family Leuciscidae; genus Siphateles; species Siphateles boraxobius. The sequence goes on along the minus strand of NW_027508719.1, from coordinate 423,447 downwards.
TTTAACTAACCGTTATTTAAAAGAGTTTGAATTTTTTTATATTTTTTATACTTGTATATATATAAAGCCCCACACAAGATGCAAAATGATGGAATTCAATGGATTTTAAGTACAAATTTGATTGTTGATTGTTTTACATGTACTGTAAATTTGTTTTGTTTGTTGTGTTTGTTATTGTGATTCTGTGAAATTTGTGCAATTGTTGCTGCAGGGCTCGCTTGTAAAAGAGATTTGAATATCTCAATGGGACATCACCTGGTAAAATAAAGAAGAAAAAAAAAACAACTACTGTGACAAATATACAGTAAGTCATAATAACATAAATAGGACAAAATGACCATTGATGATGTAACAAGACCCGTTCTCAGCACCAGTGACTGCAGTGCATGCTGGGATTCGGTGAAAAAAATAATACTAGTTATGGCTTGTGCAGTTGCTCCCTGGTTATAATGATACACTTCTCATATAAAGAGTCAACTGTAGGATTTTTTCTACAATATACTCTAGTCCTGAGTCAAAAGTTCATTGATAAGGAACTTGATATGAGGACATTTAAATATTAACAGTGTTGTTGTCAAAACCATGATAAAGGAAGCAAGGGAAGATTCGAGGACCAGAGGCTGTGAACGGGTTTTCGGGACTTCTCGTCAACAGCAGTTTCGACATGTATGTTTATCGCGGGTGATGACACAAATCGAGGGTTGTTTGCGATATGCATGAGGTTACTCTGCTGGGAAGACCATGTGTAGAGTTGCTCGGCGGCTTTCTTCGCTTGACTCCGGGCCAGAATCATCATTAGCCGCTCGACGGGGAAAGATCTGGCGTTTCGAAGCCAGTCTGAGCCGAAGTCGAGCCCTGAGCTCCTCTTGTCCTGAAGGATCTGGTTGAAGAGCTCGACGGCACACACCAGGTCCACTAAAGCGTCTCGAGGCACGCGATCCGGCTGGGCTTCGGCTATGGCACGGAGAGCCGTGTGAATGCATTGCTCCATTAACCACACCGCCTGTGAGCCTAACAGATTAAGCGTTCCATAGAAGGAGCCCGCGGTTATGGAGATGTAAATGTCTCATTCTAAGGTAATAAAAAACAACGGTTCATTATGCAAGGTCTTTATACACCACTGAAAACATAGTTATGGATCTTATATTGCATTTCTGTCAATAGATCCTCAGAAATATTACACAATGCACCTTTAAAGGATTAGTTCTCTTTAAAAAAAACTTTTGCTGATAATTTACTCACCCCCATGTCATTCAAGATGTCCATGTCTTTCTTCAGTCGAAAAGAAATTAAGGTTTTTGACGAAAATATTCCAGGATTTTTCTCCATATAATGGACTTCAATAGGACCCAAACGTTTCAAGGGCCAAATGACAGTTTCAGTGCATCTTCAAATGGCTTTAAACGACACCAGACGATGAATAAGGGTCTTATCTAGCGAAACGATCGGTCATTTCAAATATAAATAAAAAAGTTTAAGTTTTATAAGCACCAATGCTCGCCTTGCTCTGTTCTGTGATGCGCGTTTGTGACGGCACGTAATAAGCAATTACGTTGAAAAGGTCACGCTTGACGTAAGCGGAAGTACCGAGTCAGTGTTTACAAATGTGAGGAAGGAGGACCATATACACATATTCAAATGTCTTTGTCAGTTTACCGTTTAAAATGCCAATTTCGTGTGCGTATCCTGGGTGTTTTAATATTAAAAAGGCTAAAAGTATACATTTGTAAACACTGACTCGGTACTTCCGCTTACGTCAAGCGTGACCTTTTCAACGTAATTGCGTATTACGTGCCGTCACAAACGTGCATTACAGAACAGAGCAAGGCGAGCATTTGTGCTTATAAAACTTAAAGTTTTTTATTAATTTTTGAAATGACCGATCGTTTCGCTAGATAAGACCCTTATTCATCGTCTCGTATCGTTTAAAGCCCTTTGAAGCTGCACTGAAACTGTCATTTGGTCCTTGAAACGTTTGTGTCCTATTGAAGTCCATTATATGGAGAAAATTCCTGGAATATTTTCATCAAAAACCTTAATTTCTTTTCGACTGAAGAAAGACATGGACATCTTGGATGACATGGGGGTGAATAAATTATCAGCAAAAGTTTTTTTTAAAAGTGAACTAATCCTTTAAGAATTCGCTAATTGCCTCTTGAACATCATAACTTATGAAACTAAAGGGTAAAATATCATTTATCATCATGCAAAAAAACAGCACACCATTTTGTGTAAGTTTATGGTGTAGCGTCATGCTACCACTCTCCCACGATCCACCAATCAGAGAGCTTCCCGAATCTCAATCGAGTTTTTGATTGGTTAAAATGAATAGAGAATATCTTGTTTTTAAATAAAAAAATAGATTAAATTAAGTGAACGAGGGAATAAATATATGCAGTATAACAGTACAGTATTATAACAGGCTAATGATGTAACTGCATACAATAATAATTTGAGCAATGACCTTTATACAAGACATTTTCAAATCTAAGAATAATTTGAATAAAATTTTAAGTCTAATTAAAAACTCTTTTAAAATTCAGGATGGGCTTTCATGAGGATAATCATATGTAGGGGTCTTAAAGATTGAAAACACCCACATTAGACAGTAAAAGCATTACTTTACAAACACTGGAATCCAAAGGGTTACTGCAAACCGTGGACTTTACATTAGTTTAATTCAAAAGGCCTGAGAAAGTATCGCATCTTCAGTTGTGTTCCTGTATTAATGCCTCAAGCATGATTGCCCTGGAAATATGAACACATTCTCCTGATTACAGCGAGACAAATAACTGACAAATATCATTTAGTCATTCCAGTTTAATATTTATTTTCAAAAGGTTCTTAATAAAATAGAAATTAACAAATCGAAAAAAGAAATTCTTTAAAAAAAAACACATTTAAAATCACAAACTACTTAACATTGGAGATTTGCTGTGAGTTTCACAAACTGATAAATACAAGAGAAGGTTCACGGAGCGCTGGATCACCACCACAGAAAGCCAAACCACTCCAAAATTTACACATTTACATTTTCTTTTCAAAGACCCAAAAAAAGGAAACCGGTGGAAAGAACGATGACGACGACGACAGAACCTTCTCTTTAAGAAGCTGTCGAGACCTGTGGCACCACAAACACAGCAGAACCTGACAATCCTCAAACAAACAGTGAGACGAACAGTGCATTAAAACGGTTCAGACGCTCGGGATATCTCACGGAGACTCGGATCTCAGGACATCTCCGCATCCTCCATCTTCATCATCTTTTTAGGGGTTCCTGTGAATGAGCCCTGCAGGACATGAAGAGGACATGCTTAAAAAAATTAAAAACCTCAAATACTGACTACAAGTGGTAATGACGAGTGTTCATGCCTATCCTTGTCCATAAAGCATTTTATGTCGACCGCAAAGAGTTTTCAAAATCAGAGAAAAAAAACCAATATTTTTATTCATTATTATTTATTAATTTAAAATGCACCATGTGTGAGCCTATTGTGTGTAGTAAATGGTGTCTAGGGGATGCGGAGGCGCGCGCGGCAAAATGGCGTCATTGTAACAGTGCACACCTCCGCATCCCCTTCTCGCTCGTGCGGACGCGTCGAGTATAAACAAGGCTTTACACTTTAACCAGCTCAGCCACTTTACACTACGCTCTCATCAAGCTCTTCAAGCTAACGATACACAGCTATATTGTTAAAAGGAGGTCTGTGCTTTATGTTGTTGAAAAGGGGAAAGAGAATCAGTGCTGTGCATGATTGTTTTAGGCCTGTAATTGATTGATTATTGAGGTAATGAATTGTAGTAGGTCTGTAATTAGTGTGAAAATATTTTTGAAGAATTGAAGGATGACTGTTGTCATATTTTGTATGCTAGTTGCACTTACCTGAGTATTTCCATTTTGAAGTGTTTGAAATGTGTTTTAACAGGGAAAGTGAAACAGTACATTATGTGCTTAGGCCTGTAATTGACTGATTATTGTGTTTAAGTATTTCCACAGGCTTATTACTCCTATATAATGTTATATTACTGTTGAATTATAGTTGACAGTTTGTATAGTTAAATATTTTGGATGTCAAAGTGAATGTCAAAGTAGAACTACATTGTGGCCTTGTTTTTTCATAATTTTTTGCAAGTGGTAGATCTTGGTTTACATTTGGTCTTGGGATGTGATCTTAGGCTTGAAAAGGTTTGCCACCACTGCTATAGATGCATTACAACGGCAGAAGGAAAATAAAATGTCGCTTCTTTCAGTGATGCTTTGACCTTTTCTAGTTTTACGCGAGGCCATGATCACAGATCACAAAGCAACATCCACTAAATGTCTCATTTTGCGATCCTGCATAACTCGCATTTAACAGCCAGAAAACACAGTAAAGGTATCGGTGTGCCATATCACGATTTTTGATCGTGGACGATTAGCATGTCTCCACGATCTGCTTTTCTCAACGCGACGTACATTCACATCACATGTTAACGCAGAGATCGTTACACTCAAGTAGGGATGGGACGGTATGAAAATTTCATATCACGATTATAGTGAATGAAATTATCGTGATTATCAATATTATCACGGTTTTGTTAAAACAAGATGAAAGTGTTAAAAAAGAACTGATGCTCACATTGAAAACATTTCAACAAGTTTTATATTTGATAATCAACAAACAACAAATAAAACAAGCAGCTCTATGCAGTTTTTAAAGCAAGATTCTGTTCTGTGGCATTTTGATTTTCTTCATAATGATGACCGTCGTCAATAGCAACCTATTATAACTCAGCGCACATCCATTCATCACAACGGACGCGCTCTCTCATTTCATTCAAATACAACTTGTCATCTCGCGTCTCTGTTTTTGATTGTATTGAAATTGAATCAGAGTTGATTTATTGTTTACAGAATTAGAAAATATTGTTGTGATCATCTTGTCTGGACGAGTTTTGTACGCTAAACGGATTTAACAACTAAGAATAGAGACATTAATCTCTATTCAATATGTCCCCGTCATTATGTGGTAAAAAAAAAAAAATCGGTGTTATAAGTGTACAATGAATATACATTATTATCTCTTAAATGTCACTCTTAATAGTCTTGTTTGAACTTGATCGTTCGTCTTTGGCTCAAAGCCACTTATTGCTGCCAACTTTTCTTGGCGGAAGCTTCAAGTTTATTTCAAGTGAGTGAGATAAAACATTTCAACTCAAAACAACATTTTGTGCGCAATTATTTCCCAGACGTCGTTTTAGTATTGAGATCAAAGTTAACTTGCCTTGCGTTCGCTACAACAGTGTGTGATGGTCACACAGGACGACTCGGCAGATTTGAAGTGTTTACTCCTATCACTGCGACTTTTTTTGCATGTTCTGCAGACAGGGTGACCATGCTCGATTAAGTTTCCCTCAGGATTTTTGTAAATGCCAAAATATGACCACACCTCAGATTTGGTCCTCTTAAAAGGCTGAAAAATCTCCCGAACACGGTCACTGCCTTCCGCCATTCCTTCTCGAATAAAAAGAAAAACCCCAACATTGTGCGCCTGCGTCAGACTGTTGCTGGCTGGACAGGATTTATAGTGAGTTATTAAAATCGCGATAATCAAACACGGTTTTAATGATAATTGAATTTTAAACGATATTACTAACCGTCAGTACATTTTATCGTGGTTTATAGTGAAACCGGTAATCGTCCCATCCCTACACTCAAGGGACACTGCGATTCACAAAACGTCATTATTTGCATTTGCTTTAAAGCCTTGCCGGTTAAACATGTCATTCGCCACCTTTCCACTGCACACGACAGCCATCGGACCAGATTCAGATTATTTTATTTAATGCCATGTCAGCATTCAAAGCTATTTTCATGGCAAAAATTTAATTACGAAAATACAAATATCATTTAAATACAATAAAAACAAATACAAAAACAGCAAGTCATATTATACAAGATTCATTGGTTGGACCGGAAGTCATTCATTTCCAATGGAGAGTCGTACGGGAGCTGCGATCATATGCGTATGCGGAAAATTCGGATCCGATTTGAGTTTCGGATCCATTGAAATATCTGAACTTCTGCGAATAGACCGGACGTGATGCATTTTAATCAAAACTATGAGCGCGAGGCAAGAATTACATATAATTTAACTCTTTAATGTTATTATGTAAACGCCATTTCTGTAAAATGTCTGTTATTAATAACTATTGCAGAATTTTTTTTATTTTTATAATCATTAAACCAATATTTATATTGATTGCTCTATAAAATCTACTATGTTTTTATTTTAGATGTATTGAGGGTGATTTGTTTTGTGTGGATATATTCATGCATGCATTACATTCATTAAAATCATTCATTTTAGCATTGTGAATAGCCGAGGGTAACGGCTGCTTCACGAGTTTCTTGCGACTGCCACTAGGGGGCGAAATGCGATATTCGTATGTGAATGTCGTGTGCAGTGGAAAGGCGACGTAAGAGTGCGTACACGCGACGCTCACGGGCACTGAAAGCCTGTCTAACAGCGTCTGGTTACTGGGCTAAGTTATCTTTAGAGTCTCATTGTGCTAATACTGTCAAATACGCACAAGATGTACATATACAGAGTTGGTTATGTCTAAAGCGAAAGCAAAACATTTGACAGGAAATCTGGTGCGTTATGCGTGTCTTAAAGAGACAGTAGCCTAATAGTGAACATGCTGCCGCTGTTCCTTAAAGGGATAGTTAACCACAAAAAAAGAAAATTCTGTCATTATTTCCACTCTAAAGTTGTTCCAAACCTATATTAAGTTTCTTAAACACAAAAGATGGTATTTTGAAGAATGAGGGTAACCAAGCAGTTGCTGGTGCCCATTGACTTCCATAGGAGAAAAAACTATACACTGGGGACCAGCAACTGTTTGGTTACCCACATTCTTCAAAATAAATGATTTTCAAAAGAAGAAAGAAACTTATTTGGGTTTAAAACAACTTGAGAGAGTTAAATTGAGAATTTTCATTTTTGGGGGGACTATTCCTTTAATGTTAATAAAACAACAAAACACTCACTGACTGAGAACTTTACTTAGAATCAATGTATAATTTATACAGTGAAGTATATATAGTGTTTTAATTTGATTTTTGTTCATTCAATTACTTCAGTGCTACTGCTAAATATACCAACTGTCTGAAAAGTACTGTTTATTTCATTTGTATATTAAGTTGTGTAATGTGTATCTTTGTTCTTATTATTTTAATAACAAAGAAAATATGACAAAGATTTTTATCTTTCGCCACTTTGGCCTAGAAGTCAGCCATTCTTTTTTATTTTATATTTTGTTACCCAAGGCTTTGTTTTTAAAACAGGGACATTAGTTTGGCTGTAATGCTCAGTCACTTGCAAAATAGTAAAACTAACTTGAAAAAGAATTGTGATAAATTTTTTAAAAAAATCATGATTTTCCTGAAAAAATTGTGATGATATTTTTGCCATATCGCCCATCCTCAAGTAAAGATGCATGTACTCTAATGCCATACATCATAACGCTACAAATACAGGATTCCTACACATTTTCCAGACTCAAATTTCTCTGTAGATTTGTGAGACCATTTAACATAAATGGTTCATACAGCATTACATTTGATATAAACACTGCAAAAAATGAATTCCTTTCGTAGTATTTTTGTCATTTCCAGTCCACATATCTAAAAATTCTTAAATCAAGCTTTTACTAGAGAAGTTTTATTATCTTGTTTTCTGAAGAAGGAAACTTCAGTTTTTGCTTAAAACAAGTTAAATTATCTCCCGATGGGGTCAGAAAAATAACCTTGTTTTCCATTTGAATTAAGATTATTTATCTGACCCCTTTGTCATTCGACTACTTCTAGTAAAAGCTTCTTGATTTAAGAATCTTCAGATGTTTGGGGTGGAAACAAGACAAAAATACTAAGTAAGAAAAGCATTTTTTGCAGTGAAGTAGTCATTTGTAAAAATTATTTACTCTGGCAGAAGAATTTGAGTGGCACACGCGCAGTCATTTAGTCCAAAAAACACTGTTTAAGTAGAAGACAAACAGCTTTGCGTAATAAAAAATGCGCACTTTGAATTTATTCAATTGTGTTCGACAATCACTAAAGGATCACTGAACTTTTGCCATGAAAACACGCTTGTATTATACATTTAAGATTATTTTTTTTCACACTCATCCAGTCCTGGAAATTACTCATATCAAATTTCCATACTTTACTGTTGTATGCCATAATATAATGAGGGTTTCACACAATTCTGGACATTTTTTAATCACACAAAAAAGTGTATTCCTGGTGTGTCTGACCTGATGTGAAGTGTAAACTGGGAATCTCACCTCCGTCAAGGACAGTGGCGCTGCGCTGGCTGTCGGACACTGGGATTCAGGATCCGCAGAACACTCCACGTCCAACTCAAAGTCCATGATTTCTCCCAAGTCAATCTCCTCTCTGACACAGAAACACAACACTGAGTGAGCGAGCACTGGGGACGCATGATTCATCCTCGTGTCACCTCTGTGTTGAACTATAGGCTACAATGTGAAGGAATCACTCTCATATAAGACTAAATGTCTATCATTAGTCGCCATCGCTGTGCGAGTGCCGTGTTTCTCACACACACACACACGCAGATTTGACGCGCTACATGTACACGATATTCTCTTGTTGAAGTATACAGCAGGTGAGGCTGCGTTGTTCATTTAAATAAAAATGGAGGAAAAAGGTTTCCTGCTGACGAAAACCCTCTCAGTTAGTGGCAAAAATCATCGTGCAATGACACACTTGAGCATTTTCACACGGGTCACGGCTGAGTGTGTGTTTTCATCAGCTGAAAACATCGTCAACAAAAAGCACTGGCACTCGCTCAGGTCAAGCAGAGCGTCCGGTGTTTTTGACGAACAATGTAGAAGTGGATCGTTTCTGAAAGTCAATTTGCTATTTTATGTTCTTGTAGTTCATTACGCTTCTGTTGAGGTGTGTTTTCTCAGGTTACTGATGCACAAACAGTTTTATGCACTATTTTTCCTTGCATGCACCTTGAGTAAATTATATTTTATTTAAGAACAATTGTTTCAAAAGTTAAGGCACTTTAAAAACTGAATGTCATTACATTTCAATAAAAGATGCAATGCTTGATTTGGTTATTGCGCTCGCTTCCGCCCTCTTGTGGGCACAGGAGACAATACAGTACTTCCTCTAAGTAATGCCTTTAGCATTCAAATAGAATTCAAATTTTTCTAATATTTTAGAAATTTAGCTTTTCAGCCATTTGGACAGCCCTACTGTGATCTATATATATATTTTTTTACAGAAACACTGAATGACCAACAATGTCTTCAGCACCACCACCACCAGTCTTAAGTTGACAAATATGACATTATTAAAGGGATAGTTCATCCAAAAATGAAAATCCTGTCAGTAATTACTCTCCCTCATGTTGTTCAACCCCGTAAGACCTTCCTTCATCTTCACAACACAAATTTAGATATTTTTGGTTAAATCTGAGGGCTGGATCACTCCTCCATAGTAGGCCTGCACGATTCTGGGAAAAATATGAATCACAATGTTTTTAGCTTAGAATTGATATCACGATTCTCTGCAACGATTATTTTCTCATAAAGTGTAATGGAAACTATAGTGAATGTAGGCTATGCAATATATAATGTGCAAAAGGGTGGTTAAAATCACATTACATTCTAACATTACAATCTAAAAACAAAAATAATGCTATTGTTTTTAAAATGACTAAAGGCTAAACTAAAAATGAAAATAAAAACATATTTATTTATTAAAAACTTATATTAATTAGCCTGCATTTGATTACCCCATTATAATGGTCACTTGCATAAAAATATACTTGTTGGTTTAAAATTCCACAAATGGGACATTTATTGTCTCCAACAACAAAAATGTTATCAGTATATTTTAGTAAGAATTATTGCGCTACTCTTCTATTGTGCTCGTCTGTTTGGCGCGCGGCGGCGCTCGTTAACGGAAGCTTGAATATTACCAGAGATTCACTTGCAGAAGCTCGTCCTGACAGTGAAATGGACATATTTGTTTGGCTTTCTAACATTTACAGATGGAGAGTATACCTGTGAAAGTTAAGCACTGAGGAAAGCACCACGTCTCAAACGCATTAAACAGCGGCAGTATTTATCTGTCAGTCAACAACAGCATCTGACAGGGCAAGCTGCTTTAAACTTGTTAACTATAACATTATCTTACCAGTTATTTTGAAGCGCTTAATATTAGCTTGTCATATTTAGGACAAATTGTACTATGTACCTTCACCGCAGGAGCTCACACTGCATTCAGGCCTGAACATGGCTCTAAATATTTCCGAACTACCGCGCTCTCTCAACGAGTGAAACACGTGACTAAAAGGCGCTTTGTCATTGGCTGAGGGTGAAGCCCAGAACTTTGTGAGAGCTGTCCTTTCAAAATAAAGGCCGAATTATTTTTTTTTTAAATCGAAGTCATTTAAAAATGAAATCGTGAACAGTGTGAATCGAGACTTACCGTACTTCATAGGCTTCTTGAGGGATTGAAACTTGCCGGCCTCAAAGTTATTACAGACATCGTTAAAATAGTCCAAGTGACTACAGTGGCTCAATCTTAAGTTTATCAAGCGACGAGAAAACTTTGTGCGCAAAAAAACGGCTTTATTTCAACTATTCATGTCCTTCTCTGTGGGCCTCGAGTGAGTTCACTAGTGTAATAGTGCAGAGCTTCTGCTGTTGTACGTCACACGTAGGCTCACTATTGGCCGACGCTGGTCCTGTGTGTGATGCATGTGACGTACAACACAGAAACACTACACTGTTACACTAGTGAACTCACTCGAGGCCCACAGAGAAGGAAATGAATAATTGAAATAAAGTTGTTATTTTTGTTTGTTTTTGCACACTAAAAGTATTCTCGTCACTTGATAAACTTAAGATCGAGCCACTGTAGTCACTTGGACTATTTTAACGATGACTTTAATAACTTTTCGGGGAACAAGTTTCAATCCCTTAGAAGCCTATGGAGGAGTGATCCAGCTCTCAGATTTCATCACAAATATCTTAATTCGTGTTGCGAAAATGAACGAAGGTCTTACGGGGTTGAACAACATGAGGGTGAGTAAATACTGACAGAATTTACATTTTTGGGTGAACTAACCCTTTAATAATGGGAAATAACCATTCATGCATGGTTACCAAGTTTTAGTTCTAATAAAAGTTATATCATTAAATAGTGCTTGATTATCATAATGTAATGCTTGACTGATGTTAAGAGTGGAAGTTCAGATATTTAAAAACAGGTGGAACCATAATATATATACATATTATATCAGTCTGGCGAGTAAACTAAAAAATGCCCCAGTGAATGGCGATTGTATTGCTCACGGTGTGTGTGTGGAGGGCTGTAATGGTGTGTGTTAATCTCTCACATCTGCTGCAGGTCTCCAGCGGGGGGGTCCCAGGCGTGCAGCTTGACCCGCCACAGCTTGATCTGCTGGTCCCACGAGCGCCGGCTGTACTTCTTAAACTTGTTTGGAGTCTTTGGATGAACACCCGGCTGTCTCATAGGCCTAAAATAACACAAATAATCTTAAATACTTTAAGAACAGGACTATGCGAGAGGTCACAGCAGAATACTACATGTGTTTGAGACACAGCCACCAGGATCTCACGCACTTGGGCACTTCTTTGATGTATCGGTCATACGCGAGAGTGTTCTTCCCGTAGTTGATCTGTTTCTGGCGTCGCACGAGTACCGTCTCGTCGCTCTCGATGTCGCCTTTAGCCGGAGAATCCCGAGAGTCCCGCGAGTCTCTGGAGTCTGAACTGGGGGAACAAGGAAAGCTCGGGTTACGACTCAAGACAAGACACAGCTGAAGACACAGATATACTGCCGTTCAAAAGTTTTGCATCAGTGCGCTTTTTAATGTTCACAAGAACTCTTCTGCATTTATTTAATTAAAAATACAAGAACAGTAATATTGCTAAATATTATTCTAATGAAAAACAGCTGTTTTCTATGTGAATATATAGTAAAGTGTAATTTATTCCTGTGATTTTAAAGTTTTATTTTCAGAATCATTACTCCAGTCTTCAGTGTCACATGATCCTTCAGAAATCAGTATATGATGATTTGATGCTCAAGAAACATTTATGATTATTATCAATGTTGAAAACAGTTATTTACATTTTTATTTCAGGATTCTTTGATGAATAGAAAGTTCAAAACAACAGCGTTTATCTGAAATAGAAAGCCTTTTGTTTTTTTGTATTACTTCAAGCAAAGGTTTGCTCTGTCTGCTAAACCCCTTCCAGCTCACATTGACTCGTATGGTGATGATGTAATATGTGGGTGTGGCTCTGAGGCTCCGCCCTCTTTGAGGAGTAAATCTGCTTCTGTTCAGTCCGTCAAGGTCAGACACGTGTAAAAACATGAACACACTGAAGAGGCACTATAGTAAAAAATGAAGTTGTAATTCTAATTGAAAGCGACAGTTTTTTTCACATTTAATACTGTAAAGCTGCTTGATTTTAAGCAATATGCTGTATAAAGTGCGATATAACTACACATGATGTGATTGGAGTGCTGAATTGCTGCAAACATATCCACATCGCTTTCCTCTAAATAACAAAAACACCCACAAAAAAGCCAGCAGTTCAGAAAACACACGATGATAGTGATGTGGATGTTTGCAGCAGCTCTGCAACATGAAAAACTGTGAAATGTCTCTTTCAATTAGAATTACAGCCTCATTTTCTACTATATAGCGCCTCTCCAGTCTGTTCATGTTGACCTCGACGGACTGAACAGAAGAAATTACCTCAAAGAGGGCGGAGCCTCAGAGCCACACCCACCTATGACATCATCACCATTCAGACCAATGGGAGTTGGAAGGCTGGAACTTTTTCTGGACAGTTCACTTTAGCAAGCGGTTTTGAACTCCCGAAACAAACTTCTTTCTGGCCTGAATTTTTTCATGAAATGACGTCACACAATTTCGTTCTTAGATTTTGCTTAAAGTATATCGGAGCCTTAAAGGGATAGTTCACCCAAAAATTAAAATTCTGTCAGTATTGCTGCGTCTCATTTCTCTGTCTTACCCCTTCCCCTTACCCCTCCCCCTCGGTTTTGCGCGTTCATGTGAGGGGAAGTGGTGTCTCAATTCTCATTTTGATTAAGGGCTAGGGCCAAGGCGTAGGGCTACATAGCCCTTGAAAAGAAGTTTGCGGAGGACCACACTTGAAACAGAGGGGTAACAGTTAACAACGTAGGAATTTCTCAAAAGTGCCGGCATCAAGTTTATTTTATGGCTGAACGTCGAACTGTGAAGGAGTCGGACAAATGTAAGTATTTTCAGCAGTTTAATTGATATTATAATTATGACACTCGTGTTTTATGATCCTTTTAATAAAATGTTCAAGTGGTTTTAATTGTAATGTTTTTGTTTTGAATCGGTAGTAAACCGCTAGCTAGCAGCTATGCGCTATTTGTCGAGCTGAGCTATGACAATTCATATTGTAGTTTTTAGGTGAAATCAGTGTGAAGTGAATTTGCTTGACATTACTATTCCTTGACTGATTTTAATATTGGACTTTAATATTGGTAGAGCTAGCTTACTACGAGATTCACCTAGCAACACTTGTCAACACTTTATGTCAACACTTGTCGCCTCTGTTGACGTAGCAGCCAGCTAGCGGCAAGGGATGATGACGCAACCAGTTATCGAGTGGTGTCTCATTTCTTAGAGGAACGTTCTCACCCCTACCCCCTTTCACTCGGTATCGAGGGGCAAGGGGAAGACGCAGACGAAGGGGTAGGGGAAGGGGTAAGACAGAGAAATGAGACGCAGCCTTACTCTCCCTCATGTTGTTCAACCCCGTAAGACCTTCCTTCATCTTCGCAACACGAATTAAGATATTTTTGATTAAATCTGAGAGCTAGATCACTCCTCCATAGGCTTCTTCAGGGATTGAAACTTGCCGCCTCAAAAAGTTATTAAAGACATCGTTAAAATAGTCCGTGTGACTACAGTGGCTCAATCTTAAGTTTTTCAAGCGACAAGAATACTTTTTGTGCGCAAAAAAACAAAAATAACGACTTTATTTCAACTATTCATTTCCTTCTCTGTGGGCCTCGAGTCAGTTCACTAGTGTAATAGCATAAGCTTATGTTGTTGTACGTCACACGCATCACACACATGACCAGCGTCGGCCAATAGTGAGCCTGCGTGTGACGTAGCTCTACGCTATCACACTACGTTAACTGACTCGAGGCCCACAGAGAAAGAAATGTATAGTTGTAATAAAGTCGTTATTTTTGTGCACAAAAAGTATTCTCGTCGCTTGATAAACTTAAGATTGAGCCACTGTAGTCACTTGGACTATTTTAACGATGTCTTTAATAACTTTTCGGGGCTGGCAAGTTTCAATCCCTTAGAAGCCTATGGAGGAGTGACCCAGCTCTCAGATTTAATCAAAAACATCTTAATTCGTGTTCTGAAGGTCTTACGGGGTTGGAACAACATGAGGGAGAGTAATTACTGACAGAATTTTCATTTTTGGGTGAACTAAATCCTTTTAAGTAAAGAAATAAAACTGCCCCCCAAAAAAACCTTCCATTGTTCACCAAACCACCCCAAACTCACATCACTGTTTGAGCCGATGTTACTGCATTGAGCTGGTCAAGATGCTCAAACAAATGAGCATGTTTTTCACTGTTTTGAAAGCACACAGTCTTAGTGTTTACGCTCTTCAGAGGAATCAGCACAGGATTAGCAGCGGAAAGGATTTTAACATGGGAGAGTTGCACCAGCTTTTCGGAGACGTAAACACAGAAACTGTTACAATGACAAACCTTCCAGATGAGAGTTTTCTGTCTCTCTGAGGAACATCTACTGCAAGAATCCTTCTTCTGTATCTGGAAAAGAGAAAATCCCAATTAACGGCTTATCAATTGTGATCAATTACACCAGTACATTCATATTAACAAATCAAATTTATATTTAGCCAAGAAAAATGGTCATGCATGTAATATAAATCAGATTTGATTGAAAAACATAAACGAGGCAACGGACCGATGCATATCGCGCCGCACGTCTGAGCGCATCTCCTCGGCCTCCACCTCGTCGCCCCAGTTCCTCACTCTCGACACCGGCCCCTCGCTCTCCGGGGTCGTGAAACTGCACACAAGCATCACATCATTTCAGACACGTTTAGTGAGGACAAATTGAAGGGATAGTTCATCCAAAAATGACCATCACCCCATGATTTACTCACCCTGAAGTCATCCTAGGTGTATATCACTTTCTTCTTTCATGACGAACACAATCAGAGTTATATTAAAAAACGTCCTGGCTCTTCCATGCTTTATAATGGCAGTGAATGGGGGGCAAGATTTTAAAAAGCCCCCCCAAAAAGTGCATCCATCCATCATAAAATTAGCAGAGGTCACTCCTCCGCCGGAACTAGACTCACGTAGAGTCGTACAGTTTATAAAGTTATAAATATGGATATTTTTCTTACAAAAATGCATGGCAGTCGTATGTATTACTTTTATGATTTATATATGGATGCACTATTTTGGGCTTCAAATTTTAAGGTACCATTCACTCCCATTAAAAAGCTTGGAAGAGCCAGGACATTTTTAAATATAACTCAGATTGTGTTCGTCTGAAAGAAGAATGTCATATACACCTAGGATGGCTTCAGGGTGAGTAAATCATGGGATAATTTTAATTTTTGGGTGAACTGTCCCTTTAACTGATCATCGTTTGAATGCCAGTATGAGATTAGTTGCAATTTAATTAAATTAGCAAAGAGGTTAGAATTGATCCATCTGATATACTGAACAAAATGTCAAAGCAAAGTTGAGACTCTTGAGAAAGCAGTGTTTCATGCACAGGTCATTGTGATCAGAGCCTGAACGCACCTTTCGGGTCTGCCTGAACATCTCTGATCTTCTTCAGCAAGAGCTTTCCTCAGACTGCCATCAGCTCCACGCTTCCTGCACTGGGACCATCGAGAACCGCCTCTGTTCCTTCAGTCAAGACAAAACACACGAGAAGCATTAAAAAAAAGATTTTTACACATTTTCTGAACATTGTACATGCATTAAGATATGAGCAGTTTTTTGTTGTTGTAAATAATGTACTCATGCAAAGACATTAATCACTATTCACACTTGGCCACAAAATCTGCCGTGGTATAAATCTCTTTTTGAACCAAACAGCAACTTATTAATCTAAAACAAGCTATTTCTGCTTAAATTAGCCTTTGTTTTCAAGGCGCCACAAAATAATCTGCTGTCAACACACACACTGCTCACTACAACAGAAATATAACGACTGAATTAAACAGGCACATTGAGAGAGGTAGTTTGATGTAGTTTTCATGAATGCGGTGGTAAAATCTTAATGTTCTCATGGCGCCAAATACTCATTTACACCCCAAACGAAGGCGGGAGAACTTCACACTTCATTCGTTATACCCTGAAATGCGTCCATAATTAAAAGAGTTAGGAATGCATGTGGAAAACAATGGAATAAGTTAGAAGGAGTGCAAAAACGCATGTTTTAATGAGCCAAAATAGACTAAATGTTGCACTCCGGAAGACAATAGCTTACTTAACGGTAGTGTCTTGCTATGCTAGCAAACTGTGCAGCTATAAAGTCATGAACCATGAAAAGTAAAAACAACCACATACACCATGTTTTGTAAATCTTACCTGTTTTCGTCAGGGTTGCAGTCGTTTTCGTAACTGATTCTCTGCTGTTCGGACATTTCTTCAAGGGAAAATTATAAACCGCACGTACGAACAGCAGCCGGGTTTGGATTAAACCGCGCCAACGTCCCGCAGTGTACGTCAACATCCAGGTCACGTGACACTTGAGAGGCAGTGCTAGTGACGTATCTCGCACATAGCCCCGCCCACATCCATCGATCTTCAAATCATCGGGATTGTTTATTTCTCTCAGTCTATAGTGTGTAGATCACATCAAGAGTTGAGCGCGTAAAATCACGTAAGTGCTCTGTTTTTCCGCTTTAGAAAGATGTGGCGGGAATCCAAACATACAAAGCCCACAAAGGACTGTTTGGAGCCCTATTCTGAAATAAAATTATATAGTTTGATCCCTATATGAGGGTGGAAGAGTAATATGTACGTCATGGAGAGACTGATGGAAAACTTATGGGGCTTTCGGTTTTAAAAATAAATTTTTCCTTCTTTCATACAAGAAAAACGACTCCTACTTTTGTAATCATCAGTTGAATCTGGTGTCATTAGATTTAGAGTTTAATAACCTCAGAATGGATCTTCTGTCATTGGCTTTAGAGAATCAGTAGTCCATCACAGTATTTAAGTATTAATTAGACTAGAGCAATGTAGGGAAAATAAACTAATAAACTTATTAGTAAGTTATGTTATTAGTATAATAACTTAACTAATATCTTATTACTTTAGTAGAAGGCCTAGAGCCCTGTCTGCTATTGTAGCTCATCTGTGGTTGCTTCATTGCTCTTAGCTGAACTCCACTCCAAGAAAAAATAATGAAGATAAAAACCTTTCATTGGAAATAGTGGTTAAAAAAAGATATATATTTGGATGATATTTGGTCTAAGAGCAGGAATGAGGAACTAGAACATAACTGATCTACAGTCTATGGAAGTAATAATGCCAAATGTTTTTGAAACAAAAAAGCTTGTTGAATTGCAAAAAAATATATTTGACTGAAACTGAAAAAAGTATGCACTGCATTAAGGTGCTTGCATTTTAATGCATTGTATTTTTAGGCATTTTTATGGGCTGACATTCAACATTGTAGGCTATTTTTAAGATGTGAATATTTCAATTTAACACATTTCACACACATTTTCATTATTAAAAATTCTATCATCCATATTACCTTTCAGATTTTACTTCCAAAATGTTCATTCTGTTTAAAAATACAACCTACAATATTCGACAAATTCAGTGGTTCGACAGAAAATTCAACATTTCACATCCATCACAATCAGCTCCCTAACTTCACTAGGTGGTGAATCAGTATATCATGTTCACTAATGAGGATACTGGTAAGAACAGTAAAGTCCCCATGAAATCGAAATAGAAGTTTTTTGGCTTTTAATTTGAACGTTAGCCTTAAGGCTATCTATAAGCTAGTGTGCTCCAAAACAATGATAAAATTCACATTTAGAAGATATAAGTGTTCAATAATAATTCTCTGCTGTCGTCGTCCCGAATTTTCTTGTTATCTGGGCTACCACCCGCCTCTGTTTCCCTCTCAGGAACCCGATGCCGCTGTTCCCTCGGTCTAGGCCTTTATACTGCACTGTCGTCACACTTGGAGGAGGGTGAGGTCAGCTCTTTGCCGGACCAGGGAACGCACCCGTCGTGTCGCCAACCGTCACCGGTCCAAAGCTCCCAGGTATGTGTGTGAAGAGAGAGTTTGGCGCTCCACACGCAATTTACCCCTTCAGACGCCCACTTGGAAATTGGCTCCCCGTTTCATTGGGCCTTTTGACATCACTAAAGTTATCAGTCCGTTTAACCGGTGCTCTTGACATCACATCTGCTGTGAACAGCTGCTTCCCAGGCACATGAATTATTTTCATACTCATTTTAGACTCTTTTGAAGGTGGACAGGGGTCATCATAGACACTCTGATTGGTCTTCGGCCCCATATGCAGCAGAATGTGATGCACTGTGTGTTGTGACACATTCCTCCTAAAGTGACCTTGAGCTATGGAAAGGTGCCATATAAGTAAAACTTCTTCCAATAACATCATTAAAGTTGTGTGTGACTTATGCCACACTAGACCTTCTGTTGGCTCGGACCAGACGGGATAGCCTTCATTGTCCTCGTCCATCGATGAGTCTTGTGTGTCCAACACCTTGTCGCCGGTGTGTGTTCGTCCCTCCTCGGACACTGTTGGTAAATCCTCACCGCTGCTGACCGGGAGCGACACACAAACCTTGAGTTTCAGAGATACTCTGAGCCAGTCACCTTGCCGTAACAAAAGTCGCTCAGATCTTTATTCCTGCCCATTACACTGACAAAGATTTGAGCATGACAGAAAAATAATGTTGAATTTTATGATTGGTGTTTTTGATGTAAACTCCCTTTGCGCTCTTTTTTTGTTCTTTAGATATTTATTCTGTTGTACAGCACAATGGGCAATTTGTTTTTGTCGTGCTATAAATAAAATTTGATTTGATTTCATCATGACAGACCCTGGATAAACTCTCTGACAAATAAAGAGCAATAAATAAAACATGTATAAGCATTTTGAGGTCGTTTATAATTAATAGTTTTGTATTTTAATTGTTCTTTTGTGCTTTACTCAAAGTTTCACAGCATTATTTTTTAACATTTCAATGCCAGGTTCAGTTTGAATACATTTTACCTGAAGAAATCCTGACGTTCCTGTTTGAACTGTTTGTACACCCAAAGATTATTATAAACTCCTCCTTACAACACTAACCAGGAAGAGACTGACTTGTTATTTCTCCTTTCTGTCACACCGACTTTGTCTCAACAAAAGCAATAAAGAATAAGCAATCGATGGAGAAAAACTTTACAGAAGGATTTTTGTGATGTTCATTTCTAAACCGACAGCAGATATTTGATTCTCATTGTGATCCATTTGTGAAAACCGTCGTTCAGAAAGTGAAAGTAAAGTTTAGTTTGCAGGACTCAAACGGTGAAAATGGCTTCAGCAGCAGAAGATGATTATATTTGTCCTGTTTGCTGTGAAATCTTCAAGGTTCCTGTTTTTCTGTCCTGTAGTCACAGTATTTGTAAAGAGTGTCTACAACAGTTCTGGAAAATTAAGGGAACTCAGGAGTGTCCTCTCTGCCGGAGAAGATCCTCAAGAGATGATCCTCCAGTTAATCTCACATTAAAAAACTTGTGTGAGTCGTTCCTGAAGGAGAGAAATGAGAAACGTTCATCAGGATCTGAGGAGATCTGCAGTTTACACAGTGAGAAACTCAAACTCTTCTGTCTGGAGGACAAACAGCCTGTGTGTTTAGTGTGCAGAGACTCAGAGAAACACACCAATCACACATTCAGACCCATCAGTGAAGTGGTTTCATTATATAAGGTAAGACAAATGTTTCTTCTTTCACGTGTAAAGAACAATAATTAATCATAAACATAGATATCCTCACATTCATGTATTACTATTTCAATTGTCATTTTAAACTTCATATGACATTAACTGTGCTGTAAAAGTATTTTCCCATCCTGATTTCTTATATTTTTGTGTCTCATACTAAATAGTGGGGCCTTTTTCATAGATATCATTATTTAGCAAAAACAAAAAAGAGTACAATTGAGCGGACAACTTTAGTTCAGCCTTATTGGAGGGTTTTCAAGCATGAACTGCCCGTTTAAGGTCCTGCCACATCTTCTCAATTGGTTTTATTTATTTATTTATTTTATTAGTTTATTTGTCAGGGACCATGCACAGTTCAAGCCCTGTACCAGAGTTAGCTATGCAGCTAATTTACATCTTTGGTCCCTGGGCAAGGAAAATAAAAGACAATATAGACAAAACATTACTCACATAAAAACCAAAATACAAATATACAATACATGTTATAAAAAAGGTCAATGATCACATAGTTGATTCGCCTTCAGCCAAGTCTTCATGGACATTTTAAAACCGCTGAGACTTGCACAATCTATAATATTATGTGGAATTAAGTTCCACTTTTCTACTACAGTAAATGAAAAAGCTGATTGACCAAATTTAGTCTTCCTAAATTGAGTGTAACAGTCACCTCAAACAGAAGCCCTGGTGACCCTTACATTATCTCTGCAAAATGACACGCAATGCTTGAGTGGAGGTGGTGCAAGATCATAGATCAATTTATACATCAGGCACATGTCAACAAAACTTAGAAAACTGTCAAAGGTTAATAAGTTGTATTTTTTTATGATGGTGCAATGGTGGTAGTTTCTTGTTTTTTTGTCAAGAATTTTTACAGCTTGTTTGTAAAGGGTACATAAGGGTTTTAGCGTAGTCCCACCCGCCTGGGACCAGCTCGTAGAACAGTAAGATAAATGTGAGAAGATCATTGTTTTTAAAAACAGTTTAGCTGAGGCTATCGGCAACTGATGCTTTATATGTCTAAAATTTGCCAAACTAGCTCTGACATAATAGGAGATCTTCTTTTTTTTAAAACTTAAGTTAGAGTCAATAATTAAGCCCAGATACTTGAAATGATCAACAATATGTATCACCTCTCCCAAAATACAGATATCGGGCTGATGTTGTGTAACATTTCTCTTGATAGAGAAATACATGCCCACTGTTTTGCTTACATTAAGAGTAAGACAGTTAAGAGTTAACCAATCTGATACTTTGGTCAAGGCTGCAGTAAGTTTTGCTGCGGCTTGTTCTCTAGTTTTTGCATGGGTATAGATAACTGTATCATCTGCGTACATTGGGATGTGAACTTCTGGGCAGATCGATGGCAAGTCATTAATATATAAACTAAATAAAATTGGTCTTAAAATAGATCCCTGAGGGACTCCAGTAGTGCAATTAGCAAAGGAGGAGCATTTATCATCAATCCTAGTGCACTGCTGTCTAGAATCTAAATAAGACTCCATCCATGTCAGAGCATTGAGAGAGAAGTTAATCTTTGACAGTTTGGATAACAAAACATTACGATTCACTGTATCAAACGCCTTCTTAAAATCAAGAAAACAGCCCCAACAACCCCTCCATTGTCAATGCTGGATTTTATTTGCTCGATAAAATAAGTAGCTGTTTCTGTGGCGTGATGTTTCCTGAATCAAAACTGCATAGGGTGCAGTGGAAAATGGCCTTGATTTAAATAGGCTAGCAGTCACAGACTATTCTTTCCATTACTTTGGAAACAACAGGGAGGATACTAATAGGTCAATAGTTGGTTATATTAGTTGCATCTCCAGCCTTAAAAATAGGGGTTATTACAGCTGATTTCCAGGCATTGGGAAAAAAAAACTTTGTTTAATGGATAGATTTACCAGGTGAACAAAATTGGAGTACAAAGGATGCTTTTATACTTCTTCAGAAATGCACAATCACAAGCAAAAACATCTTTAGCCTTAGAGTTCTAAAGCTTGCCTAAGATTTTAATTATCGAAGATTCTGGAACTTTAGAGATGCTAAACAGTGGAAAATTATCATTTGGTGGTGTAATGACCTTCTCTCTTATACCAAAGCCTTGTGTCAGATCTTGAACTGAATCTATAAAGTAGCTATTAAACATAGAAGAAATTTGATCTTTGTCATTAGTTAAGGTTCCATGTACTTGTAATTCAAACTCTTTATCTCTTTTCTGGTGTTCTTTAAAGCTCTGTTGATGTTTTCCCAAGTTTGCCTACTGTTACCTTTTGAATCATGTATAATATCAATAAAAAACTTTGCTTTTGCCTTTCTCAATTCATTTACAACTTTATTACGTAATTGTTTAAAGGTTCTCCTATGATGGACTAACCCTGACTTAATTGCAGTTTTTAATGCATGATCCCTCTGCTTCATTAAATTCCATACTTGTTCATTAAGCCAGGGCAGATTTTGCTTTTTTCTGGAGTGTGTAACACTTTTACCAAACTCATTTCTAACGCTATTAACATTAGTCATTAAGCTCCTGGAAGCAACCTCTAAGTCCTCTGGGGACAAGATCTCACTCCAAGTTAGTTGATTCAACTGGTTTTCAAACTCATTGATAAACCTCTTTGGCATAATGTTTAAGACCTTGTTACTTTCTTGCTGGTATATGAACCTTTGTTTCATTAATTTCCTTGATACCATTGCCAGATTATGATCCGATAACCCCATCAAAAAAATTAATGTTTTAGTTATTCTTTCTGGTTTATTACTAAATATAAGATCAATCTGTGTCTGAGATGATGGGGTGATTCTGGTGGGACCTTGTATCAATTGTGTTAGGTCACATTGACTTGTTATATCTTTAAGTTTTTTCCTTTTTGACTTCTCAGTCCAATTGATATTTAGGTCTCCAATCAAAATCAACTCTTTGTTCATGTCAAATTCTTTCAAAATATTTCTCAAGTGTTCATAAAACATACTATTTGATGACGGGGGTCTATATATACAAATAACAGTGAATGACATGCTGGTAGATAAAATTATTCTTACTGCCATACATTCAATATCCATACCGTTTAGTTAACTTTCATTACAGTTTATACGGTCTTTAACATACATCAGTAGCCCACCTCCTCTGCCAGACTTTCAATCTTTTCTTAAGATATTATACCGTGGTACTAGGTATGCTGGGTATGCTGTATCCGGTGATGAAACTGTCAGCCATGATTCCAACAAACAAAGGAAATCCAGATTTGAGTCCATAAGTAGCTTTTCGAGTTGATCAGTCTTTGAACAACACTTCTAATGTTTAAATGTCCCCCGAGTAACTGTCACCGGGTGACGAAGGCGGAACCAAAAAAATCAGCGCGTGATTCCCTTGGGGAGCACTTCCGGGGTAACACCAGGCCGGTTCCGGTTCGCTGTCATGGCTGACTCGAAAGGAAAACGGGGAAATTCGTAGCAGCTGTATCAAATCGGAAGTGAGCGAGCGAGTGAGTGAGTGAGAATACCAGAGCTGGCTGGGACGAAGATTGTCATTGTGAGTGTGAAGACCGTCATTTGGAGAGAAGTTAACTACCTGATTCCTAATTGTTTTAGAAGCACCTCGTCTGTGTTCATGGAGGCATTGTGATATATTGAAGGGCTCGTGCTGGTTTGCTGTTTCTCTCTTTCGTGTGGTTGAAGTTGGTGATTGGAAGGCACGTTCATTTTCTCGTAAAAAGCTCCATGCAGTCATAATGATGTTACACCCCCCTCCTGTCTGAATACGAGCTGCTGGTGGAATGATCCAGGCCAAATGGAGTGAAGGCTTAAATCCACTGTGAGGTATTTCTAGAGTTGCAGTGCTTACGAATTGAAGTGTTCACGTGTGGGATTGTGGAGGGATTGATGTATGCACAATTGTGAGGAAGATTGAAATATCCCGTCACTCTAAAATCTTCCCTGAGATCATCCAGCCCCTTGGGGTGTGGGGAGGTTCTACAATTTGACTGTGTGTAGATGTGTGCAGGTGCCCATTGCTGTAGCGAAGAAACAGAGAGAACCAGTCACTCACGCCGCCTTGAGTTCACCGACCTTGAAGACTGCCACCTCTTGAGATTCCTGGTGGTTCCAAAGACCCTGCACGTCAGGTATTTCGAGCTCTATTGCTGTATTGAAGAAACCGAGAGAACCAGTCACTCACGCCGCCTTGAGTTCACCGACCTTGAAGACCGCCACCTCCTGAGCCTCCTATTAGTCCCAAAGACCCTGTACCTCAGGTATTTTGAGCTCTACTACTGTATTGAAGAAACAGAGAGAACCAGTCATTCACGTCGCCTTGAGTTCACCAACCTCGAAGACCGCCAACTCCTGAACTTCCTGGTAGTTCCAAAGACCCCGCACCTCAGGTATCTTGAACTCCACTGCTGCCCCGGGAGAAAAAGAGAAACCTGGACACGCATGTTGCTCTAAGTTACTCACCTGAAGATCCTCGTAGTTCGGTCATCCCGAACCCTACCGCTGTCTCGAAGAAGCAGAGCAAGCCAGCTCCTCCTACTGTTCCGGGTTACTCACCTGAAGATCCCTATAGTCCGAGCATCCTGAGCTACACCGCTGTCCTGAGGAAATAGAGGTAGCCAGTCATTCACACTGCTCTGAGTTACTTACATGAAGACCCTTGCAGTCTGATCATTCTGAAACCCATCGCTGTCCTGAAGAAGCAGAGCAAGCCAGCTCCTCTTTCTGTTCCGGGTTACTCGTTGGAAGATCCTTGGGTGTTGAGCATCCTGAGTTCCCTGGTCGCTAGGAAGAATAGAAGGAGTTCAGTTCCCCAAGTTGATACTATTTTAAGTATGTTTTAATATCTAATAAAGACAACTCATTTAACTTATCTCATTTCCGACCTCGTGGTGTTGCCTTGGTGTAGCTCCTCAGAGTGGTAGTTGGTACGGGTGGTGGGCTACTGGGCTCTGTCCCCACTCCGGCCTGTGACATAACCCTTTAGGTTTTGCGTGCGAGTCCCATAAAACTTTTGCATGATTTGTTGTTTGAAACAGCAGAAGTTTACGTTGTTTATGAATGGGTAATTTATCACACACTTTTGGGATAGTTGGAAGCGCTGGAAGCGCATTTACCGGAACCGACTGAATAGAGTGCGGTGGATGACTTCATTGGGACATCTCAGTCATGGGGTGATACAGTTTAAAATCAACAGTGGGCCTACCTTGTCCAGTAGATGCAGTTGTGAGTTGTAAGCCACCATTACAGCAGGAGTTAGGACCAGGGTTCTGATGGATATCGCCTGCAAGTAGGAGAGTGATAGCAAAATAGCCGACTGATCTCCTCAGTCGCAGAGATGTTTTTTCTCTCTCCGTGGATCGAAGCTGTTTTGTCAGAGAAGTCCCTTTACCATCTTTCAGTATCATGGAGTGGGTCACATACTGGCTGTGTGGATCGAAGGTAATAACATGCTGTTTACTTTGTCTTTTTGCTGTAGGTTTGTTGTCCAACAGCAGCGCAGGGATAAAATCCGAAGGGCAAAAATATAGCTTACGACTATGGCTTTCTCAATCGAAGTATTGATCATTTCCCCTTGTTTGGCGTTGATTTTACAACAAAAACCAGGTTTATCATCTGTCTGCTTGAGGATGGTGCAGATAGCAGATAGCGCCGCCATCTTCGAATCTCATATTCGAATCTTAAATCTCCTATATATCTCCTATAAATAAACAAAGGGCGTTGAACAAAAATTCTGCCAAAAGTCAGATCTTGATCACAGATGCTTTCCACATGAACATTACTGAAAGACAGCTAATCCATGACTGACCTATGTAAACAGTCTGGAATAAACACAAGGATTAATGCTAATCCACAATAGATAACACTGTCTCACTGTGACACTGCTTCACAACCACTGTCAAGGTTTCAGGTCAGGCCTTTGACAAGTTCACTCCAAAATTGTAATTGTGCTTTTCTGAGCCGTTCAGAGGTGGATTTACTCACTATTCTTTGAATCATTGTTTTGTTGCTTGAGCTTCAGTTTGCAGACTAAAGATAGGATATTGTCCTTTAGCATTTTCTGGTAGAAAATAAGACAAATTCAGTTCCTATGATGTTGTTCTTGGCCCTTTGGTGGCTTTGAGACACTTCTGGGAAGGTTTGCTATTGTAACAAGTTCCATATCAGGGAACTCAAGCTGCATGACAACGCTTTGGGAACGCCCCTGCGTGAGTGCGTCATGAAGCACGTATGAAATCAGTCCAATGGCGAGACGGAACGTCATAGGCGGGTGACGTCATCGACCAGGAAACTATATAAGCACCCCAAAACACAAGCGCGTCAGCTTCTGAATCTTCAGCAACTGTCTGTGTGAGAAATCATATCAGTCTGTCTCTCAAGTGTTTTTGTCTGTCCCTATAAGTTGCTAGGCAGGAGTTTTTCACATTTAAAAAAAACTATATAAAAAGACGATATACACACACATATATATATATATATATATATATATATATAATGGCGAGCGAACAGCAGTTCATCCCTGCCCACGCTACATCACAGGTGGGGACACTCACGATCTGTGTGTTGTTTGTATGGGAGTGCAGCATGCCCAGTCAGCTCTCGAGGGAGCTGTTTGTTTGCATTGCGAGCACTTTGTCCATGAAAACGCTCCGCTCCCGCCGAGCCCTCTTCGAGAAGAGTGGTTCGGTGCGCTCTCCCCGCGGTCGGGTCCCGCTGCTGCCGAGGCACAGCGGAGGCTTCAATCGTGGGGCTCGTGGTTGGATCTATCAGCGGGGATGGAGACGGGCTATGCCCTATCTCTGCCCTTACCTGGTAGATCCAGCGCCTCAGATCCGGGTTTGGAAGCACACGCTGCGGTTTCTTCCGCCTGGGCTGTGGCACCATCACTTCAGCTATCCAGTTCTGAGGAACTGGACGTTGAAAGTGTGGATACTGCAGAGACTGGGGACTCGTCACTTCAGTATCCTGCTAGTGAGGAGCTTATAGAGGTGTTGACTCGTGCAGTTGAAAAATTAAGCATTGAGTGGCCAGCTTATAGACAGGAGTCTAGATCTAAGAACAAGCTGGATGAGAGATTTTTTCCATCTCGCGCTGCACCTCTACGCCGGTGTCTGCCATTCTTTCCTGATCTCCACACCGAGGTTTCGAGATCGTGGAAAAGACCGGTTTCATCCAGAATATTCACACAACAAACATCGTTATATTCTAATATTTCTGAGGCGAAATCTTATGGCTATGGGGCAATGCCTAAGGCTGAGGAAGTGTTGGCGAGCCACCTTTCTCCTGACACGGTATCGTCCTTCAAGACACCGGCGTTGCCCACCAGACCACTAAGAAACACTTCGGCTCTGGTGGGTAAAGCTTACTCGGCGGCTGGACAGGCAGCATCCTGTTTACACACTATGTCGATTCTTCAAGCCTATCAAGCTGATCTGTTGAAAGATATTAGTGAGGGGCAGGAATTGAGTGCTGATGTATTGAGAGAGTTACGTCAGGCAGCTGATCTCTCTCTCCGTGCCACCAAGGAGACGGCCAGATCAGTAGGCCGATCTATGGCAGCCCTGGTGGCAACGGAGAGGCCCATATGGCTAAATCTTTCCAACATGAAGGAGAAAGAGAAATCCTTCCTTCTGGACGCCCTGCTGTCGACTGCTGGCCTCTTCGGTGACTCGGTAAATACGGTCATCGAGAGGTTTCAAGAAAAGAAGAAGCAGGCGGCGGCGCTCAAGAAGTTCCTCCCCCTCAGGGTGCATGTCCCCGGGGCTGCTGGGCGGGAGCAGCCCCGGCCATCGAGTAGCTCCTCGCAAAGGGCGCAACAGAAAAGGAGCGTCGCGTCTCGTGCTCCTCCCCAGCAAGACTGGGCCGAGGCGCGGTGCTCTCAGTCGAGGCCTTCCAGGGGCAAAACTGATTTGAGGACGGTTATTGTCGCCAGGATGGCTTCGTCGAAGAAGCCCTGACGCCACAAATGTCAGGGTACTGAGGGTGGTCCCCACCAAGAGAGAAAGGTGTTCGCCGCAGTACACGGCGCCCGTTCTCTCTCGGTACCCTCAGGGGCCCGTTCTGCCAACCCCGCCTACGTGCCTGGGCGTAGACGGTCCCAGCGAGCGCTTTCCCGAGGGACGCTCGCTCGCTCCGAGGAGCGGTGTGGTGCGGTTAGACCAGTTGTTCCCTGCCGGTGCGCCGTTACAGGGCACTGCGTCTGCCACTCAAAATATTCCAGAGGCCAGTCTCGAGAGACTGGTACCCTTAGTAGAATTTTTGGCAGAGTGGAAAAGCCTTCCAAATGTATCTCATTGGGTCCTGCAGACTATCGAGCACGGGTACGCGATTCAGTTCAGATCATGCCCGCCACGCTTCAGAGGGGATCTTCCCACAGTGGTGGACCCCAAGCAGGCTCTGGTTATGGAACAGGAGGTGAAAACTCTGCTGCTGAAGGGGGCTATAGAATGAGTTCTTCTTCCCAGCAGAGAGTTGGGTTATTACAGCCGATATTTCATCGTTCCGAAAAAGGATGGGGGGTTGCGTCCAATTTTAGATCTATTAAATCGCTCAGTAGGGAAGCTCAAGTTCAAGATGCTGACTCTCAAGCAGATCGTGTCACAGATCAGGTCCGAGGACTGGTTTGTCACGATAGATCTAAAGGACGCATACTTCCACATTTCCATCCTTCCACAACACAGGAAGTTCCTGAGGTTCGCTTTCGGGGGCGAAGCGTACCAGTATCGGGTTCTTCCGTTCGGCCTAGTACTGTCTCCCCGAACTTTCACGAAATGTATAGATGCAGCTTTGGCTCCGCTGCGACTCCAGGGCATCCGCATTTTAAACTATATCGACGATTGGTTGATTCTGGCTCAATCGGAACATCAGGCGATTCAGCATTGAGATGTCGTTCCCGCCCATATCAAAAAGTTGTGGTTGAGGCTCAACGCCAAGAAGAGTGTGCTTTCTCAAGTACAGAGGACCACTTTTCTGGGCGTGGTTTGGGATTCGACGACGATGCAGGCACATCTGTCTCCTGCTCGTATAGCTTCGATTCTCTTAGCCGTCAAACAGGCAAAGCTAGGCCAGTCACTCACTGTAAAAGAATATCAGAGGGTTCTGGGTCTGATGGCAGCAGCGTCCAACGTTATACCTTGCGGCCTGCTGTACATGAGACCACTGCAGTGGTGGCTGAGGACCAAGGGGTTCTCCCCGAGGCGAAACCCGCTCCGCAAGCTCAGGGTCACGCGACGGTGTCTCCGTGCTCTGGCTATGTGGAAAGAACCTTGGTTCCTGTCCCTAGGTCCTGTGTTGGGGGATCCGCGTCGTCGTGTAACACTAACGACGGACGCCTCTCTCACAGGCTGGGGGGCGATCATGAGTGGTCGCTCGGCCCAGGGTCTGTGGCAGGACCATCATCTTCATTAGCACATAAATTGTCTAGAAATGATGGCGGTGTTTCAAGCTCTGAAACACTTCCTCCCAGACCTGAGAGGTCACCCTGTTCTTGTCCGGTCAGACAACACATCGGTGGTCTCTTATATAAACCATCAGGGGGGTTTGCGTTCGCGCCCATTATACAAGCTGGCTCGCCAGATCCTTCTATGGTCCCAGGGGAAGCTTCTTTCACCTCGGGCGATTTATATCCCAGGGGATATTTGAATCAGGGGGCAGACATCCTGTCGAGGCAGGGGCTGAGGCCCGGGGAGTGGAGACTCCACCCCGAGGTGGTGGAGCTCCTATGGAAACATTTCGGCCGTGCCGAGGTAGACCTATTTGCATCCAGGGAAACATCACACTGCCAACTGTGGTTTTCCCTAAGTCCTCCAGCCCCTCTGGGGTAGGGCGCGATGGTACAGGAGTGGCCGAGGTCACGCCTGTACGCATTTCCCCCGATTGCTCTGCTCCGAGGAGTTCTGGAGAGGGTTCTCCAGGACGGGGTAAGTCTACTGTTGGTGGCCCCGTACTGGCCGGCCCGAATTTGGTTTGCGGACCTAATTTCTCTCCTCGACGGCTCTCCTCTGGAGATTCCGATGAGGAGGGACCTTCTCTCTCAGGCGAGCGGGTCGATACTTCACCCCCGCCCAGATCTATGGAGATTGTGAGCTTGGCCTCTGAGGGGGCCCAGCTCATAGAATCTGGTCTCTCGACTGAGGTCGTGGAGACCATCCTCCACTCCAGAGCTCCGGCCACTAGGAAATTATATGCCTTGAGGTGGAAAATGTTCACCTCTTGGTGTGGAGAACACCAGCTGGACCCAGTTAACTGCCCGGTGGGTGCAGTGCTGGAATTCCTTCAGGAGCGTTTCTCCACAGGGTTACCCCACTCCACACTGAAGGTGTATGTGGCGGCCTTATCTGCTTACCACGTCCCTTTGAGTGGTGCTTCTCTCGGGAGGAGACGCTGCGTGTCTATGCCATACTCCCAGCATGTCCGTGAGCACTTGCTTCAGTCTTATCAGAAGCTGACGCGCTTGTGTTTTAGGGTGCTTATATAGTTTCCTGGTCGATGACGTCACCCGCCTATGATGTTCCGTCTCGCCATTGGACTGATTTCATACGTGCTTCATGACGCACTCACGCAGGGGCGTTCCCAAAGCGTTGTCACGCAGCGTCTCGTTCCCTTCAGGAAACTAGGGTTACATACGTAACCAGAGACGTTTTTTACAGTTGGATATAACGGCACTCGCTGTGGTTCTTCGAGTCCAAGAGCCTTTGAAAAAGCTTTGTAATCCATCACAGACGAATGCATTCCAATCACCGTCTTCATCATTATTCCTGGAGTTTCTTTCACCTTTGTCAATAGTGTGTTACTGTTTAAGACCTTTTAACCAACTTCATGCTGTTGAAAAAGTCCTATTTAAGTGTTTATTTGATTGAACAGGGCTGCAGTGATCAGGACTGGTTGAGTTTAGTCCAGCTGAACAACATTTTTTTGCTTCCGTAAATAACATTGTCATTTACAAACTTTACTTTGTTTTCACTCAGGTTGCCCTTTGTTTTATGCTAAGTTTTCATTTCGGAATCAATTTAGTATGAGATTTACACAAAAACAGAAGAATTTACGGTGGGGGTAAATACTTTTCCACAGAATTGTATGATCATACTGTATTTTCTTCTCTTCACTGTAATCTGGTGTTTAATGTATTTTTGTTCAATTATAGGAGGAGCTCAATACAGCACTGAAGTCCTTACAGCAGAAACTTCAACACAATGAAAAAAAGAAAGGAGAGTTTGAGGAAACAGCTCAACACATCAATGTGAGGAAACAATGAAGAGTAATTTTCATTACAGCTGTAGGATCACTTTATACCGTTATCAGAGGTGTAGTGGTAAAAAAAGAGGTGGGTAAACTATAAATTCTGGTGGACCACGACGTGGTCACCTGGTAAGGTGGGCCACTGCCTACCGGTGTATGTGTATCCTGATGACATCGCTTAAGGGTATCATTTGATGGTACTACCATTTATTTCAATCATTTAAAACAATGTAAAACAGTCATCTCTCGGGGAAGAGAACACCAAAGAAAAGAAAAAAACAAAAACAAAAAAAACACAAAAGAATTAATTTAGAAATGCTGAGGCTTACCAATGGAGGAGAAAGGAGTCAAAGGCAGTTAGGAATCCCAGGGAAAGTCCCCCAGTAAACACACAACCACACCACAGTGAACACAAAGGAAAACGAGAAAGTCAACAGCACACTGGAAGGGGACACTACCACCCAGACACCAACACCACCATCGGCTCTCAGTCACTGTTACAAAAAAAGAACGAAACAAGCGCACACACACTCCATTAATAAAGATTCACCAAAAAGAATAGAAAATCAATATCTTTAATTGAAAAGAACTAACAAACTTATCACAGAATATTAACAATAACTGCCAGAACCAGCAATGGTTCTAAAGAACCAGTAGAAAAACAACAACAAAATAAAGAAAATAAATATATATAAATTCAATATCAGATAAATCAAACAAGGAATAAACTTATCACGAGATGCAAACAATAACTGCCGAAACCAGCAATGGTTATAAAAAGGCAGTATAAAGAAAACTATATATATATATATATAATATGTAGTGAAACTCAGCGTGGGTGTAGGAAGAATAAGACAGGGTCGGCGGAATTGGGACTCGCACTTTATTTAGAAAGAAAAGAAAAGAAACAAAAAAAGGGGCGCTCGTGGGCCTTCACCGTAGTGAAACACTACAGCACAATATATGAAACACTCTGCCCGCTGTACCAGCTCACGCTGTATGTCTCCAGCTCTCACAGTTCAGTCAGATGACCACTCTTTCCACTTTAGCAAAACTCAGTCCGTTTGATCTGCAACTCTTTCCACTTGAATAAACTCAGTCCGATGCCAGCGTGTGCTGCGGGTCGCGTGCGAGTCCCAAGCCTCTCTCTCCCCGCTCACTCATTCCTAGCAGCTTATATGCGGTCTCCACGCCAATCACTGCAATCAGACACAGGTGTTCATCATCTGCGCTTGACCTACTTACTCACCGCACAGCTCGCTGACTCGTCTCTCGCTACAGACTTCGCGAGACCACGCCCCCCTCGCCATATACCCCCACCGCCCGACTCAGGCCGGGGAGCCGTCCGGGAGGGTGAGAGGTGATCTCCACCAAGAGCCAGCGCGAGAGATTTTGGTTTTGTGTTCGCTTCTGGCCCGAGATCCTCCTCTCTGCTCACTACCATTGCCAGCATCACTGACTCTGCCTCAACCAACTTTTTGAGGAGGTTGAGGTGATAAATTTGATGTGCTCCACCCCTATCTGTTCAAACTACTTCATAATTGAGATTGTTGACCCGCCGTGTGACCTCAAAAGGTCCTTGCCACTTTGCGAGTAATTTAAAGCTGGAAGTAGGGAGTAATACAAGCACTTTATCTCCCGGTGCAAATTGACGAAGTCTAGCCCCCCTGTTGTACAGCTGACTCTGTCTGTCCTGGGCCTGTAACAAATTCTCCATTGATAGCCGCCCCAAAGTGTGGAGTTTTGTTCTCAGGTCCAAGACATACTGAATTTCGTTTTTACTAGCGGTCGGTCCGTCCTCCCAAGTTTCTCTAAGAACGTCTAACACCCCGCGGGGCTGACGCCCATAGAGAAGCTCGAAGGGGGAAAACCCCGTGGAGGCTTGGGGGACCTCGCGTACAGCGAACAAGAGGGGATCTAGCCACTTAATCCCAATTTTTGGCATCTTCGTGAACGAACTTCCGAATCATGGACTTCAAAGTGCGATTAAACCATTCCACTAAGCCGTCTGTCTGTGGGTGGTAGACGCTAGTGCGAAACGATTTAATGCCCAATGATTCATAAAGTTCATGAATAGTTCGTGAGATAAACGCCGTGCCCTGATCGGTGAGAATCTCCTTGGGGATTCCTACCCGGGAGATTAATGAAAAGAGCGCGCTCGCAACACTTTTGGCAGAAATGTTACGGAGCGGGACTGCTTCAGGGTACCGCGTTGCGTAATCCACCAGGACTAACGCAAAGCGGTGCCCACGTGCTGACCGTTCCAATGGCCCGATGAGGTCCATACCAATTCGTTCGAAGGGGACCTGCATTAGCGGAAGGGGGCACAATAGTGCTTTTGGATTGGCCGGTGGATTCACCAACTGACATTCACGACAAGACGTGCACCACTTGCGCACATTCTCGTGAATGCCCGGCCAGAAGAACCGGGCCATGAGACGGTTTAGTGTCGCCGTTTGACCTAAATGCCCGGCCATGGGATTACAGTGAGCCGCCTGAAAAAGCATTTCCCAGCGGCTTTTAGGAACTAACAACTGCGTTGCATCCTCTTTTGACTGGGTGTCTTGGGTCACCCGATACAACTTATCTTTTATAATAGCAAAATAGGGATAAGAGAGCGGTTGGTCTGGGTGGAGCACCTGGCCGTCGATAGAACGGACCTGATTAAACGCATGTTTTAACGTCTCGTCCTGGGACTGCTCCAGGGGAAAACCATCGCGGTCTGTGAGGATAGTTCTCTCCCGAGTACTCCGTTCCCCTGCAGCAGACGCCAGAGGTCCCGGCTCAGCATCTCCCACCTGAACAACCGCTGTCTTTCCCTTGCTTTTCTTTTCCCAAGGGGCATCCGCACATAAAGACCCCAATAATTTACTAAAAGCAGGCCAATTCGTTCCCAGAATTAGCGGATGCCGGAGGTGCGGGTTAGTAACTGCTACCTCTACGCTATGCTTTTGTCCCCTAAATTGAATTAGCACAGGCATTATAGGATAACTTACCACCACCCCGTGCACACCCCGCACTCTAACCATGATACTCACTGGTATCTGGTACAGGCCAGCTTGATCGGGGGCAGCCTGTGGCGCGTCGGGAACCCGGATCAGTGTCCCCACCTCCATCACCGGACACCGGTCGATAAAGTGTCCCGGGTCCCCGCAGCGCCAACAGGCCGGCCCAGGCCTCCCCGCCGCCCCAGTGGCGGGAAGCGGGTCAAGGGATTGGCGTGGAGAGTGCAGGGCTGCCGGAATCGGAGCGGAGTGGTCGACGGACGCAGCCCCCCTGGGTGGTGCCCTGAATGCGGGGACAGGCTCCGCCGGAGCCCCCGTTTTCCATCTCAGCGCCGGCCAGGGCATCAGCCCCCCACGAGACCTGGGAAGGGGAACAGGTTTGGGGAGAGAAGGGGACGAGAGAGAGAGAGAGGGAGAGAGAGAGACAGATGGAAGGGGCTCGCCGGCCCCTGAGCACGCCACCATGTGATCCTCCGCCAGGTGGATGGCCTGGTCCAGCGACGTCGGGCGGTGGAACTGGACCCACTTGGCAGTCTTCTTGGGCAGTTTGGAGATGAATTGTTCCAGTACCACCTTGTTGATAACGTCCTCGACGTCGCCTCCGTCGGCCATCAGCCATCTGCGGCAGGAGTCCCGGAGCTGTTGCGCCATGACGAAGGGTCGGCCGGACTCTTCCAGGCTCAGGGATCTGAACCGCTGGCGATGTTGTTCAGGGGTCCGACCGACCCGCTGAAGAATGGCGCGCCTCAGGTCTTTATAGACCAGGAGATTCTGGACTGGCAGTTGGTGGGCGGCTATCTGCGACTCTCCCGATAGCAGTGGGATGAGTCGCATGGGCCAGTCCGCTTTGGGCCATCCCCGGGCCTTGGCCGACCTCTCAAAAAGGTCCAGGAATGCCTCCGGATCATCCTGGGGTCCCATCTTATTGAGAGGCAGGGGCGGGGCCGAGGCCGTAGCTGGATCAGGGACGGCCCGAATCTCCCGGTCGAGCCAGCTCCGGAACAGCTTGCGGTCTTCTTGCTGGCCTTGGAGAAGCATCTGAAACCGCTGGTCTTGCTCCTCCTTTACGGCCAGAAGGGCGTGGTGTTGCTCCCTGTGAAGACCTGCAAGCGTTTGGATGAGGTCCGGAAATGGCGTTCCTGGCGGGTTTTGCATGGCGGCGGCAGTCTTCTTCTTCCCGGGTTTCGGCACCAGTGTAGTGAAACTCAGCGTGGGTGTAGGAAGAAGAAGACCGGGTCGGCGGAATTGGGACTCGCACTTTATTTAGAAATAAAAGAAAAGAAACAAAAAAAGGGGCGCTCGTGCGCCTTCACCGTAGTGAAACACTACAGCACAATATATGAAACACTCTGCCCGCTGTACCAGCTCACGCTGTATGTCTCCAGCTCTCACAGTTCAGTCAGATGACCACTCTTTCCACTTTAGCAAAACTCAGTCCGTTTGATCTGCAACTCTTTCTACTTAAATAAACTCAGTCCGATGCCAGCGTGTGCTGCGTGTGCTGCGGGTCGCGTGCAAGTCCCAAGCCTCTCTCTCCCCGCTCACTCATTCCTGGCAGCTTATATGCGGTCTCTACGCCAATCACTGCAATCAGACACAGGTGTTCATCATCTGCACTTGATGAACTTGACCACTTGACCACGCCCCCCTCGCCACAATATATAAATCCAGTAATCAAAAAAAAAGAAATCAAACAAAGTATAATACAATTTTAATCTAAATTGGAATCAAAACAAACAAAAACAAACTTCTTAATCAACTAAATTATAACATAAAGCCCCAACCCCTTGAGCTATATTCAAACATCATAAAAACAATAGCCCACATGAAACAAATGGCACATACTTTTGGCCATACAGCCGTAATTGCCCCGTGGTTATAATGGCAAGACGAGCGTACAGCAATCTGCTCCAGTTGCTGGTACAAGGTTCAATACATACACATAAAGCGAACAGTAGTTCAGGAAAACCAACGGTCCAAGAAAGACAGCCGTGCAGGTAACACAGCGTAGGCAAAACAGCCGTACAGGCAAAACAACATCCGCAACTCGGCCGTGCAGCTAACACAGCGTAGGCAACACAGCCGTACAGGCAAAACAGCAGCTAGCGAATCAATGCTGTGCTGCTGGCAACGATCTCCAGCTAAACCGACCTTGTGCCTGTTATTTACACACACACAAATATTACCATTAACCCCAATTAAAAAATAAAATAAATGAAACCCACGTCATGGCATACATACCGATCAAGCAGCATTCATGCACACCCGAGGGAGACTAATAATGCAGTAAATCCGTTTATTGAATGCGCTGAATGACGAGATGGAAGACTGGGCCTCCAACAGGAGATCTATGAGCGTCCAACACACAGTAGCCATCACAGCAGATAATAACAATAATATTCGCGTAGAGACAACGAAGCCGCTACACAACTATCCGATACTAACTCCAAGGTCGAAAAAGAGCAATTACTACATTGGACACAGGGCCAGGAGGATTGGCAGCATTACCCGCGGCCACTAAAGTTCTTGGAAGGTGGTAAACATTGGAAGCTGACCAGCAGTTGACCGTGCTGTCCAACGTATAACCACTTAATTGACTGCAGGGGCGGCTGTAGGCAAAGAGGCCGAAGGAGGAGATCTTTCTGCTGCCCTGCTAGTAGGAATCACCAACAAGCCTTGTCTAATAGGTACTGGGGGGACTGGTGAGAACGCACCGGAGGGGTGAGTTGAGTAACAGACACTTGAGTGGGAGTCCCCAGAGGGGCCTCATTCCTCCACACCAACAGATCTTCCCCCGTCAACTCGTCCTCAGACTGAGGCTGGGCAGCAAGAGGGGAACAAGGTGAGGCAGCCCCACTTGAAGGAGGCTCCCCTACCACCGCCTTCAACAGTGCACGGTTGACCTGCCTGGCTTTGGTCGGTTTGTCTACTGGTGCAATTGTATACACTGATCCTCCCTCTCTGGGCACTTTAAGGACTCTGTACTGCACGGGACCGTAAAGGTTGCGGATCTTATGACGGCCCCGTGCCGCGAAAACTCGAAGCCACACTAACTGGCCTAATTTAAGAGGCACAACCCTCATCCGTGGCACCTTCGAAGGCCAACTGCAAGCGGGTCTGGTGCTCCTGAATCCACTCATGGATATTTCCACCCACAGGATCCTGAACTCTACCTAAGAGATCAACCGGTAGTCTAGGCTCCTGCCCGAACATTAAAAAGAACGGAGACTCACCAGTGGCCTGATGGGGAGTGGTTTTATAAGAGAAGACGACCTGTGGCAAACAAGAACTCCAGTCCCTCTTCCGAGACACTGGCAAGGTGCGCAACAAATTATGGAGCGTCCTATTAAACCATTCACATTGGCCATTACCAGCCGCGTGGTATGGCGTGGTGCGAGATTTTTCGATGCCATTAAAGACGACACAGCTGTTGGATCAGGGAGCTCTCGAAATTACGACCCTGGTCAGAGTGGATACGGGCAGGGACACCAAACTTAGAGAACCACTCTACCACTAAAGCTTGAGCCACAGTGGGAGCTTGTTGGTCGTAAGTGGGAACATCAAGTGTGTATTTGCTGAAAACATCAGTCATGACGAGTACATTTTCTAACCCACTCTGGTTGGACTTAAACACGGTGTAGTTAATGGCTACAATCTCATTAGGCCGGGAGGCCAGTAAGTGCCCCATAAAACTGGAATTAGATCGAGTGTCCTTGGCCACTTGGCACCTCTCACATGCCTGACACCACTTAGACACGTCTACAGACATACCCGGCCAATAACAGCACTGGCGTAGAAGCTCTAACGTAATTTCTATACCC
Source organism: Siphateles boraxobius (assembly GCF_051911475.1). Taxonomy (NCBI): domain Eukaryota; kingdom Metazoa; phylum Chordata; class Actinopteri; order Cypriniformes; family Leuciscidae; genus Siphateles; species Siphateles boraxobius. Next base: position 385,283 of record NW_027508719.1, on the reverse strand, counting down.
TGATGCCCATGCTCCTGGTGGACCTTAGTTAGCACCTCTTCCTTTAGGAAAACAGGCACCACCACCTGCAAGACCATCTCCGCGCCATCAGGACGAAACACCCGGCGATACAGGACACCACTCCTCTCTGTCCCACTGTCGGAGCAACGCTAGTGCGGGCCGGGACACCCCTTGACACTCTTCAAAGTTGGGACGTTGCTCACGTCTCCAGAACACCAAGACCTCCTGTAAAACTGGATCAGCCTGCTGGAGGGCACATATATCAGAAGTTGTGTGATGAGGCAAGGCAATGACGGCAGTCTGAATTGCTTCAGCCTGTATTCCCAGGAGAGTCTGCTGCAAAGGCTTGGGCAATAATGTCCCAGGAAGAATAGCTTCTATATCTGCTGGGCCATGGGGATACTGACGAGATAAAGCATCTGCATTCTTATTACTTCTGCTCGAACGATATTTTATCTCAAAATCTAACGATGCCAACTGGGCTGCCCAACGTTGCTCAGTTGCGCCAAGTTTAGCAGATGACAAGTGGCTAAGCGGATTGTTATCGGTAAATACCACACACTTATGGCCCAGCAGATATTCCCGAAATTTCTCCATCATGGCCCACTTAAGAGCCACAAACTTCAGTCTCATAGAGCTGTAGTTCACCATGTTGGCTCTGTAGGCCTCAGACCCCGACTCGCATGGGCCTAACCTTACCGTCCTGCTCTTGTGATAAAACAGCCCCCAGACCACCATGACTTGTGTCCACCTCTAAAATAAAAGAAAGCGAAAAATAATGCACCTCTAATCCAAATAATGCACCTCTTGCTGGAAAAAGGCACATTTGGTGAGCTTTGCCTTTAGGTTCTCCCGTTGAAGCCGGCCAAGCACCACTTCCAACCGCTCCAAATAAGAGATGCGCGGTTGGCGGTTATAGCCGCGGACTCCGCGGATAAACCGCGGATCGGGCGGATGACGTGACGAAAATTTTTTTTTAAATTAAATTCGGGCAGGTGGCGGGCGGCTTCTAGTCTCGCGGCTGTCATCAGCAGCGCCTTGTATCAGCAGATGGCGGGCGGGAAAATTGGTCAAAAACGTTGGTGCGGATGGATGGCGGACGGATGATGAGTTTTGTGATGCGGTTGCGGATGAAATAATAGCCCATCCACGCATCTCTACTCCAAATGTTGCTGAACTGTGGAGGAGAAAACCACAATGTTGTCAAGATAAAGCAATAAAGACTGATTCTGTTGGTCACCAAATAGCCGTTGCATCAATCACTGAAAGGTACTAGGGGCGTTACAGAGCCCAAATGGCATGCAGTTCCATTAGGTTTAACAACCTATGAAACTATTAATGAACAATAATTTAAAATGGCTTAGGAACTATAGGATATTTAGAGGTGGATAAACGCACTTTGAAGGTGGGTAAACGCTATTTCCAAATTTTGGGAGGTGCGCAAACGGCGTTTACGTGCATTTACCCTCCACTACATCCCTGACCATTATGATTTGATATTTAATATAATGAATTCCAGTTGATTATTACTGTAAATAACAAGCAGCTTCTGCTTCTGGATCTGTTATATGTCGGGTATCTGAGATTTGTGTTGATTGAGATGATTGAAGTGAATGTGATTTTATTGCAGTCTCAAGCTGAGCAAACAGAGCGTCATATTAAAGAAGAGTTTGAGAAGCTTCATCAGTTTCTCAGAGACGAAGAAAAAGCTACAATCACTGCACTGAGGGAGGAAGAGGAGCAGAAGAAGCAGAGGATGAAGGAGAAGCTGGAGGAGATGAACACACACATCTCAGCTCTTTCACACACAATCAGAGACATGGAGGAGATGATGAAAGACAATGACGTCTCGTTTCTAAAGGTGACAAATCAATCTGGCTTCATTCTTTGTGCATAAATCAACTTGTATAGAGAGACTCATTGACAGTGAGAGTGTTTGATAAGATATTAAAATGTTTTTAAACTCTATATTTTCCAGAACTATAAAGTCACGATGGAAAGGTAAGTGAGCTGCTCCTATCTCTTCTCTCAGTGGATCTGAACTCAAATTCACTGCAGTTCTGACTCCTGAATGTTCCTCAGAGTCCAGATCTCACAGCCGGATCCACGGATGAGTTCTGGAGCTTTGATTCATGTGTCGCGTTATCTGGGTAACCTGCCGTTCAGAGTCTGGAAGAAGATGCTGGAAACTGTCCAACACAGTGAGTCTCGCTGATTTGACACAGTGCATATATATATATTAAAAATCCCTTGGATTACTAAGTGAATTTGAACTGTATTAAAGTAAATCATCAGATCATACAGCGAACTCATAATGAAAAGTCTATTCCTCAATGTCTATGTTTTTTTTAGGACAATTAGGTAATTAGGATACAATAGTGTTTATTGAATACTGATATTAAACCTGAAGCCTCGATCAATTCTGACAGTAACTGAGAGACCATTGTTATGATAGCATTATTTATTATTTTTTAAATAATATTCTCTATTTTTTTCAACAAAGTCTTTATATGTGTTTTACATTTACATTTCTAATACATCATATTTCATCCTGTAATCTGATGTTATTGTCTTTGCAGCTCCGTTGACTCTGGATCCAAACACAGCAGATCCTCGTCTCACACTCTCTGCTGATCTGACCAGTGTGTCGTACAGTCGTGTAGATAAAACACTTCCTGATAATCCAGAGAGGTTTGATGAGTATCCATGTGTCCTGGGATCTGAGGGCTTTAACTCAGGAACACACTGCTGGGATGTGGAGGTTGGAGACAATACAGACTGGATTCTTGGAATAACCACAGCATCAAACCAAAGGAAGGGAGAGGATTTCTTTGAGTCAAATGTCTGGTGTGTGGAGTACATAGACGGCAAATACGGCTCAGAATCCCCAGAGCAACCCGGCACTGTCTTCACTGTTAAACAGAAGCTTCAGCGTGTGAGAGTTCAGCTGGACTATGACAGAGAAACAGTGTCATTCTCTGATCCTGAAACTAACACACATTTACTCACATTCAGGACATCCTTCACAGAAACTGTCTTTCCATTCTTATATAATCTCTGCAAAACTTCTCCTCTGAGGATCTTACCAGTTAAACTGTTTATTACAGCAGAAAATCACAGTTAAATCTCATTCTGCTTCTAGAATAATACAGTTTTGCAAATTATTCTTCAATAATAACACTGTAATCAAAGGGTCTCATTGATCAGTCACACTTCAATGTACAATTTAGAGCCAATTTTACCCTTGTGTTTCGTTGAGGACATGTTTGTCTCTTTCAGTTTTTTTTTTTAAATCCTTTTTTCCTGTGTTAATGTGCGTATTTGTATTTTTATTTTTATTTCCTTTCCACATTGTACACAAAGTATTTACACTCAGGACCTTAAGGACAAAAATGTCCCCATTGAAACCCATTAAAACTGCCAATTTCTTTTTATCCCAGAGCCATTTAACTATAAATGATGCAGTCTTTGTTAATATACTTTTGTTCTGTTGGCAAGGCTTTAAAGGTGCTATGTGTAAGAATTGAGGTAAAAATATCCAAAAAATGAGCTACATGCATCAAAAGAATGAGAAGAAATAAGGGCGATGATGTCATTAAAAAAATGACAAGTTATAGTTCTGCAGAGATATCAACCTGAATTAGCATGCTAAATTACTAGCCACGGCCCGACAGATGTCATAATAACAGTTTCGGCCATGGGAGGCGGTATACAGGCAACACCAGCCAAACTGCAATACACGAATAAGTCGCACGGCTTGTGGGCGTACTTGAACCTGATGTGTTTGATAGTTAGCTCTACCCACAGATCCGATCCGGTTTTCACCTGTTATCTACCAGAGCCCGTCTCTACCAAGCTGATGATAAAATGTAACATTAGCTAATTATATTATGTTTTTTTTTATTTATTTTTTTTATATATTTTATTGATTTTACACAAACAATAAACAAACAAGCCCAGCTATTACCAACATACAAAACAGGGGAAGAAAAAAAAAAAAAAAGAAAAAAAAATATAATTTTCACACACAAATTGCACATCACATGTTACATCACATAATCTACATTATTGTTTACAACAAAACACATACATAAAAAAAAAAAAAAAAAGGAAATTTCAAAAGAATTTATGACTTATTGGTGAAGACAAAATGTGGTCTCCCATCCTGCAGCAAACCAGCAAGATCACCAGGAAGGTAGTCAAGAAAAGGTTGCCAAACATTATAAAACAGATTGGCATTGCCCCTTAATATGGCACTGATGCGTTCCAGAGGAAAAACCTTAAATACTTCTCTGTACCATTGTGTGACCGAGGGAGGTTTTTCCTCAATCCACTGGAACAAAACACAACGCCTTGCTAGAAGTAAGAGTTTACCCATTAACAACAGTTGCCCTGCAGATAGAGAGAGCTGCTCTAAATGTAGATTCAGAAAGAACAAGACTGGTTCTGATTTAACTGTTTTGGGAAAAATTGAACTTAGCTCCTGAGAAATATTCCTCCAATACCTGAGTATTAAGGGACATTGCCAAATACAATGATAGTAGGTCCCTACTTCCTTCTTACACTTCCTACAGAGGGGAGAGACTTGAGGGTTGATCTTGTTTAGAAAATGAGGAGTGCGCTGCAATCTATGCAATATCCTGTACTGATTCTCTCTAAGTCTATTACACATAAACAGTTTCCTAACAGATTCAAATGCATCTGACCAGATATCAATATCAAGATCAATCTCCAAATCCTTTTCCCATGACTCCCTGCTTTTGTTAGCATTTGCGCAATTAAGAGAGTACAGTTTTCTATAAAAGAGTGAGATAAATTTTCTGTTATTGGAAGCAATTGAATTAAAAGTAAGGAGGAAGCCATCAATTGGACTCTCTATTGGTTGGTCTGTTGAGAGTACAAGATTGGACTGTACAAAATGTCTAACCTGAAGAAAACCAAAAAAGTGGTTGTGTGGTATTTGGTATTTATTTTGAAGTTGTGAAAATGACATAAAATTACTGTTTTCAAATAAATTACCCACGAATCGTAGCCCCTTTGAGTACCAAAAATTGAAAATACTTTTCCCCACACCAGGAGGAAAAGCTTTATTTTGGGTTATAGGTTGTAATGCTAATGAAAAGCCTCTCCGACCAGCATGTTTAGTGATATCACGCCAAGTCTTTAGAGTATTAAGCATGATGGGATTATTTTTAACCTCTGCCATGATATCACCTTTGTTAATTGAAATAAGACTGATGGCGGAAAAAGGGGCACAGCACCAGGCATCCACCAGGGTTCCCTCCTGGTGGAGAAAATGATTGAGCCAGCCTGATATTATGCGTGCATGACAGGCCCAGTTATAATACAATAAATTGGGAAGGGCTTGACCCCCTCTGTTAATGGGTAATTGTAAAGTTTTCATCTTTAATCTAGGTCTCTTTCCGTGCCATATGAAATTTGAGAGAGCTCTTTCTATACCTAAAGATGCCCTCCTAGTGATCCTAAGTGGTAGCATTTGCATAGGATATAATATTCTGGGAAGCACGTTCATCTTTATCAGGCTGATCCTGCCCATCCATGACAGAGGGAGATCGAACCATCTTTCGAGATCACATTTAACTGCTGTCAAAGTTGGCTTAAAATTCAATTTATACAATTCTTCAACTTTAGCTGATACTCTGACGCCCAGGTAAACAAAGCCAGCACTCGACCATCTAAATGGAAAATTAACAAGGGTGGCACGATCTCCAAAGTCACCCAGTGGCAGGGCCTCTGATTTGTGATAGTTAATTTTGTACCCTGAGATTTGACCAAATTGACCTATAATTGCTACCAAAACGGGTATAGAATTCTCTGGTTTGGTGATAAACAGTAATATGTCATCAGCATAAAGCGATATTTTGTGTTCAATGTCTCCTAAAGTTACACCGGACAGTCCATTGTGATTCCTAATAGTCTCAGCAAGTGGTTCGAGAGCAAGTGCAAATAAAAGTGGTGAGAGGGGACAACCCTGACGTGTACCTCTACTCAAGGGAAAAATATCAGACACCGAGCCATTTACCATGACCCGGGCAGCAGGAGACCTGTATAGAAGCTTAACCCACTGAATAAAATCCGAGCCCAGCCCAAATTTATCAAGAACATCAAAAAGGTACTCCCACTCCACCCGGTCAAACGCTTTTTCGGCATCAAATGAGACCGCCAGGACCCTCTTCTTTGTACTATGCGAAAATTGTATTATGTTTAGGAGCCTACGAACATTAGAGACAGAATATCTATTTTTGACAAATCCAGTCTGGTCTGGTCTAACTAGGACAGGTAGCATCTCCTCCAGCCTTCTGGCCAGGAGTTTTGATAATATTTTGCAATCAACACCAAGCAAACTTATTGGTCTATAAGACCTGCAGCAATCAGAAGGCTTATCTTTTTTCAAAATCAGAGAGATGTGGGCCAGATTTAAAGTTGGTGGAAGCGTGCCTCTTTCAAACGATTCAGTAAACATGTTAGTCAGGGGTCCAACCACCAGCTTAATCATCTTTTTATAAAATTCAGGCCCGAATCCATCCGGACCCGGGGCTTTCCCACTCTGTAGTAATTTAATGGTCTCTGTAACTTCTTGTGCTGTAATTGGTCTACATAAGTCATTTCTACAATCTTCAGTTAAAGTGGGAAGATGTATTCTATCAAAAAATCTTTTCCTCTGCTCTGAAGTGTTTTGGCATTCGGAGGAATATAGTTCCTGATAAAAATCCTTAAAAATTTGGCACATGGTTTTGGTTTCGAAATGCTCTGTGCCTTTACTATCCCTAAGCGATGGTATAACATGAGGCCCTGTCTGGCCCCTGGCTAGTCGAGCCAGGAGCCTCCCAGGTTTATTGCCAGATTCGAATAATCTATGCTTAGCAAAAAAGATGGCAGATTCTGCTTTTTGAGACAAAAGTTGGTCTAGGGCAGAGCGGGCTGCTTCTAATTTTTTAAGTATAGATAATGAGGCTGTGGTCTTGAGGTCCCTATCCAGAGCTATAATTTGTTGCTCAAGTTCTATTTGTTTTGCCAGTATACTTTTTATCTTTGCAGCAGTATAGGAAATTATGGCTCCCCTCAGGAAGGCCTTGCCTGTTTCCCACAGAGTAGACGCAGAGATGTCAGGTGAATCATTTGTTGAAATGAAAAGGTCCCATTGTGATTCCAAATATGTTAAAAATGCAGGGTCACTTAGAAGAGAAGTATTTAAACGCCAGTGTCTAGATAGGGGGTTATAGTAAGGTGGCATGAGTTCTATAGAGACCGATGAATGGTCTGAGGGGGCACATGGATTAATAGAGCAGGCTATAGTCTTGTCCAGTGTTAACCTCGAGACAAAAAAATAATCAATTCTTGAAAAAGAATGATGAGGGCGAGAAAAAAATGTGAAGTTTTTATCTTGTGGGTTAATTACCCTCCATGCATCAAATAAAACCAAATCTGAACAAAGCCCCTTTGTAGCTTGGGCCATTTTGGTGGGGGGTAGAGTTTTAGGTGGGCTGTGGTCCATTTCTGGGGCCAAAGCGCGGTTAAAATCTCCTCCAAGTATGACATTTGGAGGGCAAGTTGAGGAGATATCAGCCAATAATTTAGAATAAAACGAGCTGTCAAATGTATTGGGGGCATAGACGCTTCCTATGAGAACACGTTCTCCATACAGACACCCAGTAACAGCAACATACCTTCCTTCAGTATCTTGTATGACTTTATCAAGTGTAAATGTAAGATTTTTATGGATAAGTATTGCTACTCCTCTGCTCTTTGAGTTAAATGAAGAATAATAAATTTGACCGACCCAGTCCCGCTTTAATTTCAAGTGTTCCAGATCAGTGAGGTGGGTCTCTTGTAATAGAGCCACTTGTACCTTATCTTTTTTGAGCATGGAGAGAATTTTCCGCCGCTTCACCACATGATTGATACCTTTGACATTTAGTGTAATAATTTTTGTGTTACTCATGGCGTGGACTACTTATCGAGTAGCAAGCGATAGTGATCCATTTAGGGTAGATAAAACATAATATATATTAAAAAAAAAATAAAAAATAAAAAAAAAACACACATTGCAGTTCACACTTATTGGACAGATACACTGTGCTGGGATAAACATGCCCATTTCCAACAAATGGGAGAACGTCAGAACTCTGAGAGACAAGAAGAACAAGAAGAACAAAAAAAAAAAATATATATATATATATATATATAAGCAAGAACAAAAAGCTACCCAATGGGTAGTGTTGTAAGAGCACATGCTGCTGAAAGGAGTAATCGCTTCTGGAAAACAAAACAGTTTCCATATCTCACTCCCACCCCCACAACATAAAGTTAGCAAGCACATTATTATTCTGATCAGTCAGATCAGCAAAAAACTCCTGTAGCTACAATATTACCAGTAACATCAAATCCCTCGTATCTTAATAGAGGACGAAACATAGTTGAGCCAACTCGGCTCTGAACCCATTTAGATTCTCATGCAAACTGTTGTAGTTTGCTGTAATAATAGCTTTAGAATATATAGTCTTCTGTATATATATAATAAAACTTACTCAATCCTTAACGAACCAGCAGATGAGAATCACAGACCGGAGTCATCTTCTGACTCTATTCCAGCGTATTGAGAAAGTTTTCTGCAGCTCTCCGTGTTTCAAATTTGTGTTCCGTACCGTTGTGGTTCACGGTGAGTGTAGCCGGGAATCGCATGCTGAAACGGATACTTTTATCAATGAGGGCTTGACATACGCTATTGAAGGCGCGACGTCTCTCTCGAACCGCGGTAGACAGGTCTTGGTGAATAAAGATCTTCTTGCCTTCGCATTCCAGGTTCAGCTTCGCCCTCAGAGCTGCCATTATCCTGGGTTTGTCTCTGGAGTTGTGAAGCTTAATAATCACCGGCCGTGGGCGCGCTCCCCGTGGTCCCAAGCTGCGATGTGCCCGGTCGATCTTAATACGGCTTTTAGTACCGGGGCTACCCTCTAAGCCGAGTACAGTCGGGAGCCAAGATTCAAAGAACTGTATAGGACGTTTCCCCTCCGTGCCCTCTTCCAGATTGAGGACACGGATATTGTCCCGCTTGCTCCGGTTCTCCATATCATCCATGCTATCTGCCATTATCTTAATTTTCTTCTCTGCTTCGGCGACTCTTAGCTCCAGCCCGGCCACTGTGTCTTCCACGTCCGAAACTCGCTGCTCCGCCGCGGTGATGCGTTTGGACTGGTTCTCCAAAGTTGAGGAGATTTTTTCTAGAGTCTCTGAGAATTTAGAGAGCTTTTCGTCCATGGCATTAGTAAAACTTTGGGTTACCTCGCGGATCAGAGTCGTGGTGTCCACAATAGGCAGAGGCCCATCGTCTTGTAATGGAGAGTCGCTAGCTGAGCTAGCATTAGCAGCTGAAGTATTTGTCAGCTTCCGTGACTGAATTTTCGTCTGTTTCGACATGGTTAATCACCAGCAAAGTTCACTTGTTTGTTGCCACTTATGTAGTTGCTATTTTAAGCTAAGAGGGGTGTAGTAAGTTGCAGGAAGTCTAGTTAATGTTGTGTGGGAGCGGGAGCTCAGCGAAAACACGTCCTCAGCCAGTCATAGTCACGTGCCCCCCCTAATTATATTATGTTTATTAAATTGCTTTCCTGAGGTAAATCTGACATATTTGTTCTCCAGCTGTGTTATTGACCTCTGCACGCTGATTAAAAAAAATGATTGGTCTATATTATGTATGAGGAATACATTTTGATAAGTTGTAGCCTACTGTATCTTTCAACAGTGTTCGTGTTTTTTTACTATTAGCTAGTAGAGATGATCGGTTCACGTGCGCTAGGTAGGGCTGTCGCGGTTAAGAAATTTCCCTTGCGGTTATTATGGGTGCTCAATAGCGCGATATGCGGTATTACCGCCGTTTTTTTTTTTTAACAAACCTAATTTATCCTGATTTTACTGCATACAAAACTCAATTGTTGAGTTATGTAGTAGCCTATATATTGTTGCTTTGTAACTGACAGAGAGACACGTTTTAAAACATTTTTGTTTATTGTTAATGCCAAACATGACAAGAACTTGCCTTTTCCAATTAAAAAAATTAAAGAAATCAAACAGTTCCAAATAATCACATGAAAACAAGTAATAAGAAAATGCCTTTTTCTAATTTGAAAAACGAAAGAATTCTTAAAGTAGGCTATCACATGAAAACAATGTGTAGGCCTGTGAAAATACAGAAAATAAACTTAAGCGTTAAAGAATGCGACTTAGACCTGGGTTATCATGTCCTTGTTTCGCGCTAAGAAAACCAACATATTAACCTTATGTGGTTTCAGGGAGGATCGCAGGGGGGTAACAATTTTCCCCGCGGCACTGAAAACCCTTTCCGACGGCGTGCTTATTGCACAAATACACATGTATTTGCGTGCGACTTTGGACAGCAGCGGAAATCTAGCCTGATTATCGCGCCACCAGGACAGTGGATTCGCGTTGGAGTCGATGCACTCCTCATGCAGATAGCGCGTGAGCTCGTTGACGCAGAGGTTGTCCGTGACTTCAGCAGGTCTCCAAGAGTCTTTTTCTTTGCTGCAGGTGGCACCACCGCTTGCCCTTCGTCCCCAACCTCTGACGCACGGACAGCGGTCTCTTCGTCCTCCACTCCCACCATCTCTTCGATAAGTGCGGATTTTGTCTCCGTGTCATTGATATGATCGCCCCTATATCGAGGATCTAAACAACACGCCTTTGCCAAAAGTTTTTGTAAGGCAGCTGGTTCATACTTCCCATGTAGAACACTACACATTTTGTGCTTTATGTCCGATGTTAAGGTGGTATCCTCGGATGATGGTTTAAGCATATCTTCTGTCAGGAGTTTCAGGACGGGTTTGACTGAAGACACTGTAACGTAGCTCTCGCCAGACAGCAGATCCGTAAATTCAGCCGCGGGTTTCAGTGCTGCATTCACGGACTCAAGGACAGCGATGTCCTGCCAGCTTGGATTTAGATGTTGATGTCTCCGGTCATCCAAAACTCTTCTGATAGCCGGGATTTGCTCTAAAACCCTTTCCACCATTTTCTGTTTGGTGCCCCATCTTGTAGCGCAGTCCTGAACAGAGTATTGGCCGTTAAATCATTGAATAGAAATTAGCCAAGGACATCATCTAGCCTAATTAGCCTACAAAAAATAAATTATCGACTAGGCTACATTTTAAATTATTTATTCCTTTCGATATAGGCTATTTTTACTAAACAAAAAATAGCCTACATTAAATAAAAATTAATTTAAATTGATTAATAAATTAACATTAAATCAATTTTAATATTAATGTGCATAGACATTTTATGGACGTTAAATTGAGCTGAAGTTAACCTAAATATGTTTTTTTTCTTCAATATATCTTACCTTTTTAAATAATTTTCGTTTCAAAATATTTATTTTAAACAAAAAATACATTAAATCCAGAAACAGACAAGTATTGCTAACAGTAGGCTATTTTGTTTAATTTTTATAATTTCATTTTTATTTATTGGCTAATAACATGATCAATAAGTTAGCAAATAGTTTAAATGATAACTTACCAATATGAGGCCATGCTGAGGAATTTGAAGTTCAGCTTGTGCTTTCACTAGATCTCTTCTCTTCAACCAGCTTTGAGAAAATGTACTAACCAGTGTGTGACACAGGCCCATTGCTCGGGCTGTGCGGTCTTTGACGCTTGCCATTGCGTTTGTAACTGCCAAATGTAAATTGTGACCAAAGCAGTTCAGCCACGGCCAGTTCAACTTTTTGACTGCTGCAACGATGTTGGCCCCATTGTCTGTAGTGATACCGGCGAGCTTCTTCTCATCCAGGGACCACTCTTCAAATGTGTGCCGGAGAGCATCCGAAATATTATCGGACGTGTGGTTTTCGGGCCTGAACACTGTTTCGAGGCAATGTGATTTCAGAATCCATTCTATGCTGAGATAATGAACCGTTAGACTCATATAAGGAGTTATATTGACACTTGACCACATATCGGTTGTGGCAGAAAAGTAGTCGACATTCATAAGCTCGCGTTTGATCGATGTCTTTACCGTGCTGTACATTTTTGGCACAGCAGTTTCTGAAAAGTACGTTTTGCCCGGCAACTCGTACTGCTTGTCAAATTTTTGAAGCATTGACTTGAATGCAGGTTTCTCCACCGTGTTGAATGGAACCATCTCCTGAACTAGATACTGGGTAACAGCGGCTGTAAGGCATTTATGCCTGTTACTTTCACGGCTGTATTTTACATATTTCCCAAAGGCTTCAGCTACTCCTAACTGTCGGCTGGTACCGGTCTCAGTTGTTCTTTTTGATGTTGCTCCGCGACCTGATGCTTGAGGGGCCAGCTGTGCATTAATGGCTGGATGACAGTTAGCGAGATGACACCTCAAATTAGATGTATTGCCGCGTGTCACAGGAACCTTTTTGCCGCAAATTTTGCATATCGCCTCATCTAAATTCGCTGGCTCGCCCTTTTCATTGGGTTGAAAGCCGAAATGTTCCCAAACTGGCGACGTGACATTAGGTTTTGGGACGAGAGCGACTGCCATCGTTTCAGTAGGCCTATTCAAAATAAACAAAACACCAGATAGAGCTGCTGTCGGTCTCCGTGTCCTCTTTGCTTTGCGATTTTTTTGCGCAGGACAAAATTGATGTGTGGCGTGACTGAGAGCGTGTGAAAAGTGTCAATTGTGTGTCTCACAGGGAATTCGTGAGAGTTGGCAGCTCTGAATGGCGCTAGCTTGGTCAACCTCAGCGAATGCTGTCTGTCAAATAATGTAATTCAAACTAACAATAAAAATGTAATATGAACAAAACGAATATGAACATATTCACTGGTAAAGGTGAAGGGGAGTAGCTTGAAGATGTCATATTTAAAAATCACTTGACATCAACCAACGTTCCTCTGGAGTCAAAACGTCCTCTATAACGAGTTGGCTCGGCTTCGGCTATGGCTCTAGGGTCGTTGTGAAGGTAGGAGCGGAGCATAGAGACTATGCCGTTTCTCGTTTGTTACTCTAGAGTAGACCAACTCACTTTCTGGAGGTATACTACCCCCATCTGGTATGGAATGTGGAGTATGAATTGATTTTTTGGCGGACATGACACAAGGCACCTTTAAAATAATGTTTTTTTTGTTTTGTTTTTTTACAAGATGGGCCGTTTTCTCAGGTTTGGCCTAATATAGTGAATACTCACTTTTTTTTACATAGCTGTTTTCTGCTTCTACATAGTCAATTGGATGTAAATATAGTGCATAGTGGATTGGATTGTAAATCCCAAATCCCAAAGTAATTATTATTATTATACATTCAATACTTGAGTAACCATTAAACAAGTTATACAATGATGAAAGTATGTTTAAATTCATGTTTACAATATGTAAGACAAGATAAAGTGTAAACACATTTTAGTAATCTTCTTGTCAGTGAAATCCTCATATGTTCATATATATTATCCTATAACTAGAGTTCTGAAACATATGAATGCACTGTGAGACTTGAGAAATTAGGTAACAGTCAGTCTACCTGAGGAATGACCACTCCCTGATGAGACAAAGGACCTTTCTGGAAATCAACATTTGAACTCTCTCTTGTTAACTAGCGCCATTATCCGAGACGCAAGTCTCACCTAAGCAATCCTAATCTACATCATTTTCCCTTGACCCCCCATTCCCCCGTTCCCTCTTTCTATCATGCTGAGATCACCTGAAATAAAAAGATCACCTGGGTGTTATACTAGACCGCAACTTGACTTTCGAAAATCATATTTCATATATTACAAGAACAGCCTTTTTCCACCTTAGAAACATTGCTAAGCTACGCAACATGCTATCTGTTTCTGATGCAGAAAAGTTAGTTCATGCATTCATGACCTCGAGACTAGATTACTGTAATGCTTTATTAGCTGGTTGTCCTGCATCCTCAATCAAAGTGCAAAATGCAGCTGCTAGAGTTCTTACTAGATCAAGAAAATATGATCATATAACACCTATTTTATCATCTCTACACTGGTTACCTATTAAGTTACGTATCAATTACAAAGTATTCCTACTGACCTATAAAGCCCTAAATGGTTTAGCTCCTGTGTATTTAACAGACCTTCTATCGCCATACAATCCATCGCGCTCTTTAAGATCACTAAATTCGAGGCTTCTGGTCATTCCTAGGATATCTAAGTCCACTAAAGGAGGGAGGGCGTTCTCGCATTTAGCTCCTAAACTCTGGAATAGCCTTCCTGATATTGTCCGAGACTCAGACTCGCTGTCCCAGTTTAAAACTAGATTAAAGACGCATCTCTTTAACCAAGCATTCACTTAATCCTTAACCTTTGATACTACTGCTGAATCAGTTCGAATGCATTAACATTATGAACATCAGCTATGCTAATTATTTCCCATCTGCCTTTCTGCTGTTATCTCGGGACGCTAGTCCCGAGGTAAATAGCATTCGTCAGCTCCAGTTTGTATCCAGCCTCTCACGGAGACTTCAGATGCCCCAACGCCTGTGAAGAGACGACTCGACGCCTGTGAAGAGACGACTCAAAGCCGGCGATATGTTATGCCATAAATTAATACTTGATTAACTAACTGTATTTTTCTATGTACATTTCCGAAATGCAATTTCTGTAAAGCTGCTTTGAGACAATGTGTATTGTGAAAAGCGCTATACAAATAAATTTGAATTGAATTGAAATTCACCCAAGAATCTATATAGTTTAATGTGAATAATTGAGGGCTTGAGACGAAGAACCATATAAGTCCATATTTTCAAATTTTGAATAACATTTTTTTAATTTGGACTCTGAATATTATATTATTATTATTATTTTTTTTAAACTTGAAAATAGACAACAAAAGCTTCACAATTCTAATGAGATAAGATTTTTTAGTATCAATCAAAAGTTAGAGTAATTTACATTTCTGGAATGTGGAAGAACAGTATATGTCCAGTTAATGTGGAATAACAGTACAAGTCCAACTCATCATATCACTTTAAACCACTGGAGATTTGATTGCTTTATCTTAGTTTTAATACAGTAAGAGAACCTTAAAGGGACATTGTGTAGGAAATTCTCCCATCTAGCAGTGAAATTATATTTTGCATTCAAACGAATTATGCTCTCCAGCTCCTCGCTTTTTCAAATACGCGTTGCATCTATGGTAGCCGTTATGTACCAAAAAGCTATGACAAACAATGCAAGAACAATCATATGCTCTATTAAAATATATTCTTATTGAATTTCTAGGTTACATAAAAAGTAAACTTTTTTTTAGCGCCCTCTCAACTTTATTCAATAGCTGCTATTCATCAAAGAGCCGTTTAACTTTTAACTATAAATGTTCTACTGTCTATATAATGAAGTACACAACCAAGCAATGAAAAAAAGCATGTCATTCCAGCGCTCTTCCACAGATGACAAGATGCATCCCTGCGCGTTTTTTTCTCATCGTTTGTCCCCAGCTGAACGCAATTACGACATTGGTAATAGGGAGTTGTTGGCAGTCAAGTTAGCGTTGGAGGAATGGCGTCATTGGTTAGAGGGTTCGGGGGTACCTTTTATCGTCTGGACCGATCATAAGAATCTTGAGTACATCAGAACCGCCAAAAGACTGAACTCCAGGCAGGCTCGGTGGGCACTTTTTTTCGGTCGTTTTGATTTTTCTATCTCGTACCGCCCGGGTTCCAAGAACATCAAACCCGACTCTTTATCTCGCATTTTTGATCGTTCCGAACGCCCGTCTACTCCCGAGTGCATTTTACCGGAGACCCTATTCGTTTCCACACTCGTATGGGACGTCGAATCGAAGGTCAAGACGGCCTTAGAAGAGGTAATGCCTCCGCCCGGTTGCCCACCGAATCGTTTATTTTTGCCAGAGGGATTACGGTCTGACGTGATTCAATGGGGTCATAGCTCCAACGTGGCTTGTCATCCAGGAGTTAATCGCACTAAGTTTTTAGTTAAGCAACGATTTTGGTGGCCACTTATGGCTCGTGACATTCACAGTTTTGTTTTGGCCTGCTCGGTTTGTGCCACTGGTAAGACTTCCAATCGACCTCCAGATGGGCTCCTTCAACCGCTGCCTGTCCCTTCGAGACCCTGGTCCCATATCGCTCTAGATCCCACCCTCCCAGGATAACACAGTCGTTTTGACCGTGGTGGACCGGTTCTCGAAGGCGGCTCACTTTATTCCCTTACCCAAATTACCCTCAGCTAAGGAGACAGCGTTGGCAGTCGTTGACCACGTGTTTCGCTTACATGGCCTCCCGATGGACGTGGTCTCCGACAGAGGACCTCACTTTGTGTCCAAATTTTGGAAAGAGTTTTGTAAGTTACTGGGAGCGACGGTTAGTCTATCCTCAGGGTTTCATCCCCAGAGCAATGGCCAAACCGAGAGAGCCAACCAAGATCTGGAGAGAGTGTTGCGATGTTTGGTTTCCAAGAATCCTTCCTCATGGAGCCAACAACTGTCTATGGTGGAGTACGCCCACAACACATTGCCAGTGTCGGCTACGGGCCTATCTCCGTTTGAGTGTAGTTTAGGTTACCAGCCACCTATTTTTCCCAGTCTGGAATCCGAGGTCGCGGTCGCCTCTGCCCACGCCTTGATTCAGAGGTGTCACCGCACTTGGACTAGAGCCCGTGAGACTCTACCCCAAGTGGGGGCGCGCACCAAGGCTAAGGCCGATCGCCACCGGTCAAAGCCTCCCGTATACGTTGTTGGTCAAAAAGTGTGGCTTTCTACCAGAAACATTCCTCTCCGATCCGTCTCCAATAAACTTGCTCCCAAATTCATTGGCCCGTTCACTGTCACCAAGATAACTAGTCCGGTGGCAGTCCGCCTTAGCTTAACTCCGGCGTACAGGAGGGTTCACCCCGTGTTTCATGTTTCAAGAATTAAACCCGTGTTTCATGCTCGCATTAATCCGCCAGTCCCGGTTCCCCCCGCCGCGTCTCATAGATGGGGATACCACCTATTCGGTAAATCGTATTCTGGATTCTAGGCGGAGGGGGTGCGGATTTCAGTACTTGGTGGACTGGGAAGGTTACGGTCCGGTGGAGAGAAGTTGGGTACCTGCTAGAGACATCCTGGATCACTCTCTGATCGATGATTACAATCGACAGGTAAGGGAGTCTTGGAACGTCAGGAGGCGTTCCTAGGAGAGGGGGTACTGTCACGGTATACAAGTCCGTTGATTCCTTCTCGTCTCGTGTTTATGTTGTTGTATGAAAGCACGTGTGCAGTGGGTGTGACTGAGTGACGTTCCTTGATCCGCTCCAGCTGTTCATCATCTCATCACCAGCTGCAGCCGATCTCACCTCACTATATATACTCACCACTTTCTCATCCTCTTTGTCAGATCGTTTGGTTGATGTCTCGTTTGGTGTTCCTGTCCAGTCTGCCTGCCTTTCCCGTCGTCGTGTTCCCGTGGGTTCGTTGTCTTGGTGTGGATTATCGTTTTGTGTCTTCACTTCACGGATTCTTCACCTCACGGATTATCACTTCACGGACTTCTCACGCTGGCCATCAAAGTCCCTGTGTTACCCGTCCACGCCCGTGTTCATCTTCCATTTATGTTATCTGACCAATAAATCTGAGTTACCTGCATTTGTTTCCTGTTTTGCTTTACGATCATGACAATATGTACATCCCATGTTATTCCCTTATCAAACCATATCCCCAAAAACTTAAAGCACTTCACTCTTTCCAATTCTTGATTATATAACTTTAGTTTTACCTCAGTACATATTCTTTTCTTTGTAAATAACATTATCTTTGTCTTATCTACTGAAAACTTAAACCCCCATTTATATGACCACTCTTCTATTTTCTATTTTTTTCTCTTTTTTTATTATCTTCTAATTGCTTTTATACCCAGAAATTTCTCAGCCCCCTTAACTATTATTTAAATTTTCTCTGTTTTGTGTTTAACCTGATCAGTACAACTGATCACATAGGCCACAAACAAAATTATCTTCTCAACTGTCAATTCTGTTTTTGTTTTCTCTGTTTGACCTGCATCTATTCTCGACACCTGGGCAGCAATGTCAATATCAACCCTTCCCCTTTGTCCTTGTACTTTCTTCATTGCCTCTGAATAACTTATGTTGTTTACTGTTTTGATCTGCTGTATCTCCACAGCCCTTTTCCTGACTTCACATCCACCATATGTTACTCTGTGTTGGCCACCACAATTACAACATTTATCCTGCACATTTTCTTTACATTCTTCCACTCTATGCTCACCTCCGCATTTGGGACACCTCTGCTTCACTTTGCAAACTGCCGCTATATGCCCATACCTCTGACATTTGTAACATCGTAGCGGTGGAGGAATATACGGCCTAACTAGAAAGCTCATGCATCCTACTCTCACCCTTTCTGGAAGTAAGGACTCCTGAAATTCCAGAAGATAAGATAAGCTATCTACCCTTTCACCATTTATTGTTCTCAACAGTCTCTTTATTCTACTCACCTCGCCTCCACTAATACTGCGCTTGAGTTTCTCCAAGTCTTCATCTACAGGAATCCCTGTTATTACTCCCCTTGTTACTCTAGTCTCACCCAACACCTTTCTCTCACTAATAATTTTCTTGCAAACACTTTCAATTTGCAAGGCTCAATTTTTCTGTTCCTCTGTTTTACTTATGATCAACAACCTTCCATCTCTCAAAATCTTTGCCATTTCCACATCTCCTATTTTCTTTTTTATTTCCCTAGACACCGCTATCGGACTTAAATCAACATTCTCGTCTTCCTTTCTAAATTTGAGGATTATTTTAAAATCCTCTCTCACAACCCTTTTCCGCACAAACTCATTTCCTTCATCTGAACTGTTCTCTCCCAAACTACGTTTACTTCCTTGACTCGACATTCCCCCCAACGTTACCTCTCCTCTCCTGTATACCCCCGTTCCTTGTCTTCTCCTGTTAGCAACTTGTGTCCAATTGCCATTTCCCAATCTTCCTCTTCTTCCTGATTTGCCTTTCTAGTCCAGTCACAAACCAGTTTATGCCAACCGCCAAGTCCCACACGTTTCTGATCCCAGAAAACGGGGGCTTAACACCGCCAGCAAAAAGTCGATGTCTGTACCTTGTGCCTTTGGGCAGAGCTGCTTATGAACCCCTCTGATTGAGGGAGAAATATTTCAGGTGCTCCCAATCACGTCCTTGAGCTTGGGTGCTGATTTTCATAGTGATTAATGCCAGGGGCGACATTGACTCGCCACAATAATATGAATGTAATCTGGAGACACTACATTTGCCATATTGTCATTATCATGTGATCTACAAGCGTCAGTTGTGTCTCTTCACTGTCATTCATAAATCCCATGTCTATCGGATGCACACTTCAGAATCTCACTGGAATAGGTCATCCAGGAATTTTTCCTAATCTTTTATGAGTACTGTGAATTCAGACACACTTGTTTTGTCCCATAATGTTTTTCACCTAATATATAGTGGGGAAGTATGTGATGTTTCCTGGTTTTCACAGTGCATTGTGTGGCTTTTTAGAGAGCAAATGTTTCAGTGCCCTGGTAAGATTTTGCAATTGAGACTGATCAACTGATCAGTGCCCTGACTAGTGAACAAGGGAGCGTTTGGCCTCGTTCACACTGTCAGTCCAAATTTGATTATTTGTGTATCCAATTGGAATCTGATCTAAAATTATTGATTTCCACACAGTGTATCGCAACTGTTCAGATCCGATTTGTGTGTCCATACCAAGGTTATTATAGTTTTGCCTTTTTAAATTAGTTTTTATTTTAATATCGTTTTCAATTTTGCTTTAAATTTCAGTTTAGTTTTAGTTAGTTTCATTAATGGTTTTGTTAGTTTTAGTTTAGTTTTTATTTTGCAAAGACATTTCTATTTAGTTTTTATTTTATTTAGTTTCAGTTTTAGTTTTAATAATTATAGTTTAGCAGAACAAACAAAACACTTCCAGTGTAGACCAAAGCGAGACGCTTAATTTCAGCAAAGTTTAATGTTTGCCCAGATTACAGTTAACTCTTGTACATCTTGACATCTTAATAATAAAAATAAAATAATGGTTTGAGATTGAACAAAGCACCAAATAAATGGAACTTAAAGCTACACTGTGTAACTTTTTTAGTTAATTCTTAGCTAAAAACACTAAGTTCTTTCAAAAATATATGTGCTCATTAATGTATATTTACTTCGTTCGAGTAATAAAGTATTCTCGTGAGTGTATAATATGCCATTGAAAATACATACGGGTGGGGGGTTCTAATGTCGGTCGCCATGTTGCCCCTCCATCTTGAAAGTAAATTAGCCAAAGAGGGACATACGGTTAATTCAAGCTTCACCTTTCACTCATGGACGAGGTCGAACTGGAAGCCATGCTAATCTTGGACTACATTGGCCACCGTAGGAGTTAAAACGAAATCGGAATTGAGAGGAACAGAAACTAATATTCACTGGATGGTCATATACCTTTTCACCGCTAGATGGGGGTAAAAATCACACAGTGTAGCTTTAAAATTATACAAGAAAAAACTCAAACAAACTAATTCATATTAAAGATGAAATCTTGTTAAACATGCCTAGTTTACTTTTTTCAGCTGTAAATGTAGCAGAGTGACCACTGCTACAGTATAAAAACATTACGTCTATGGAGAGTCCCCACAAAGACAGTGGATCAGTGTGTGTGTGTGTGTGTGTGTGTGTGTGTGTGTGTGTGTGTGTGTGTGTGTGTGTGTGTGTGTGTGTGTGTGTGCACTTGTGTGTGTGTGTGTGTCGTGTCCTGGTATTCCATACATTGCGGGGAAATGTCTCAACGTGGATAATAATATTAAATGCACCTTTCACCCTGTCAACCTTCACGAAAACATGACATCTGAAACATACAGTAGCCTACTTTAGCCTAGTATTCTAAATTAAAGTTTTTTTTGTGCTTGACGGTCGTGTTTTGCTGTTGCACCCGCGTCTCGCAAATGAAACGGCATTCTAAAAAAGTCCAACTTGCGTCTTATTACCTTGTGTTATTTCCCATTCCAATGCAACAGACGCATCCTTTATGAACAGCGCTTAGCACTAGCCATGTGTTCTACGTTACGGTCCTTCATTGAGCGCGTCACAGAAGGACAGCGGTTAATCGCCTCAGCAACTTCTTCACGTATGAAGCCAAGCACCATATAAGGCATTTCCTTAAACAGCCACAGGTCAGATTTTCCGTCAAAGTAAAGAGCTGACTAATTACGAAAACGATTATTTATTTTTGCTAATTATTATTTTATTTCAGTTAGTTTTTCAGTAACTGTTGTTAGTTTCGTTTAGTTTTAGTCTTTCATTTATTATGAATTTTTAATTTTATTTCAGTTTACGAAAATGTTTTTTGCCCAATAGTTTTAGTTTCAGTTTTCGTTCACGAAAATAACCTTGGTCCATACAGCTCTTGCGTTTTAAGTAATATCTGCATTGGGGTCTATGGTAATGACGTTGCGTTGGTAGGTAAACGCCAAAAACAACAACAGCCACAACATGGAGGTGTTTGCAATAGAGATTTATTTATTTATTTGGATCCCCATTAGCTTCCACAATGCTAGTCTTCCTGGGGCCCATAAAAGTACTGAAACATATGTACAGTTAAAATGCACAAATATAACATACATAAATATAACATGACCGTGACAATACCCACTAAAAAACAATTTATCTACAAAAGATTTTGGATTGTTTTTAAATAGAGCAATTGTGCATATAACAGAGAAGACTTATATCAAGTTTGTCCTTCGCCTTTAGCCATCCCAAACAGGTGTGCATTTTATCCACACTAGAGCAAAAAGAGCAACCATGTGCTACTCTTGCAGCTCTACTCTGAACGATTTGTAATTTTTTCAGATGTCCCTGTGCAGCACTGGACCAAATTACTGGGCAGTACCCCAGATGTGACAGAACTAAAGACTGGACAACTGTTTTCATAAGTACTGGTGGACAATATACTGAACAAGCAACCTGGAAAAAGCAATGCCTTTAGCCATTTTAGACACAATGTGATCAATCTGATCAGCCCAGGAGAGCTGACTATTCCAGCTTCACACCCAATAGTTTAGTCTGACTCACCTGCTCTCCCACAGATGTGTCAACAATTAGATTTAAGTTGCAAGGCCTGCCAAGCATACTTTTAGTACCAAAGACTATGCATTTAGTTTTAGATATATTAAGAGCTAATTTATTAAGTTTCACCCAATTTGTAATGGCATTAAGTTCATTCTGCAAGGTGCAACCTATGTCATTTATTGTAGATGCTGCGTAAAACATTGTAGCATCGTCTGCATAAAGTACAACATCTGCTCTTGAAACAGCATGTGACATATCATTAACAAACACTGAAAATAACAATGGACCCAAACAACTGCCCTGAGGAACACCACATGACAGCTGCCTACAATCAGAAAAGCTCCCATTGAAAAATACCCGCTGACTTCTACCAGAGAGATAGCTGCGTATCAAGGACACAGACTAATGTGAAAAACCATAGCACTTAAGCTTAGACAGTAAAATATCATGGTCAATAACATCAAAAGCTGCTGTGAAATCCAGCAGCACAGCACCCACAAGCTTTTTGTCATCCATAAAAGCTAGCCACTGGTCTACCATTTGTACCAATGCAGTGTTAGTGGAGTGTCCTGGCTTATAAGCATGCTGTAAATTAGAGAGCAAATCATTTGCTACAAAGTACTGCATCATTTGATTAAAATGTAACTTTTCAAATATTGCTCAATATAGGTAGAATGGTAATTGGTCTACAATTTGATTCCGTGAGACCTAATCTATCATCTTTCACTAACGGTGTAATTTTAGACTGCTTCCAGATTTCCGGAAACACCCCACTTATCACAGATCTATTAAAAATGTGACTGATAGGCTTGCATAAGATATTAGCAACAGTTTTAAAAATTTTGCCATCCAAGTGATCTATACCTGCAGTTCCCTTTCGAGAGGTCTCTCCTATTGCGTAAGTAGCTTACGCTATGGGAAAACTCCTTTTCTCGAGAATATTGAAGTCTTTATGTAAAACGCATTGCAGCTGCACAGCTGACAGCAATGAACGAAGGCAGCTCGGTCATTGGCTGTGCTGCGGCAACTTGCTCGAACCAATGACGGGGCGACTCTGAATGCGCGACCAATGAGCGCGCTTCGCGCCCGCGCGCGTCAGAGCCCGCCAAGATGGGCGTGGCCAAGAGCTATATATTGGGCGCCCCGTCATGAGAGTTCTTTAGATTTAATCTCCTTCAGCGAACACCTTCTTCGCTGGATCCTCCGGATTATTGAAGCTTCGCCGTCGAAAAGCATACCAGCGGGATTTGCTACGAGGACGTCGGCACCTTCAGCCGCCTTCTAACGCGATCCTACTGAGCCATCCGGCGTACTGCTCACGCAAGTATTTACATCTGTTCGCTCTGCGACACTTGTAAAAGAGCAAATTTTCCAAGGCGTTGTTTCAAATGCCTTCCTGCGCGTCGTGCAGAGACCTTCTCCCGGACGGGGATCGTCACATCATCTGCGCTCGCTGCCTGGGCCGGGACCACGCAGAAGCTGCTTTGACCAAGGGCGGATGCCCCGAATGTGACGACCTGGGTCTCTCCGCACTGCGGGCTCGCCTCGCCGCTTTCGCCGTGAGCGAGCCCATCGCCGCCATCCCTCTGTTCGAGCCGCGCACTAAGAAAAAGCGCCGCTCACAGAGGCTTCCTGAACCTGAGCTCAGTGACGTCACGCCGAGCCAGTCTCCGCGTGCTTCACCGCCGCTCTTGCCTTCCCCACCGCCGGTTCAGTTCACCCAGCCGGACCCACACCCCTCTAGCAGAGCGGTGGGCCTTGTGACTTTCGGCGCGTCCGAGGACGACGGGGGAATGGATGACAGCTTGTCAATCGACGCTGCATCGGACGACTGGCCGGGCTCCACTCTCGACCCCGCCCCGTCGACGCTAGCTAGCGCGAGCGGGGGCTCCACCATGGATAGCGAGATTATCCGCGTTCTCTCTAAGGCCGTGGAAGACCTCGGGCTCGATTGGTCTTCTCCCGAAGAACCAACCCGGAGCCGACTGGATGAGTGGTTTCTGCAGGGGCGCCAGCAGGCCCCTCGGCAAAGGCCTTCTCCCTTCTTCCCGGAAGTTCACGGCGAACTCACCAAGTCGTGGAAAGCCCCCCACTCTGCGCGCCTAAAGCCTTCTTTTTCTTCCTCGCTCTCCTCTGTGGACGGCGCGAAGGAAAGAGGCTACGAGGGAACACCGCCCCTCGAGGAGGCCGTGGCCAATCATCTCTGCCCGCCCTCCACCACCGGATGGAAAGCCAAAGCTTCCCACCCCTCGAAGCCCTGCCGCACTACTTCAGCTCTCGCCGGTCGCGCCTACGCCGCCGCCGGCCAAGCTGCATCAGCGCTTCACTCTATGGCGGTACTTCAAGTGTTCCAAGCCAAGCTTCTCCGCTCTATGGACGAGTCTGGCCCCGAACCCGAAGCCTTTAAGGACCTACGCAGCGCGACTGACATAGCCCTGCGAGCCACGAAGGCCACCGCCCAGTCTATCGGCCGTGCCATGGCTAATTTGACTGTTCTCGAGCGCCATCTGTGGTTGACTCTGACTGAGATGAAGGACGCGGATAAGGCGCCATTTCTCGACGCGCCTATCTCCACCAGCGGGCTGTTTGGACCGGCGGTTAAGGGTTTCGCCGAACGCTTCACTGAGGCCCAGAATGCTTCACAAGCTATGCGGCATTTCCTGCCCAAGCGCTCCAGCTCATCGCAGAGCAGACAGAGGCCGCCGCAGCCGCAGCGGGCTAGAACAGCCCCCACCGCCTCTCAGCCCGCGCCTCAGGCTGACGCTCGACGCCGCTCGCGCTCTCACAACCGCAAGCCGCCTTCTGAGCGACGGGGTCCTCGGCCCAAGATTGTGCTGAACCCCGAGCCTCGAAAGCCGTCCTAGCCACAAGAATGAAAAGAGAGAGTGCGTGTCTCGCAAAAGCCGGACCACTCTCTCTGCAAAAGCTCAAGCATTACCCAGTCCCCTTACAGGCGGCTGGATATGTTCATACAGCAGTCAATGGGCCAGTCACAGAGCTCGCTCACCTGCAAACAAACGCCGTTTTTACGGCGACGCACAGAAAACACAAAAAGAGTCTTTTTCTGCCTGTGTCACTAAGGGTTCACATGTCCACAAAGTGTGCATTCCCAGATACTGTCAAAACAGTGCCAAATTCATTCCCAGCTCAAGCTGCGCACCCCATGAATGTAGATCACGTGCCTACGGTCATGTACGCACCACTACACACAAGCACTGTTCACACAGTTATAAATTCATCCACAGTAAAAGCGGGAAACATTATAAAAGTGACGCGTGTGCCTACCACTGTTTATGCACCCCCACTTATAAACACTGTCCTTACAGTGTCAAACACAACCCCAGCCCAGGCTGCGAGTTTTACAGACACAGCGCGCGCTGCTGTAATCACACACGCGCCCATTCACTCAGCTGCTCAGCGCGCGCCCGCGCCTCTGAGAGCTATGAGCTCAGGCGATTCGCTGGCCGGGTCCCTGCGTCACAGCGGCCCGCCCCTAGCCTGTATTCAGCCCATATCTGTACACGCAGCGGCATGGGAAAATATTCCAGATATGCCGAAATGGGTATTGAATATAGTAAAGCACGGATACTCGCTCCAGTTCGCTCGCAGACCACCACGTTTTACGACTGTGGTCGAGACGAAAGTGAGAAAAGAGTGCTCACATGTTCTATGCACCGAGGTGCGCAAACTAATAGAAAAGGGCGCTGTGGAAACTGTTCCCCCCTCTCTGAGCGAGGCAGGTTTTTACAGCCGCTATTTTCTCGTCCCGAAAAAGGATGGCGGTCTCCGCCCCATCCTAGATCTCAGACACCTGAACAAAGCACTAATGATTCGCTCGTTCAGAATGTTAACAACCAAGCATATCCTCGCGCAAGTACGCCCAGGAGATTGGTTTCTCTCAGTGGATCTGAAAGATGCTTACTTTCACATTCCAATAGCGCCTCATCACAGGCCATTTCTGAGATTCGCTTTCGAGGGACAGTCGTACCAGTACACAGTACTTCCGTTCGGCCTGTCCCTGGCTCCCCGTACATTCACGAAATGTATGGATGCAGCACTTTCCCCCCTAAGGCGAAGGGGAGTGCGAATACTGAATTATCTCGACGATTGGCTGATTCTAGCACAATCAGAGAGTCAGTTAATAACACACAGATCTTGGATTATCAGCCATTTAGAATGCCTGGGTCTAAGAATCAATTTAGCAAAAAGCATACTATCTCCCAGCCAGAGGATTTCTTTCCTGGGAATAGTTCTAGACTCGATGCAAATGACAGCGCGTCTCTCATCAGAGCGCGCGCTCACCATCCGGCGCCTTGCAACATCATTCAGGGCGGGCGCGCTCGCCCCCGTCAAGCGGTTTCAGAGGATGCTCGGTCTCATGGCCTCAGCATCGGCCGTACTCCAGCTAGGATTGTTGCATATGCGCCCTCTCCAACGCTGGCTCAAGAGCCGCGTCCCTACTCACGCGTGGTGTTCGGGCCACCTTTTAATCAGAGCGAACCACGGCTGTATAAAAGCCCTGACGCACTGGAAAGCCGCCGACTGGTACCAGTCAGGCGTGAGTCTGGGTGTGAACACAAGGAGAAAGATGATAACGACAGATGCCTCCAAAATAGGTTGGGGGGCCCTTTACGAGGGCAGGCCTGTCTCCGGCTTTTGGTCAAACCCGGAGAAGCGCCTACACATAAACTGTCTGGAAATGAAAGCGGTCGCTTTGGCTCTCAGAGCCCTACTCCCACAGCTGAGAAACGAACACGTCTTGGTCCGAACGGACAACATGACGGTAGTATCGTACATAAATCGCCAGGGTGGACTCAGGTCGAGCTCCATGCATTCAATGGCCAGGAGACTCATTTTATGGTCCCAGCACAACTTGCGCTCGCTGAGAGCAGCGCATGTGCCAGGTGCCCTGAACCAGGGGGCGGACATGCTATCCAGAGACAAAATTCTCCCAGGAGAATGGGCTCTCAACCCGCTGACGATTCACTGGTTATGGAAAACCTTTGGCAAAGCGGAGATCGACCTCTTCGCCTCCAAGGAGAACGCGCACTGCCCTCTTTTCTTCACGAAAAGCATGGATGCGCTCGCCCAGAGCTGGCCGAGCCGTCCCTTATATGCCTTTCCCCCGATCGCGATGCTACCGCAGGTCATCAGTCGGGTCAGAGAGGAGAAAAACGCAGTGCTGCTGATAGCCCCACTCTGGAAGAACCAAACATGGTTTCCAGATCTGATGCAAATGCAATCTGCACCACGGCCGATTCCACTGAGGCCAGACCTCCTCAGTCAGGCCAACGGGATGATATTTCATCCCCGCCCCGATCTGTGGGCCCTTCATGCATGGCCCCTCAACGGGTTCCCAGGAACCTCACGAGCGGAGCACTAAAAACCATCGCTGAGGCGCGGGCGCCCTCCACGAGACGCTTATATGCCCAGAAATGGAAAGTGTTCAGTGTCTGGTGTAATGCCAAGGGCCTGAACCCTGAAACATGCGAGATTACGAACGTACTCGCTTTTCTACAAGGGCTTCTGGAGGCGGGCCGCGCCCCCTCCACGCTCAAAGTATATGTGGCGGCCATCACAGCATCACACGACCCTGTAATGGAACGTCCATTGGGAAGAAACGACCTAATTATTCGTTTCCTAAGGGGCGCTAGGAGGATGAACCCTTCACGCCCCCCCCTCAGTGCCGATCTGGGACCTAGCTACTGTCCTAGACGCTCTTAAAGGGCCTCCGTTCGAACCACTCCGAACCGTGCACCTTAAACAGCTCTCGCTCAAGACTGCGCTCTTGCTGGCACTCGCCTCGGTCAAGAGAGTGGGCGACCTGCACGCGCTTTCGACAAGCGCTGCCTGCCTAGAATTCGGACCTAACGACTGCAGGGTCGTCCTTAGACCGAAACATGGGTATATTCCTAAAGTGCTCACCACTCCCTTCAGAGCACAGGTTATCTCCCTAACTGCGCTATCGTCCCCAGCAGACGAACACGACGCTAATCTACTCTGCCCCGTTAGGGCTCTCAGAGTGTATTTGGAGCGTTCTGCCCTATTCAGACAGACAGAACAACTGTTTGTATGCTTTGGCGGCCGTACGAAAGGTTCCGCCGTTTCAAAGCAGAGAATCTCTCACTGGATAGTTGAAGCTATAGCGCTGGCTTATGAAGCTAAGGGACTTCAATGCCCCTGGGGAGTCAAAGCACACTCCACCAGGAGTGTGGCTTCTTCCTGGGCATGGTCGAGCGGGATACCGATCGAGGATATTTGTGCGGCGGCAGGCTGGGCCTCACCGTCCACATTTATCAGGTTCTACAACCTACAGGTCCCGACACTGCATGCCAATGTACTATCAGCATGATGCTAGTTGAACTACGAGTTCGTATCTAGATTATGTATGTGCTTGTGTCACACTGAGCGCCTTCTAGCCGCTCTGTATTCTTTCCCACATATAAAGCTCGCCTCTGCCGGCTAGTTGGATGGTAACTTTGCTTTTTTAGCTCAGGCACCTGCCTCTGGCTATCATAAGGCGAAGTTCAGCACGCACGGCGTTTTGCATGGTGTTCCCATAGCGTAAGCTACTTACGCAATAGGAGAGACCTCTCGAAAGGGAACGACTCGGTTACTAACGTAACCTCGGTTCCCTGAGAGGAGGGAACGAGTATTGCGTAAGCTGCCGTGCTTGTGCTTGGTTAGTTCGCTTCAGTCGTTTTAACCTAAAGAACTCTCATGACGGGGCGCCCAATATATAGCTCTTGGCCACGCCCATCTTGGCGGGCTCTGACGCGCGCGCGCGAAGCGCGCTCATTGGTCGCGCATTCAGAGTCGCCCCGTCATTGGTTCGAGCAAGTTGCCGCAGCACAGCCAATGACCGAGCTGCCTTCGTTCATTGCTGTCAGCTGTGCAGCTGCAATGCGTTTTACATAAAGACTTCAATATTCTCGAGAAAAGGAGTTTTCCCATAGCGTAAGCTACTTAGGCAATACTCGTTCCCTCCTCTCAGGGAACCGAGGTTACGTTAGTAACCGAGTCGTTTTTTTCCTCCGGGAGAGAGATCAACATCCTTTCAATAATTTCCTCTCTAACTGTACCAAATGACAATGAACAAGATTTATTCCTCATAATATTCTTCACATTACTACAAGGTGAATCCTTAGGGTATGATAACATGCTAGATCTTAAATTTGCAGTTTTCTTTGTAAAAAAGTCATTCAAATGATTTGCTATATCCAAAGGTTTAGTGATTATTTCTTCTACTGTTTCCAAGTACATATTAGAACACTTTGGCAATTCCTGCTTTGATTTTGAAATGCTGCTCTCAAATGATCAAATATTTATATCAATGTCATTCTTCTTAGCTTTCATCTCATCCATGATGCCTTGTGTGAACTGCAAACTAGTTTTTAGTTCTTGTACATCTCTAATCACACCATCCAGCCTTTTCGCATTTCCATCCATAATGATATGATTTGAACAAAGCTCTTGAAGTTGTCCTGTTGTTGTTTTAACATTTCCTTATAAAACTCTCTCTGCTGATCCATCATTTGGGTCAACACACCCATAGTTACAGCTGTATCATCTGATGGTTGTGTGGTAATGTAGGTGATTTGGTGCACATGACCAGGTCATGTGACCTACAGCTAATCAGGAAGTGATAAAAGGCTTGCTAGTCTCAGGGGAGGGTCTTTTTACTTCCCACTAGCACACCTTGCGGGTTGACAGCCAGACCTGAGTTTCCCGTCCTCCCTGGAGGGAATTGGAAAAGATTGATGGTAATGCCTTACAGCATTGAAATTAGTGGTGGGCAGATCGAGGCTTCGTGAAGCAATGAAACAGTTGAACCAAATGGTCCATATTGTTTCGAGGCTTGGAATCAATCTGACACCCGTCTCAACGGTGACACCTAGTGGTCACTTGCAGGTGTTGATCCGAAACAACCTTGACGAGCCATGAAAATTTGTTGTTTTTTTATTATTGTTCTTTTCTAATATGTGAATCGTGTAACCCAGGGGTTTTCAACCTTTTAGGATATGCGCCCCCCCCCCCCCCCCAAGTTTGTCTAATTTCATTCGCGCCCCCAACCCTCCCAAAGTGCGTGCAAACGAACATCATTGCTATACAAGTTGTGAAGACGTTCAGTGTTTGGAAGAAAGACATGAAATCAACAAACAAAAGTCGCGCCACAGCGCATTCACCGTAGCCTTGCTACAGCACACAAAACAATCTCACAATAAAACTCTCCTGTATTACGTGCTGCATGTAGCGTGCATAAAAATAGTTATATTGAAACAGTACATATCTAGCTTACCTAATGTGATGGCTGAGCCTGTTTCTGAGAGCACAACATACCAATCCGTGGTTTGATACCCGACACAGCTATCCGTAAATCATCGTCCACTGTCAATAAGCGTGAGCGATACTTGCTTTTGATGTAAGTTAATATAGAAAATGTTGCTTCGCAGAGCCAAGTTGAGGCAAAAGGCAAAAGTATATCAATTGCAAGTTTCGCAAGTTCAGCGTACTCTGTCTCCACTGACAGCCAGAATTACGGCAGTGTGTTCGAGTCAAACAGTGTCTTCAAAGTTCGGTCACTTGAAAGGTCCAGAAGGGCATCCTGCTGATTTGATGACAGACTCACTGCGTTTTCGATGAAGGTGTTACGAACCCAGTCGTTCTGGTTCCAACTATGCTGCTCAGGAAAATACTTATTGAAATGTGCAGACAGGGCTTGTAGATGGAGAGTTATTTCTTTTTTTGTATCATCCCAATTAAGCTCATTTTCCGTGAGAAATTCATCCAAGGTTGGGAACATGTCTACATTACCCCCATCAACCTGCCCTCTCCATCGCTCCAATTTCCTCACAAACCCCACAATTTTATTGGACATTGTTAGTAGGTTTGAATTCGGGCCCTGAAGAGACGAATTAAGCGTATTGAGTTTATCAAAAATGTCAGACAGATATGCAAGATCTGTGAGCCACTTTGGGTCAGTAAAAAAATTTGCAAAGGAAGATGCACAATCGAGCAGAAAAAGTCTTAGTTCGTCGCGCAATGCAAATATCCTCTGCAATACTTTACCTCTGGACAGCCTCCAGTACCTCCGTGTGCAAAAGTAACGATTCATTTTCTGACCCCATTTCTTTGCATAATAGGCCAAACAGTCTTGTTTTTATGGGGCGAGTCTTGATGAAATTGACAATTTGTGTTGCTGTTTTAAGCACTGCGTTCAATTCGTCAGGAAGAGTTTTTGCCGCAAGGACCTCCCTGTGGATCATACAGTGGGTGAAACGCACATGCGGAGCTACTTCACGAACCAAAGCAGCGAGCCCTTTATTTTTCCCTAACATGGCTCCCGCTCCGTCTGTGCACACACCGACACAGTTGTCCCAACAAAGACCATAAGTTAATCCAATTTACCATTGAGTTTTTCAAAATAATCTCTTCCAGTGCATGTTTTTTCCATTTCTGAGCAAAATAACAGATCTTCAAGCAATTTTCTCTCATGACGGTAGCGAACAAATACAAGTAGTTGCGAGGAGTTTGAGATGTCTGTTGACTCGTCTAATTGCAATGAAAAAAAAATTCCGTCCCGTATTCTCTCAATTAGTTGACATTGGATGTCGGTTGCCATTTCAGTAATACGGCGGCTCATAGTGTTGTCTGATAGTGGAATTTGTTCAACGTCACTGGCAAACTTATCTCCAAACATATTTCTACAGATGGCCATTGCTGCTGGACGAATGAGGCTCTCTGCAATTGTATGAGGCTTTTTGTCCTTGGCAACTAAATACGCCACCTCATATGATGCTGTAAGCGCTTTGACTGCCACAGTGGTTTGGCTGGTCATAGTTTGTTTTTGATTTTTTTAATCCTGATTCTTTACGGCGAAAAAAGTCAACCGGTTTATCTTTTAACGTCAGGTGTTTGGTTTGTAAGTGACGTATTAGTTTCACAGGTTTCAAACTGTCATTTGTGTCACGATTCATGAGTTCGCTGTTTTCTTCATGTCTCGTGTTATTGTTGTTTTGTGAGTATGAGCGCGTGTGAGTGGGCGTGACCGCTCGTTCATCTGATCACCGGCTGATCTCATTATCAGCGCCAGCTGCTGCCAATTCACCTCTCTATAAAGACTCATCACAATCTCCTCTCTTTGTCAGATCGTTGGTTTGGTGTCCTCCGTGTCGTGCTTCGTGTCCTTGTTGCAGTCTGTTCCAGTTTGAGTTCCTGTTCGGTGTCTTCGTGTCCTGTCTCGTCTGGAATTTCCCTGCACTGGATTCACCTTCACCCGCACTGGATTCACCTTCACCCTCTCTGGATTCACCATCATCTGCACGCTGACCACCGAGTCCCTGCGCCACCATCTGCTGAGATTCTTGAGATTGTCTTTGTGTCTTCTGACTAAAATAAAAGAGTTAACTTGCACTTGCTTCCGCCTGATCTTGTGACAGAACGATCTGACCAAACATGGAAGCAGCAGGCGAAACTTCAACCTCATGGGAGGATTTCGTGAAAGTCAGCATCTCACGGATGGATACCCAGGAGAGAAATATGAATGATTCGGGCCGGGCTATTCAAGCTCTTGTGGCGCAGGTGTCCGAGCTCACCCAGCAAGTCCAACTTTTGCGGGTTCCCACTGCGCCACCCACGCCGGCCGCTCCCCCTATACCACCAGAGAGCGCCTTCCAGTCAGAGCCCAGACTACCAGTTCCGGAGGCCTATAATGGTGAGCCAAACTTTTGCAGGGCATTTCTAACACGCTGTTCTATGCACTTCTCCTTGCAACCCAGGACCTTTTCCACAGAACGAAGCAAAGTGGCGTTTGTGCTCACACTCTTGACTGGAAGGGCAGCTCTGTGGGGGACGGCGGTGTGGGAGAACCAAGATCCATGCTGTGCCTCGTTCCAGACACTCGCCGCCGCCATGAAGGGAGTCTTTGACCGCTCAGTCGCTGGAAAGGAGGCAGCAAGGATGCTAGCGGATCTCAAGCAAAACGAGAGATCAGTATCGGACTACTCTATAGATTTTCGGACTTTGGCGGCGGAGTGTCAGTGGAACGAGGAGGCGCAGTGGGACATGTTCCTGCATGGGCTGGCTGACCGCGTCCAAAAGGAGATTTATGCACTGGACTTACCCCCCACCCTTAACGAGTTGATCGATCTGGCACTTCGTGTTGACTCTCGACTCTCCCGAGTCGAGGGTCGGAAGGGACCTGCTCGGGGTTTCGGGGTGGTGGACGCGGTCAGCCCTATCTACGATCATGAGCCCATGCAGGTCGGTCGAGCTCGGCTTTCCCGGGAGGAGAAGGAAAGGCGGAGGTCCCAGGGCCTTTGCCTTTACTGTGGCTCTGCAGGACATTTTGCTTTCAACTGCCCGGTAAAAGGGCAAGCCCGGCAGTAAAACTGAGGCTACTGTCGGGTGGGATCTCCGCTGAGAAGACCTCATCAACATCAACGCTCCTCCCGGTAAGGCTCAGGTGGTCAGCTCACACTCACGACTGTCAAGCACTACTGGACTCCGGGGCTGAAGGTAACTTCATGGACTACACTTTTGCACTCAGGATTCAGGTTCCCCTTCTACCCCTCAGTCACACCATCGCAGTGCACGCGCTCAACGGACAAACACTCCCCACTATCTCTTATACCTCTGGACCCCTCACACTCAGCGTATCCGGCAACCATTCTGAAACCATCTCTTTCTATATCCTGGACTCCCCCCTGGCACCCATTGTTTTAGGTCATCCCTGGCTCATCAAACACAACCCCAAAATAGACTGGCAGCAGAGATCAGTGTCTGAATGGAGCAGTAAATGTCATGAGTCCTGTCTTGTGTCTGCTTGTCCGTCTGTTTCTGTTTGTACGTTTCAGGAGGAAGCAGCGGACTTGTCAAACGTGCCCACGGAGTACCTAGACCTGAAGGAGGTGTTCAGTAAGTCTCGTGCTGCTTCTCTCCCTCCGCATCGTCCCTATGACTGTGCTATAGAGTTACTGCCAGGTACGTCTCCGCCTAAGGGCAAGTTATATTCACTTTCTGTCCCAGAGAGAGAGGCTATGGAGAAATATATTTCTGATTCTCTAGCAGCGGGGTTCATCCGTCCCTCCTCTTCTCCAGCAGGGGCGGGGTTCTTTTTTGTGGGGAAGAAGGATGGGTCTTTGCGACCTTGTATTGACTACCGGGGGCTGAACAACATCACGGTAAAGAATACTTATCCTTTGCCATTGATGTCTTCAGCCTTCGAGAGGTTGCAAGGAGCATCTATCTTCACAAAATTGGATTTACGTAATGCTTATCATTTGGTCCGCATCAGGAGGGGGGATGAATGGAAGACTGCTTTTAATACCCCCAGGGGGCACTTTGAATACTTGGTCATGCCTTTCGGCTTGTCCAACTCCCCAGCGGTCTTCCAGGCACTCGTCAATGACGTGCTGCGAGATATGGTCGACCAATTCATATATGTCTACCTGGATGATATATTGATTTTTTCTTCTTCTCTCCAGGAACACGTGCAGCACGTTCGACGAGTGCTTCAGAGACTGCTAGAGAATGGGCTTTTTGTCAAGGCGGAGAAATGCGCTTTTCATGCACAGTCTGTTCCTTTCCTTGGGTACATTGTGTCGTCTGAGGGAATGCGTATGGATCCTGAGAAGGTTAAGGCTGTGGTGGATTGGCCAAGTCCAGATTCCCGTAAGGCCCTACAGAGGTTTCTGGGGTTCGCCAATTTTTACCGGCGGTTTATTCGCAATTTCAGCCAACTAGCCTCGCCTCTGACCGCCTTGACCTCCCCCAGAACGGCGTTCAGGTGGTCAGATGCAGCGGAAGCTGCGTTTGCCAAACTAAAGGGCCGCTTTGTTTCAGCCCCCATCTTGGTTACCCCTGATCCATCACGTCAGTTCGTGGTGGAGGTCGATGCGTCAGAGGTGGGGGTAGGTGCAGTGCTATCCCAACGCTCTCTCACAGACGACAAGATGCACCCATGCGCGTTTTTGTCTCATCGATTATCCCCTGCCGAACGTAACTATGATATTGGTAATAGAGAGTTGTTGGCAGTCAAGTTGGCATTGGAGGAATGGCGCCACTGGTTAGAAGGGTCGGGGGTACCTTTTGTCGTCTGGACAGACCATAAGAATTTGGAATATATCAGAACTGCTAAAAGATTGAACTCTAGGCAGGCTCGGTGGGCACTTTTTTTCGGACGTTTTGACTTTTCTCTCTCGTACCGCCCGGGCTCCAAAAACATCAAGCCCGATTCTTTATCACGCATTTTTGACCGTTCCGATCGCCCGTCTACTCCCGAGTGCATTTTTCCAGAGACTCTAATTATCTCTACACTCGAATGGGAGGTCGAATCGAAGGTCAAGACGGCCTTACAAGGGGTAACGCCTCCGGTCGGTTGCCCACCGAACCGCTTATTTGTGCCAGAGGAATTACGGTCCGACGTTGTTCGGTGGGGGCATTGTTCCAATGTGGCTTGTCATCCAGGAGTTAGCCGCACTACATCTTTAGTCAAGCAACGATTTTGGTGGCCACGTATGGCTCGCGACGTTCACAGTTTTGTTTTGGCTTGCTCAGTTTGTGCCACTGGTAAGACTTCCAATCGACCCCCAGATGGGCTCCTTCAACCGCTGCCGGTCCCTTCGAGACCCTGGTCCCACATCGCTCTAGATTTTGTCACCGCCCTCCCACCCTCTCAGGGTAACACGGTAGTTTTAACCGTGGTGGACCGGTTCTCGAAGGCGGCCCACTTTATTCCCTTGCCCAAATTGCCCTCAGCCAAGGAGACAGCGGTAACAGTCGTTAACCACGTCTTTCGGTTACATGGCCTCCCGACAGACGTGGTTTCCGACAGAGGTCCCCAATTTGTGTCCAAATTTTGGCAAGAGTTTTGTAGATTACTGGGTGCGACTGTTAGCCTGTCCTCAGGGTTTCATCCCCAGAGCAATGGCCAAACTGAGAGAGCCAACCAGGATTTGGAGAGAACGTTGCGATGTATGGTTTCCAAGAATCCTTCCTCATGGAGTCAACAACTTTCAATGGTGGAGTACGCCCACAATTCATTACCAGTATCATCCACGGGCCTATCTCCGTTTGAGTGTAGTATAGGGTACCAGCCACCAATTTTTCCTAGTCTGGAACCCGAAGTCGCGGTTCCCTCCGCCCACGCCTTTGTCCAGAGGTGTCACCGCACTTGGACTAGAGCCCGGGAGACTCTACTCCAAGTGGGAGCGCGCACCAAGGCCAAGGCCGACCGCCACCGGCGGAGGCCTCCCGTATACGTCGTCGGTTCCAAAGTGTGGCTTTCTACCAAGAACATTCCTCTCCGTTCCGTTTCGAATAAGCTTGCTCCCAAATTCATTGGCCCGTTTACTGTCACCAAGATTATTAGTCCGGTGGCAGTCCGCCTCAATCTTCCTCCAGTGTACAGGAGAATTCATCCCGTTTTTCATGTATCAAAAATTAAGCCAGTTTTTCGTTCTCGTATTAATCCGCCTGTCCCGGTTCCCCCACCGCCGCGACTCGTAGACGGGGAGACCACATATTCGGTTTATCGTATTCTGGACTCAAGGAGGAGGGGACGCGGGTTCCAGTACTTGGTGGACTGGGAAGGTTACGGTCCGGAGGAGAGAAGTTGGGTGCCTGCTAGAGACATTCTGGATCACTCCCTTATTGATGATTACAATCGACAGGTAAGGGAGTCTGGGGACGCCAGGAGGCGTTCCTAGGAGAGGGGGTACTGTCACGATTCATGAGTTCGCTGTTTTCTTCATGTCTCGTGTTATTGTTGTTTTGTGAGTATGAGCGCGTGTGAGTGGGCGTGACCGCTCGTTCATCTGATCACCGGCTGATCTCATTATCAGCGCCAGCTGCTGCCAATTCACCTCTCTATAAAGACTCATCACAATCTCCTCTCTTTGTCAGATCGTTGGTTTGGTGTCCTCCGTGTCGTGCTTCGTGTCCTTGTTGCAGTCTGTTCCAGTTTGAGTTCCTGTTCGGTGTCTTCGTGTCCTGTCTCGTCTGGAATTTCCCTGCACTGGATTCACCTTCACCCGCACTGGATTCACCTTCACCCTCTCTGGATTCACCATCATCTGCACGCTGACCACCGAGTCCCTGCGCCACCATCTGCTGAGATTCTTGAGATTGTCTTTGTGTCTTCTGACTAAAATAAAAGAGTTAACTTGCACTTGCTTCCGCCTGATCTTGTGACAATTTGCAAGCACCTCAGAACATACAACACACTATGGACGTGGTTCGTAATTAAGTGTGATGCACGGGAATCCGTATTTTATTTACTGTTCGTCATACTTTCGTCGTTTTGATGCACCCAGGCCTTTGGTTTTTGCTATTAATCCTCTCTGCGTGGAAAGCCCCGTTGACGTGGAGGGTTCGACATCAATTTGCGGAAGTTGTAAGGGTTCAGTCGGACACTCTTCTTCTTTTTTGCCTGACGGTTCACCCGTTTTATCACTGGTATTATTACGTTTAAGCCACCGGTCCATTTTTGGTTTGTTTTAATATTTAGCTTCAACTCGATCGCGTCAACTCTGCTCCTCTGCTCTGTAGCCAACTAATATGTAAAGGTCGCCTCGCCTGATTAGCTGCGGGACTAATCAGATTGCCCCCTCTAGTGGATGACTAAAGATTTGCTATCTTACATTCACGTTTCACTTAAGCCTCTGAATTCACAGTTTCTCGTGCCCCCCTTAACAGGTGTTGGCGCCCCCCTAGGGGGGCGGGCCCCACAGGTTGAAAAGCCCTGGTGTAACCTATAGGCTCCTCACTCCTAATGTTATTTTGGTCCTGCAAAATGAATATTAATAAAATAAATCAAGCCACAATGTCTTCCTTCTTTACATATTTTTATTCAAAAATATTAATTTCTCTGCTGTGGAAGGACTTAGCCTACTTCTTTTTTTACAGATAATTTCTCCAGCCTTTGAAAAAATCCTCTCACAAGGGACATGTTGCTGGCATGCAAAGATATTTTTTTAGCTAGGACATACAAATGAGGAAAGATTACTGCTCTCTCTTTCCAGTAAGTTAGTGGATCATGAGTTCTGGGCAAATACGCATCGTTGATGTATTTTTTCAATTCCACTGTGGCATCAGCTGTAGGATTGTGTATCATCTGGGTTTGATGGATACGAGTAGCAAAAAGTTCCCATAAACTGTCCTGTGTTTCTACTGGTGTTGATGTTGATGGTGATGATGTTGACATTTCTGGCTCTGAATAAAAATTAAAACAGCAATTAGTAACAAATGCTAAACTGACGGCATATATGAAGTATATATTACATGAATCAGATTACATAACATAACACAGACTGAAACTGCTCACCAGGATTTGTGTTTGAATGCATCAGTGAAGCACACTCCAGTGTCATGTGCTTTTCAGTGTCCTGGGCTTTGGCAGCATTTCCAAATGCCATATTTTTGAACCTTGGGTCCAGCAGTGTAGCCAGTGCCAAGGCTCTAAAACTCTCATAACCTCCACATCTGGACTGCAGACCTTCTTGCAGATGTGAGCCTATGAGCCAAAACAGGAGAAAAAAAATATAATAATGACAATAATATGACAGTTATGGCCAATTACATAGTATGGTCATTGTGGCCTACCTAATTGTACAGTTGATTCCTGCGTTGCATTTCACACACACACACACACATCTCACTTTATTTGGGGTTTCTAAATGGAAATGCTCCCACAGCACAGATGTACGGCATCTCTTCTGGGGAGCCTCCATTTTATCTATCTATCCAAATCTATCTATCTATGTATTTAGATATGTATATATAATATGTATCTATAATCTATCTATGTATTTAAATATGTATCTATAATCTATATATATGTATCCATATATCTATCTATAGGCTATATGTATCTATCTATCTATTAATCTAGCTGTCTATATATATTTATATCTATGTATCTATTAATGTGTCACTATATGTAGGCTATACTCTGTGCTATACTCATGCGTTGATTTCTCTTTTATACAGATGTGCGATTGTGTGGTCTGTTTCCGACCGTGTCAATCAAACGCTGATTCGGCGGATCACACCTGATGAAACACATCGTGAAACACTTCGAGGCTTCGTTTGGCCATAGTCACGTGACATGGGTGTTTTGAATCACGCTTCGAATCAGTGTTTCGAAACATCTGCGCTTCGGGATCTCACAAAGCTTCGGAACGACTGTTTCGCGTCAGCCATCCCTAATTGAAATCTGTATGGTGTAGCATTGAATGGTGTCAGCTAATTTTGTTTGGTTTTCACTCATGTGACTGCTTGTTTGTGTGATGCTTGCTATGTTAATAGAATTTGCTCAATCTGTAGTTTGTTCTGTGTAGTAAAGATTATTTGTATGTTTCAGTCCACAGCTGACGTAGCCACAAATTCAGCTGCTGTGGTTGTAGGGACCGGAGATACGGTAAACGATATACATGCATTTATCTGTGTATCTGAATGAGTTTAGCCCTGATATTTATAATGTTGTTTTATCTTTAGCATCGGAATTGCATTACTGTGCTACAGGACTTTGTGTAACCTTGCAAAGTAGGCTTATATTTTATTCCTTTGTTGATTATGTGCAAGGCAATGTAACTTTGGAACTTGCAACTAATGTTCTAATGTGTTTGTTTGTTTAAAGGCGGACCAGACCAGCCACTGTTTGCTATTGTTATTTATTTTTTCTTTTGTGTGTTTCGTTGTCAAGTGGTTTCTTTTTAGTCAATTTCAAGATGTCTAGTGCCCTACTGTGATTTAGAATTGATATCCTGTATTGGGTATCTACGGGGTGTTATATTTTGAATGGTGGTTTAAATACAGGTTGCTCTCCTCTCTCTTTGTCTATCCACAGCGTGACATTGTACAAAGAAGGCTCTTTCCGTGGTGAGACTGCACTGGTTGACATTTTGTAGTGGTGTGTATACTCAACTTCGACATGGTATTTTGTAGTGAATAGTTTAGATGCTAAGTGTGTAGTGAATAGTTAGACGTTGAGTGTAAAGTGCATGTACTTCTTGGTGTTGGGTTTGCTGTCTCCCTCTTCTGTCTACCACAGTCACTGATTCGGGTGGCGTGTACGAGCCGACCTAACCTTCTTATCCTGAGGAGAGTAACACTGCTTTCCCCAACCAATGAATTTTCGGGTTAATTTTAATTATGCTGTTGGTATTTTAATAGGTTTTTTTTTTTAACGAAACACTTGTAATAAACTTTATTTACTTTTGTATAACACATGCCTCTTGTTCCTGTTCGGGGGTAAATCAGAGTTCACGACATACAACCTTATATACTAAGGGTTCAAAAGGGTTCCTCCTGCCCTTACCAGGAGGTGGCGTAGTCAGGTAAAAAAAGGTGTTCTTTCAACCCTATTAGACACTACAGTTGTTTACTACTTTTGGGAGGCCTAGTTCCACAATCATACCAAGTAGGGGTGGGAATTGGCAAAAATGTGACGATTCGATAGTATTGCGATATTTGGGCCACGATTCAATATTATTGCGATTATCAATATATTGCGATACAGCAAGTATTGCGATTCGATTCTGCGATATTGCGATTCACGTCCCCCATATTATTCAAAGACATTACAAAATATTAGGAAAATAAGACCGCTCACCTCACTTTAAATGTCACATTTAATTCTGTAAACATTATCTTCTACACATTAACTGAAGTGCAAAAACTGAAAAACTTGTTCTTGAACATTCGGGACACATTGCAACGGTTTCATCACTTGCCCACCGCGGCACCGCAACAAAAAAAAAAAAAGTTTAAAGCGTTAAAAAATGTTTAACGCAATTACGCAGTATCCGTTAAATCCTGCCTGTATTACACACACACACACACACGACCCACAGAAAAGACGCGCGTCAGTATCAAGTTCTCTTTCGGGCTTGAACAAACCATAACACACACAAATTATGCCAAAATGTCAGTTTTGTCGAGTGTTCTCATAAGAGCAATCTTGAATTATTAAAATAAACGTAGAGATTTGTGAGAAAATGTGACGCGTGTCAGATCGCGTCTCTGTCCCACATTGCACTGCATTAACCAATGTACAGCTATGTACGCTCAACGCCTGTCGCTTACTCGTTTTCATTCACTCCTTCAAGTGAACAGTAGCCTATTAGTGGACTAACGTTAACTTAGGGAATAGCCCTAACTTAGTGAATGAGGGTTTAGAGGGCGATTTCAACCCATGTTCTCAAGCAGTGAAAAATAGAGGACAACCGTAATACTGAAGCCATTTTCATTTGAATTTGCTGTCGAATGTACGACAACAAAGCACCGCAACAAGCGCCACCTTGTGGATGTAATACGCAAATGTAAATGATCAGAGTAAACTCTGAGAAATCCGGAAAGTAAAACAGATAATTTTATAATTAAATATCGCAATACTTTGCGCTACTGTATCGATATAATTGCGTGCGCAAAATATCGCGATACTGAACAGAATCGATTTTTTCCCCCACCACTATTGTGCGGCACGGTTGAGCTGGACACTTACAATTTAAAACCTTTGTCATTTTTTGATGTTGGTGTCTTCGATGATGGCCTGGATAAGACAAATGTTTCTTGTTTCACATGTAAAGAACAATAATTAGTCATAAACATAGATATCATCACATCCATGCATTACTATTTCAATGCCATTTTAAACTTCTTATGACATTTACTGTGCGGTAAAATTATTTTCCCATCCTGATTTCTTGTTTTGTGTCTCAAACTAAATAGTGGGGTCTTTTTCATAGATATCATTATTTAGCAAAAAAGAGCACAATTGAGCGGACAACTTTAGTTCAGCCTTATTGGAGGGTTTTCAAGCATGAACTGCCTGTTTAAGGTCCTGCCACATCTTCTCAATTGGTTTCAGGTCAGGCCTTTGACAAGGCCACTCCAAAACTGTCATTGTGCTTTTTTGAGCCGTTCAGAGGTGGATTTACTCACTATTCTTTGAATCATTGTCTTGTTGCTTGAGCTTCAGTTTGCAGACTAAAGATAGGACATTGTCCTTTAGCATTTTCTAATATAAAATAAGACAAATTCAGTTTCTAAAATGTTATTCTTGACCCTTTGGTGACTTTGAGCCACTTCTGGGAAGGTTTGCTACTGTCCTGAGTTTTTCCCATTTGGATATAATGGCTCTCACTGTGGTTCTTTGAGTCCAAGAGCCTTTGAAAAAGCTTTGTAATCCATCACAGACAGATGTATTTCAATCACCGTCTTCATTATTCCTGGAGTTTCTTTCACCTTTGTCAATAGTGTGTTGCTGTTTAAGATTTGTAACCAACTTCATGCTGTTGGCCTATTTAAGTGTTTATTTGATTGAACAGGACTGCAGTGATCAGGACTGGTTGTGTTTATTCCAGTTGAACAACATTATAAATACAGTTTCATAGATTTGAGGAATTAGTAACTATGGGGCCAAATACATTAGCACGCAGGCCCAGTTAGTATTGGATAACTTTTTTGCTTCATTAAATAACATTGTCATTTACAAACTTTAGTTTGTGTTCGCTCAGGTTGCCTTTGTTTTATGGTACGTTTTAATTTCTGAATCAATTTAGTATGATATTTACACACAAACAGAAGAAATCAAGGTGGGGGTAAATACTTTTGCAAAGATTTGTATGATCATATCACTTTATTTCCCTTTCAAAGGAACTCGCGTTGCGTCGATTGACGCTAAGGGAACGCTTTGCGTGTTGATGTATTGAAGCACATGTAAAATCAGTCCAATGGGGTGAGGGGATGTTAGAGACGGGTGACGTCATGAACCAAGAAACTATATAAGCCTGTTCAAACCCAGCCGCTACAGCTTCTGTGTTTTCACAAGCGCTCTATGTGAAATCGTCCTTGTTATTTGGTGTTGTCTGTTATATATATATATTTAGACTATGGCGAGCACGCAGCAGTTTAGAGTGTGTGTGCACCCCTGCCCGCATTATTTAACGGGTGGGGACACACACACTTTATGTGTTGTTTGTTTGGGAGAGGAGCATGCAGGTTCAGCGCTGGAGGGCGCTGACTGTGAGCACTGTATTGTGCTTCCCTTGCGGACACTCCGATCCCACCTGGCGTTTTTTTACGAGGACGCCCAGGCTCGTGTCCCCCAAGGCTCAGGTCCCGCTACTGCGGAGGCACAGCGAAGACTTCTGACTTGGGTTTCGCAAATGGATCTGTCAGCGGTGTTAGAGATGGGCTCTGCCTTATCTCTGACTTCACCTGACAGATCTAATGCCTCGTATCAGGGTTCGGAAGCACGCGCCGCGGTTTCTTCCACCCCGATACAGGCACCAACACTACAGCTATCCAGTTCCGTGGGACTGGATGTTGTTAGTGTTTATGCTCGTGATACTGAGGATTCGCCACCTCAGTCTCATGCTTTTGAGGAGCTTGTTGAGGTTGTAACAAGAGCGGTCAAAATATTAAATATGGCAGGCAGATAAGCAGGACATTCGTTTAAAAAGCAAACTAGACAAACGCTTCCTGCCCTCTCGTTCACAATCTCAACGCCTGAGCCTTCCGTTTTTTCCCGATCTCCACACTGAGGTGTCGAGATCGTAGAAGAAATCTGTGTAATATAGAATGTACGGTGCACAATCATTACACAATATACAATATAATTTCAATATATTACACAATATAAAGAGCACGGATATGGGTAAATGCCGAAGGTGGAAGAGACGCTCGCGAGCCATCTCTCCCCTGATTCTGCATCTTCCCTTAAAGCCACATTATTACCCACCAAGCCAGTTAGAGTAACTTCAGCATTGGTGGGTAAGGCTTATTCAGCAGCTGATCAGGCTGCAGCATGCCTTCACACAATGTCGCTGCTGCAGGCTTACCAGGCTGAAATGTTAGGAGACATTGATGAGGGCGGGGCTATTGGCCTGAATGCAGTTTGTGAACTGCGTCGAGCCACAGATTTGTCTCTCAGGGTCGCCAAGGAGACGGCTATTTCTATCGGCCGGTCTATGGCAGCCCTGGTGGCCACTGAGAGACATTTCTGGCTCAATTTGAGCAATATTAAAGAAAAGGAGAACAATTTTTTTATGGATTTTCCTATCTCTCTATCTGGCCTCTTCGGCGACGCAGTGAACACGGTCATCAAGAGGGTTCAGGAATCAGC
The DNA here is from genome assembly GCF_051911475.1 of Siphateles boraxobius. NCBI lineage: Eukaryota > Metazoa > Chordata > Actinopteri > Cypriniformes > Leuciscidae > Siphateles > Siphateles boraxobius. The sequence continues at coordinate 341,067 of NW_027508719.1, read as the reverse complement.
CATACAAGAAAAGGCTGCCTTCCTAAAACTTCTCCCTCGCCAGACTCATGTCTCCGGTGTTGCTGAGTGGGAGCAGCCCCAAACTTTTAAAACCAGCTCCTCACATCGTGCCATACAAAAACAGAGAGTGGCTTCCCATGTTCCCCCACAAAAAGACTGTGGACACGGAAAGCGCGCTCAACAGCAGCCTTCATGGGATAAGACGTATCTGAGGACCATCATTATTTCCAAGAAAGCTGCAAAGAAAAGGGCAGTTCCCCACCGATGCAGAGCGGTTAACACCTCATTTTACGGTGCCCGTCTCCCTTCGGTGCCCTCGGGGGACCGTTATGCTAACCCTGCCACCTCGTGTGTTACAGGGCGCAGCTGTCTCCAGCGAGCACATATCTCAGGTGCCACCCGGAAACGTAGTGGCCCTGGGATGCCCGCCCCCTCCGAGGAGGGTCCTGGAGCAGTCAGTTCAGTCCTTCCCTGCCGGTTCACCGTTACAGGATGACGGGCTGATTGCTCAACAAAAACTGAATCCAGAAACCTCTCGAGAGGCTGGTACGTCTAGTAGAATTCTTGGCAGAGCGGAAGCTACTGCCAAATATTTCTCGTTGGGTCCTGCAGACCAAAAGGGGCTTTCATCCCACCGTGGTGAGCCCCGAGCAGGTTCTGGTAATGGAACAAAAAGTGAAAATCCTGTTGGACATAGCGGTCATAGAATATGTACCTTCCTTTATCAGGGACACCGGTTTTACAGCCGGTATTTCATCGTTCCAGAGAAGGATGGGGGGTTGTGTCCCATTTTGATTTTAATAGTTCTGTACGTTTCCGTCATGTAACTAAAGTTCAAAATGTTGAGACAAATCGTGCCACACAGATCAGATCCGAGGACTGGTCTGTCACGAAAGATCTCAAGGACGCATACTTCCACTTTTCCATCCTTCCATATCACGGGAAGTTCCTGAGGTTTGCTTTGGGGGGCAAAGCATACCAATATCGAGTTCTTCCGTTCAACCTAGCACTAACACCCCGCACTTTCACGAAATGCGTAGATACAGCTCTGGCGCCACATTGAGATGTCGTTCTCACCCACATGAAAAAGATGGGGTTACGGCTAAACGGCAAGAAGAGTGTGTGTTCTCCATTACAGAGGACCACTTTTCTAGGGGTAGTGTGGAATTCTATGTTGATGCGGCCCTGTCTCCGGCACGCATAGAGTCCATCCTTTCAGCTGTGAAAAGAATAATGCTAGACCAGTCACTCACTGTCAAACAGTTTCAGAGACTGTTGGGTTTGATGGCAGCAGCGTCCAGCGTGATACCGTTTAGCCTGCTGTACATGAGACTCTCGCAGTGGTGGCTCAGGACCAAAGGGTTTTCCCCTTTTTGTCGTCGCAGGATGCTAACGACAGATGCCTGGTTCACGGGCTGGGGGAGCGATCCTGGAAGGACGCTCAGTTCAGGGTAAGGATTGTAGGGTCTGGACCAATCAGACACACACTAATTATTCATATTCACTATATTTAATGAATATAAAGGTCTATGAAACTCTCCCCCAAAATTAACCTCACAAATGAAGTTACTTTGTCAGCCGGGTGTCCGGTTACAGAACACTTTAAGACTGATAACAGACTTTACGACCTCAAAGGAATGTGGCCACATGCGCCACATGCTTAAGAGAGAGAGACCATCTTTAATTAAATAAACTTTGCGGTGTTACTCTGATCTATGAAGGAACATGCCTCACAGAAACTGTGATGATTTACTGTCTCGTGTACTATTAGGTATAACAACATGGTATGTTTGATTGGGGTGTATGTGGTTGAACAACCACCCAACGGTCAATATAACCTCACCTGTATCATGCTTCCTAGCAAATTAATCCTCATTTAATGACACACACTTTGATGTACATCACCTTCTCTTAGAATGCAATGTGAATTTGTTATGTCTATTTGAGCTTGAATGAACAGTCTAAGCATGCTGGGGACAAAGACCATAAATCAACTAAGAGCCGCTTCCCCTCTCGGACATGTCACCTTACTCATAGGTCCATTCAAACCTTAGGGGTTGGTTCTTTTCTCAGGGTATATCAGAGGCAGGCAACAGTGACCGCTCTCTCTTAGTTTTTTCATCCAGCCGCAACACTGTTCTGGTGAGACTGGGGAGCCCCCTCCCCCTCCACGGAGGCCCCAGGGCCCAGCAGGCCTCGATTCCAACCAGATCCGGCCTCATGGAAAAGAGAGAAGACTCTCTCACAAAAAACCAAGGACAATCTCAGGAGTTTTGGAACAAAGACTCCAACCAACAAAGACTCCAACCAACAACGACTCCAATTTTCAACAACTTCAAGAATTGTTCCCATTACAAATGCAAGTATTCAATTCAATGAAATGTGAAAATGAATTCTGATGGTTCTTCTCATAGACCCTCTTCCGGTTTCCAATTTCATCCTATCACTAACCTATTTATGTATTCATGTGTGTATGTTGTTTAGTTTATTTATATTCATATAAATATCTATATTTAGTTAATAAAACTTGTACATAATATGTATTTGGTTCTGTTTTGTTTGCAATACAAGTCACTTTACGATCACGGTTTTTGCTACTGGCTCAAAGTACTGTACAGGCGAAGAAATAATTATTCTTCGGTGGCCATGGAAGATACCCTTTATTAGAATAAATTAATAATCAAAATAGTTCGTTGGAAGAACTGATTAATTGATTGTAATATTAATTCACCCACATCAAGTTAATCCAATTAACTGACCCAAATATTTATAATTAATAATAACAAGATATTATTGATTATTAATATTTCCAAAAAGCTGAGTTCCTTACAGGATGTACCCGAGGGTCAACCCCCAGGGTCCGAAATTAACTTTTTGGCTCACCTGCCACGGGGACTGGTAGATGAAAAAATCCACCAGCCAAGCATATTTTTTACCGGCCAAAATAATAAACAGCCTTTTTGTCTCACATATACATTTATTTCAGTACATTTAATTGAGATAAGGTATTTATGTTGAATAAATAAGAGTACATAGAAGTAAAAACAGAGCAACAAATAATAAGATATGGAAGATGTGAGCATGGAACTAGTGCTCATAACAGTACATTTGAAGGTTTCGTAAAACTATCCGATACTTAATCTAATGAACTTAAACCTCATAGTCATCCGACTCCTCACTCTCTACCACAATTACCCCTTTTGCATGGTCCATGAATTCTGGCCTCCTACTCCTAACAGAGTCTTGGTGCCACAGCATCACAGCTTTGCTTGGATCATACTCCCTGATCTCTGGAGAGGACAGCTGGACCATAAGGAGATCTGACAGTGTATCAGACTTTAGGTTGGAGCGCCAATCGGTTTTCACCTGTTTCATGGTACTAAAACCTCTTTCACATTCAGCTGTGGAGGCAGGGAAGGACAGGACTAGGTCAACCAATGCCAGCAAATCAGGGCAGGAATGCTGATGGCTCCTGTTGACATGGAACCAGGATATCTTCTCCAGGGACTGGGGCTCTTGGTATATCAGCACCTTCAGGACTGTCCACTGGTCAGGGATTCTTTCAACATGAATGCCAGAGGCCTCAAGGACAGGCTTGAAGTGGTCCACCAAGGTTTCCAGTTCAGTGTCACCAAAATCTAGAATAATGTTATACAACATTACAACATTACAACAAGCATCATGCAGTTTTACTTCTCAAACTATAAAAATATGATCATGAACCTGACTGCCCTGTAATACAAAACATAAAGTAACCTGCTGCTGCATCTCCTGACTCTGGCCAGTTGGTGAAGCTAACCAGCTTGGTTGCACACAGGACCCCTATACTGGCATCCTGGAACCTGGTAGTCATACTCTCCACTAGACTGTCAATCATTTTGTCCTGTGAGGCGACGTGGGTCTTTATGTCACCTCTGGTCAGTGAAATTCCCTCATAGCTGTTGGCCATTGTGGCCTTCATCATGGGCCCTTTTCTGATGACAAAATGCTCAGTTTCCCATTCTATACAAGACACTCTTTCACATTCTCCCTCTCTTATTGATGTAGTAATCATTTCTATTAATTCTCTTTAAGTATTTCTTATTGCAGCTTAAATTAACATACTTGGTTTTGTACTTCTTAAGTACTGCCTGTGTTGAGCACAAGAAGCTGTGGGCTTCTGCTATGGTGATTGTGGACCTCTGCAGACAGGCAGACAGGTTGCTCAGGTGGGTTAGTGTGTCATGCAGGAAGCCACAGAAGTGGATAACAACAGCCTCCCTCACAGTACTATAGTATTTCCTGGCCTTTGCTTGCTGGACACCTCTGACATTTTGGGCATCAGCAGATTGAATCTAAAATGCATTAAGAACAAAGACATACAAATAGACAATTACTTGCTGTTAAAAAATAATAATGACATGTTTTATTAGTGTATAAAGTATTGACCAATTTTAAAATTATTTCTTATGTACTTGACAATTGACATTACATATTGATGATGACTTTTGGAGTACATAATATACCGTAGCAATCTAGACCAATATCTGTTCCAGGTGCTGGACAAGCCCCTGGTAACCTCGCAGGAAGTGATCCAGTGCACGCAATAGGTGTCCTACCCATCGGGTCCCGCCAATTCTGGTGGGCACCAGTGGTGTGTGCCCAAGAGCCTGAAAGCTGTTTATGAGGTTTGCCCTGTTCAGTGAACTGGTGTGGTAGAATGTATAAAGCCCACTGAGGAGGTCTTCTATTTTCTGAAACATCACGTTGGAACGGATGGCATCAGAAAAGGCGAGTTCAAGGCGGTGTGCCATACAGTGGATGCCGATGATGTAGGCCCTGTCCCCCTTCAGCTGGCTGACCACACCACTCTTGGCTCCAGTCATAACGGCAGCGCCATCAGTTCCCAGAGCGACCAACTTACTCTCCCACCCATCACACACTCCCTCCATGATGTCGCTGATGGCTTTACTTATATGTGCGGCATCTGCCTTCTCCACTGCATTAATTCCAACAAACTTAGACTCGATCTTGCCCTTGTGACAGAATCTGACATACACTAACTCCTCCTCTTTTACAGAGCTGTCTGTGGAGCCATCTGACATGATGGAGAGAAATTTTGTGTTTTCTAGATTTTCTCTGATGTTGTTTCTCTCCACCTCTGCAATATAATGCATAAACTCTTTGGCCTGCTTCTCATTTCTGTATGTTGACCCCACAGCAAATCCTTTTTGTTCATCCAAACTGGAAAAATCAAGCATTCAAATTAATTAAATAAAATTAATTTTAATTTTTAACAGTAAAAATTAAAATAATTAACAGTATGCATGCTAGCCCATAGCTTCGTATAAAATGCTAGTCTAGCTACAAGAGGAAAAACTTTTTTACTTACTCGCACATCCACTCGAAGTCAGAAAGTGGCCTGGCCTTCTTGCCAATGGCATGTACAGTCCTAAACAGTAGCTTCATCTTCTTGCTGGTCTGCTCTGACATTGCCATTAGCGCTGTCACGGAAGTTTTCAAGAGTAGAGGCTCCGATTGTGCCAGGGACACAGACACGCAGGCAATGTGACACTTGCTGTATTCATGGTCACGAATGTTCTCAAGTTTCATCGTTTTATTTCCGATGACAAATGAGTTGTTTCTATTTTTATCTTTAGCATACTGGCGACACACAGAACAACTCATCACGACAGCGTCAGAATCATATTGTAGCCATCCTCTTGACAATCCGTTATCTCCAAACCTCCATTTCTCACAAAACTTTCTTTTATGTAATTCGTCCCCCTTTTCGTCTGTGGGTTTTCTTTTCAAAGGTTGGCTCACTCCTGGTAAATATCGCCACATAACAGCTAATAAGCGGCAGCTAGCTGCAGACCGGTTACTCCCGCGAGACTTGGAGCGCTCGTTCTGTGGCTCTAATCTCGTCCCAAGATTAGGATGCACACACACGCAAGGTCTCTCCCTCTCTCACGCGCGTGCGCTACACGGTTTGGAGCACAGAATGTGCGAGATCTTGCTCGCTCGCTCAAGATTCCGGTAGATTTTAACTAATTTGCGGGCATCAGGGAGCCGCTATCAATATGCGGGAGACTTGGATGTCTGGAACATTCACCCGCCAGTGTGACGGATAGCTTTTGAGGTTGACTCGCCAAACGGAAAATCTACCCGCATTTGGCGCTTGGCGGGTGTTAATTTCGGACCCTGTCAACCCCTTTCGCATGATAATGATTACGCGGCAATGCCTACATGCCCTGGTTATGTGGAAGAAACCTTGGTTCCTGTGCCAGGTCCCCATGTTTTTAAGAGCTTCTTGTTGTCGCAGGATGCTAACGACAGATGCCTCCCTCACGGGCTGGGTAGCGATCCTCGAAGGACGCTCGACTTAGGGTCTATGGAGCCTACCAGACCTCAGGGGCCACCATGTGTGGGTCCACACAGACAGCACATCGGTGGTCACCTATATAAGTCATCTATGAGCAGACATCCTGTCGAGACAGGGGCTGAGGCCCAGGGATTAGATGTTCCACCCCGAGGTGGTGGAACAGATACAGTATGGAGGGAGTTCAGCCAGGCTCAAGTAGATCTGTTTGCGTCTCGAGAGACGTCTCACTGTCCACTCTGGTTCTCCCTCACGCATCCAGCTCCTCTCGGACTGGATGTGTTGGTACAGACGTGGCCGAGGCTACGTTTGTATGCTTTTCCCCCGATCACTTTGCTCCCGGGAGTTCTGGAGAGAGTTCGCAGGGACGAACTTCTTTTAGCCCCGTGGTGGCCAGGCAGAGTACGGTTCAAAGATCTATTGTCTCTCCTCTACGGGCCTCCTATGGAGCTTCCCGTCAGGGGAGACGTTCTGTCCCAAGCAGAGGGCTCTTTATTTCACCCTCGTCCTGAACTGTGGAACCTGTGGGCTTGGCCTCTGAGGGGGCCCAGATCATAGGGTCAGGTCTCTCAACTGAGGTTGTGGAGACCATTCTACAATCCAGAGCTCGCTCCACGAGGAAACTTTATGCCCTGAAGTGGAAGGTTTTCACTTCATGGTGTAGGAACCCACTTGCTTATGAGTTGACCGGACAGCCTTCACCTCTGGCGGTGCAGTCTCACTAAACCAGGAGTATGGCGGCCTCTATGACCTATTTCTCAGGAGTACCTCTACAAGAAATTTGTGATGCGGCAGGCTGGTCCTCACTTCACACATTTATTCTCTGGACTTGGACTCCACACCAGGGTCCCGAGTGCTCTCGTTCTAGTGCTGCTAGGCTTGATTTCACACTGGACAGACTCTTCTTGCTATGGTGCCGTTGGTATAGACCAGTGGTTCTCAACCTTTTTTTGAACAAACGGCCCCCTGACCTCTTCATAATACTCTTAACGAAAACATTAACAAAAAAATTAAAAAAAACTTTTATTATTACAGCCAAACATTTACAACAATGATACCTGAAGCCTTAGTTTGTGGTCAAAAAACTGAAACAGAAGTTGCTTATTTTATTTAACCTACTTGTAAAAGCCTCAAGTTGAGAAATATTGTGCTTGGGGAAAAAAAGCAAAAACACATGGATTGTTTGAAATGTATTGCAAATGAGGGCTCACACACACACATCTTTTTAAGATTAACCAATCACGTGAACAATAACTTTACTAAATGGCCAATGAAAAAGCAGCGATCGTTCGCAGTCCGTGTATCTTTTGGTCATTTGATTTTCCTTCCAGAAACGGGTATTAAAAAAAAACAAAAATACAAAATTAAAATTAAAATACAAAGTGTTTCTCTTTTTTGATTTGAGTTTCATTTTCTATTTCGGATGATAAAAAATAAAATTACTAGTTTAAAACCGAAACGAAAAACGAGCTTCCGTGAACGACCGCGCCAAACAGACGGACCACAATAGAATAGTAGCGCAATAATTCTGCCTAAAATATGCATATGATATTGCTGAAATATTTGTTGTCGGAGACAATAAATGTGCCATATGTGGAATTTTAAACCTACAATTATATTTTTATGGAAGTCACCATTATAATGGGGTAATCAAATGCAGGCTAATATAATTAGTTGTGTTTTTGTTTTTATTTTAATTTTTAGTTTAGCCTTTAGTCATTTTAAAAACAAAAGCATTATTTTTGTTTTTAGATTGTAATGTTACAATGTTAGAATGTAATGTGATTTTAACCACATTTTGCACATAATATATATTGCATACCAAGGTTATTATAGTTTTGCTTTTTTAAATTAGTTTTTATTTTAATATCGTTTTCAAATTTGCTTTAAATTTCAGTTTAGTTTTAGTTAGTTTTATTAATGGTTTTGTTAGTTTTAGTTTACTTTTTATTTTGCAAACACATTTCTATTTAGTTTTTATTTTATTTAGTTTCAGTTTTAGTAATTATAGTTTAGCAGAGCAAACAGAACACTTCCAGTGTAGACCAAAGCGAGACGCTTAATTTCAGCAAAGTTTAATGTTTGCCCAGATTAAAGTTAACTCTTGAGAAGCAGCTTAATAATAAAAATAAAATAATGGTTTGAGATTGAACAAAGCACCAAATAAATGGAACTTAAAAGTATACAAGAAAAAAATATGAAAAATTCAGACAAACTAATTCATATTAAAGATGAAATCTTGTTAAAAGTGCCTAGTTTACTTTATTTCAGCTGTAAATGTGGCAGAGTGACCACTGGTACATTAAAAAAAAACCCCAGCTCAATTCATCTGACTGCAGCCAACACAACCTGCTGTGAAGCCAGTGTGATTACATAATGAAGTATCTATGCAGTGTGTGTGTGTGAGAGTGTGTATATGTTTTTCTATCCTGGTGGGGACTTAAACCTGAATACACACAGACTCATGGGGACTCGTGTCACTGTGGAGACCCAAATTGAGGTACACAAGGCTATAAATCATACAAAATTAGTTTTTTTGTAAATGTAAAAATGCAGAAAGTTGTGTGATGGGTAGGTTTAGGGGTCAGGTTAGTGTAAGAAGACAGAATAGTTTGTGCAGTATTAAAACCATTACGTCAATGAAGAGTCCCCACTAAGATAGTGCACCAGATTGTGTGTGTGTGTGTGTGTGTGTGTGTGTGTGTGTGTGTGTGTGTGTGTGTGTGTGTGTGTGTGTGTGTGTGTGTGTGTGTGTGTGTGTGTGAGTTGGTTTATGTGGTTTATGAGGACACAAATTTGTATAATGACATGTGTATTACACTGGTATTACAACTTATGGGTGGTTTATGAGGACATTTCAAAAGTCCTCATAAATCAAATGGCTTAAAAAACATACAAAACAATGTTTTATTAAAAAATTAAAAATGCAGCATGTCTCCTGTGATGGGTAGGTTTAGGGATAGGGGCAGTGTAGGGGGATAGAATATATAGTTTGTACGGTATAAAAACCATTACGCCTATGGAGAGTCCTCATAAACCACATAAACCAACGTGTGTGTGTGTGTGTGTGTGTGTGTGTGTGTGTGTGTGTGTGTGTGTGTGTGTGTGTGTGTGTGTGTGTGTGTGTGTGTGTGTGTGTGTGTCGTGTCCTGGTATTCCATACATTGCGGGGAAATGTCTCCACGTGGATATTATTAGCAGTAAATGTTTTATAAAAACAAAGATAATAACAGCACCTTTCAGCCTGTCAACCTCCATGAAAACATGACATCTCAAACATAGTAGCCTAGAACATTAAAGGTTTTTTGTGCGTGACGAACTTGTTATGCTGTCGCACCCGCGTCTCGCAAATGAAACGGCATTCTAAAAATGCTGCGCTCAAGTTAAAAGAAATCCAACTTGCCTCTTATTACCTTGTGTTATTTCCCATTCCACTGCAACAGACGCATCCTTTATGAACAGCGCTTAGCACTAGCCATGTGTTCCACGTTACGGTCCTTCATTGAGCGCGTCACAGCAGGACAGCGGTTAATCGCCTCAGCAACTCCACGCGTATGAAGTGCCATATCAGCCACAGGTCGGATTTTCCGCCAAAGTAAAGAGCTTAATAACGAAAACTATTATTTATTTTTTCTAATTATTATTTTATTTCAGTTAGTTTTTCAGTAACTGTTGTTAGTTTCGTTTAGTTTTAGTTTTTCATTTATTATGAATTTTTAATTTTATTTCAGTTTACGAAAATGTTTTTTGACCAATAGTTTTAGTCTTAGTTTCAGTTTTCGTTTACGAAAATAACCTTGTTGCATACCCTACATTACATTCCCTATATTTGTTTCCATATCCTTCAATATCAACATTGTTTGGATATCATTGAACAGGATGTGAAATAACATTTTTATTTTAAATAAAAAAAGATTTTCTTTATCCAAATAGAAAAAAATAGAAAGTACCGAGATATATGGCTTTTGCCATCTCCAAGTCCAAATGTGCCTCAGGGAGTCCCATCAAACTTTTCATCCATTTTCATTGCAAAATCTCCTCACGTTTCTTGCGGAACATCCTCTTGCTCGCCTATTTAATACTTGTGATATCTGCGCTAAGATTTCTGTGGATGACAGGCCTTGTTTAGCAATGTCTAAAATCCTAACTGAGTCAACTGACCCTGTCAAATTTGGCGCTCTTGTCACGTAAGTGGCCACATCCGGTCTCGGAATGTGAACAAACGGGCCTTTTTTCGTTTCTGTTTTAAATTAATTTAATTTTTTGTTATCCGAAATAGAAAATGTAACTCAAATCATTTAAAAATTTTCGCTCATCCCTTTCTGACTCTGAAAAATAGAAAAGGTTTGTATTTTAATTTTTGTATTTTAAAGCAAAAATCAAATAGCCACTTGTTTTTTTGTTTTTTAATACCCGTTTCTGAAAGGAAAATCAAATGACCAAAAGATACACGGACCATTCGCGCACTCAATTCGGCAATATATAATAGGCTTCAAATTTGAATAGCCGTCATTGATGTCAGCTTGAGCCGGAGTGCTCCTGAGGTAACGTTAACCAAACTGGGACGTCTGCGGTACTTCGTCTGCATGTGCAAAGCTTAATAGGTGCTCCTTTAGACGGGACGGAAAACCTGCTGGCAAAGCATCGGGAGCTGGATGTTCGTGGGTGAGGGAATAAAGCCATAACTAATGTACTCAACCCTGTTACTGTCTGCACTTGTTTTCCGCCATGATGTTTGATTGACTGTTTTTTGATATCAAAATTGTTTTAGCCTACGTAATTGTGCATGTGTGCATTTTGATTGGACACATTACTCTTAAACCGTGAAGCTTGTGTACATTTTGATTGGACACATTTATCTTAAACCACAAAGCAGAGTTCGGAGGCTGTTGTCAGTCCTCAGTAGCGTTCACTCTGACAGCTGCCGGCTGCTGCATTTGTTTGTAGTTGTTGTTATGGAGATCATTTGCTGGTGACTAGCTGTACAAGTCTGAGTGGGCTATAGTAGCAACATTTAAATATTAATTCATTAATTTGCACAGACATCATTTTTATTTTACATTCAAATGAATATTGTATGTGTTGTTAGTGTGTAACGCCCCCCATTTATGCCTGAGTGCCCCCCTCTCTGCTACCTCGTTCACACCGCCCCCAACACTGTCCAAACGCCCCCTAGGGGGCAGTACCGCCCCCGTTGAGAAACGCTAGTATAGATGTTCCCTTAGCGTCAATCGACGCAACGCGAGTTCCCTTGAAAGGGAACGCCTCGGTTACGACTGTAACCTCGGTTCCCTGAAGAGGGAACGAGACGTTGCGTCACCTGCCATATCTCCTACGTGCCTGTAAGCGACTTGTTCAGACCTTATGAAGCTGCAGCGGCTGGGTTTGAACAGGCTTATATAGTTTCCTGGTTCTTGACGTCACCCACCTCTGACGTCCCGTCACACCGTTGGACTGATTTTACATGTGCTTCAATACATCAACACAAAGTGTTCCAAAGTGTTCCCTTAGCAGTAATCGACGAAACGTCTCATTCCCTCTTCAGGGAACCGAGGTTACAGTCGTAACCATGGCGTTTCTTCTCTTCTCTTTGTTCAATTCTAGGAGGAGCTCAATACAGCACTGAAGTCCTTACAACAGAAACTTCAACACAATGAAAAAAAGAAAGGAGAGTTTGAGGAAACAGCTCAACACATCAATGTGAGGAAACAGAATCAAGAGTCATTTTCATTACAACTGTGAATCACTTTATACCATTATGATTTGATATATTTAATATCATGAATTCCAGTCGATTATTTCTGTAAATGACAAGCAGCTTCTGCTTCTGGATCTGTTATATGTCGGGTATCTGAGATTTGTGTTGATTGAGATGATTGAAGTGAATGTGATTTGATTTCAGTCTCAAGCTGAGCACACAGAGCGTCAGATTAAAGAAGAGTTTGAGAAGCTTCATCAGTTTCTTAAAGACGAAGAAGAAGCTACAATCACTGCACTGAGGGAGGAAGAGGAGCAGAAGAAGCAGAGGATGAAGGAGAAGCTGGAGGAGATGAACACACACATCTCAGCTCTTTCACACACAATCAGAGACATGGAGGAGATGATGAAAGACAATGACGTCTCGTTTCTAAAGGTGACAAATCAATCTGGCTTCATTCTTTGTGCATAAATCAACTTGTATAGAGAGACTCATTGACAGTGAGAGTGTTTGATAAGATATTAAAATGTTTTTAAACTCTATATTTTCCAGAACTATAAAGTCACGATGGAAAGGTAAGTGAGCCGCTCCTATCTCTTCTCTCAGTGGATCTGAACTCAAATTCACTGCAGTTCTGACTCCTGAATGTTTTTCAGAGTCCAGATCTCACAGCCGGATCCACGGATGAGTTCTGGAGCTTTGATTCATGTGTCGCGTTATCTGGGTAACCTGCCGGAAGAAGTCTGGAAGGAGATGCTGGAAACTGTCCAACACAGTGAGTCTCGCAGATTTGACACCAGTGCATATATATAGCCTATATATATATATATATATATATATATATATATATATATATATATATACATATATACATTAAAAATCACTTTAATTACTAAGTGAATCTGAATTGTATCAAAGTAAATCATCAGATCATACAGCGAACTCATAATGAAAAGTCTATTCCTCATGGTCTATGTTTTTTAGGATAATTAGGTAATTAGGATACAATAGTGTTTATAAGGTAAATCCTTCACACTGAAAGAGAAAGATGGTGCCAGTGTTTTGGTCGGCTTGCCGTCAGCTCCTACCTGTCCACGTGCTGTTGAGTCTGTCTGTGTTCCTCCTGTTGTCGTTTTGGCACTAAACCGATGCCCTAAGGACTTATGATCGCTCTATACTGCTACATATCCAAAACTCTTTAGAGCTACAATCCACTGGGAATCTTGGCCCTCACTACAGATGCCACCCGACGTTCATAAACTCTCTCACGGATTGCATTCGCCAGCTTTCCAGCTGCATTTTCTACCGCAAGAAGCGGCGCAGGAAACGAGGAAATCGCGGCGGGGTTCCAGTGTGTATCAGGGGACTTGTGAATATCTACCGTACGCAGCCATCGCCTCGCCGGCCCTCTATCAACTTTGCAGGAAGCAGAGGCCTCTACCTGACTCGTCGATCATTCGGTCAACGACGCCTGATTGCTAAGCAGCTCCACCAAGACTGCACGTCCGAAGCGGTGAGGTGAACTCCCGGAACATTCGCCCAATGCAACGCTCTCAACTTCCACAGTCTTTGGATTACCTTGCAGCTAAAGTGGCGCTACTGAACTGCAGGTCTGTGTCAAACAAGACCTTCATTTTAAACGACTTTTTTATCCAACGAGATCTGCACATGTTGTTTTTAACGGAGACATGGATTGGTTCCGGTGCAGGTGAGTCATCTGTTTTTGGCGAACCTTGCCCCACAAACTGTTCATTCATAAGCACTCCGAGGAGTTCGGGAAGAGGAGGCGGAGTGGCTTTGATCTTTGAAAATCGGCTGAAGGTACAAATACTCTCAGCTGGGAGCTTTTCTTCCTTTGAAGTACAATGCGTAAAAGTAGAATCTGCTACCACACCATTGATATGCGCACTTGTTTACAGGCCTCACAAACCAAATAAACACTTCATAAAAGAATTCTCAGACTTTCTTATTATGCAACATCCTATGACCGTTTGTTGATTTTGGGTGATTTTAATATTCATGTATGTTGCCCAGGTAAACCCTTGGTTGGTGAGTTTTGCCATGTAATGGAGTCATTTTGCCTCCTTCAGCACATAAATCAGGCAACCCATGGGCATGGGCACACCCTTGATTTGATTTTATCCCAAGGGTTTTCCATTGATAATATAAGCATTGAGGATGCATTTCTCTCTGGCCATGTGCCTATTATGTTCAATGTTAAACTATTTAACTCACTGTATACAGCCAGAGCTTCTGGCCATTACTCTCACCATATTAAACCTTTTACTGCAAATAAGTTTTCTGAATGCTACTTGGGGAAATATATCACTGCCTCTATCACTGCCTATGATCACCCCTTGAGCCCTGATGAGCTAATATCCTCCTTCAACACATCTTGTTCAGCTATTCTTGAAACTGTGGCCCCTCTTAAACTCAGACGCCCTAATTTTAAATCTCAACAGTGGCTTGATTATTCCACCCGCCATCTCAGGCAGGTTTGTCGAAGAGCTGAAAGTAAGTGTAAAAAGGATCACCTCTCAGTCACTCTAGAAATATTCAGAATTTACCAGGCCAATTTCCAAGCTGCAGCTAAAAAAGTCAGGGCTAAGTATTTCTCTGACATTATAAGCAAATATTCCCATCGCCCTAGAATTTTATTTAGTACCATATTGTTTCAATTGTTCACCCCCAAGTCTCTTCAGAGGTTGAGGCATCCACCAATAGCTGTGAGAAGTTCTTGAAGTTTTTCACTGAGAAAATTGACCGCATCAGAACACAGTTCACTCCAGTTGTGTCTGAAATACCACCACATTTCCCCAGTGCTACAGCAACTTTTGACCAATTTTAAGCAGTGTCCTACACTGATCTATGTGAAATTGTAAAGCATATGAAACCATCAACAGCTCCACATGATCCTATCCCTTAACAGATTATCAAAGATGTGTTTGATGCTATTGGTCCCATCATTCAATTTATTCTTAACTCCTGCCTTGTAACCGGCACAGTTCCAACATGTTTCAAGCATGCGTTGTCCAGCCTATGCTAAAGAAACATAATTTGGATGCAAAATGTCATAATAATTTCCGGCCTATCTCCAAACTGCCATGAGCAGTTTATCTCTAAAATTTTGGAGAAGGTGGTTTTAACACAGCTGCTTCCATACCTCAACTTAACAGAGATCCTAGAGCCATTTCAATCTGGGTTCAAAGCCCGTCACAGCACTGAGACAGCCCTGTTAAAGGTGATAAATGACCTGTTGCTCACTCTTGACTCAGTTTGTGATAATGCCATCCTAGTCCTGTTGGATCTTAGTGCTGCATTTGACACTGTAGACCATGGTTTATTACTAGAGCGTCTCGAACAATGGGTTGGTATTAAGGGTATAGCTCTTAAATTGTTTCACTCATACCTCCACCAAAGATCTTTTTCTGTATCCATAGGCCAGTATTCTTCATCCTCTGCCCCTGTGTCTTATGGTGTCCCCCAAGGATCCATTTTGGGTCCTATACTTTTCTGCCTTTACATGCTCCCCTTAGCTGACATAATCAGAAAATTAAATATGTCATTCCATTTTTATGCAGATGACTCCAGACTGTACATCCCACTTAAATCTGGCAACTCCATGCAGCCTCTTTTAGACTGTTTGAAAGAAATTAAAATATGGACGGCAAACAATTTCCTTCAGTTAAATGATAACAAAACTGAAGTTATTGTCTTTGGCCCTTCAAAATCAAAGAATTTCATTCCTGCCAACCTTGGCCCCCTTGCCCCCTATGTTAAAGCCCATGCACGTAACCTGGGTGTTATTTTATACTCCCATCTAAACCTGCACAAACAAATATCATCTGTTGTAAAGACTAGTTTTATCAATTAAGAATAATTTCTAAACTCAAGTCTGTTTTGTCATACAATGATCTGGAAAAAGTTATCCATGCCTTCATAACCTCTCGGCTAGACTATTGTAACTCTCTCTACTTTGGTCTTCCTCTGACACTGGTCACACGGCTTCAGATGGTCCAAAATGCAGCGGCTAGGCTGCTCACAAATACAAAAAAGCGTGAACACATTACACCTGTTCTAGCCTCCTTGCACTGACTTCCAGTCCAGTCTAGGATAAAATTCAAAATGCTGTTGATGGTTTTTAAAGCTTTTAACGCCCTGGCCCCCAGCTACATAGGTGGTATTATTCATCTGCATGTAGCCTCCAGGTCCCTTAGATCTTCCAGGCAAGGTCTCCTCCAATAGTCCCGCGGTCCCGGCTCAAACAAAAAGGTGATAGGGCCTTTTCTTTCGCTGGCCCTCAGCTGTGGAACAAACTGCCACCTGACATCAGAAATGCTTCATCTATCACAATTTTCAAAACCAGGCTCAAAACTCACCTATTCACTTTGGCCTTCCCTGTGTTTTAAACAGTGTTGGGAGTAACGCGTTACAAACGTAATGCATTACAGTAACATATTACTTTTTGCTGTAACGCAGTAGTGTAAGGCATTACCAATCAATTTTCAGTAATATTTTACTCGGTACATGTTCAGTAACGCTTCCGTTACAACACACTTTTAGCCCAAAATTTTATTGTAAATTTTTTTTTAAAAAGCAAGACCGCGAGACGAGACGAACGAATGAAATATGCAAGTTATTACCTGTTCGTGGTCAGTCAAATAGCTGCGTGTGGTGTCCAAGTTTGTAAATAAAGACGACTAAATTACAGCTTCTGATAAATTTGTATAGCGATTTATTTCATCTCCCTCTAATGTGACATAGTCCAGTCCAGTGAAGGCGTGGGCGTGTTAACAGGAGTGCCGCGAGACATGATTCCAGCCTCTGTGCTCGCGCGCTGGCCAGTGGAAGAGTGGCTAATGGGTAAAGATGGCAGAAGACTGTACATTCGCGAGATGGACATATGCCCATTACTTCGAGTTTGTCAGAGATAAGGACAAGAAGAACGTCATAGTCAAATGCAACCTTTGTCCAAAACCGAAAGAACTATCGACGTCGCGAAATAGTACTAGCAATTTTAAAAAACATCTCGAACGGTGCTATGCGACCACTCCACTTACTGAGAAGAGAAAAAATACAGAGGACGAGAGTATTAAGCCAAAGCAGCAGAAATTAAATTTCTCTCGGTCTGCCATCATGCCACTTGAACCTCGAGAAGTCAGAAGACTTGTGGCAGAGTATCTCGTCGAGGACATGTTACCATTGTCAACGGTGGAATCTCCTGCGTTCAAGAACCTAGTTAGCAAGATCCCTGTGACGACCAACAATGACACGGTAAGCTAACGTTTCCGTGAGTGACTAGCTAGAATTTTATCTAGTTCATATAGATTCTAGGTCACTGGATAAAAATGTACAGGTGAAACTCTAAAAAGTAGAATATCATGCAAAAGTTTGTGTATTTCAGTAATTCAATTTTTTTTTTATTTTTTTTATTGATTTCATGTAATATAAAAAAAAAAATAGATTTAGAATTTGGGGATTTCATAAGCTGTAAGCCATAATCATGAAAATGATAACTTTTGCACTACATTCTAATTTTTCAAGTTTCATCTGTGTAGTCAAAATGTTATAGCCATCCACAGACCTAAACTGAATGTATTGATCTAAACTTTAAATGTAACTAAAATAAATTGATTGCAACCACTTACCTAAAAAAAAAAGTTAATTCAAGTAATCATTTTTCAGTGTACAGTATATAGAAGCATAATGTGAATGTATCTGACAATGGAACATTGGTTCTTGGAACAGACAATGAATTTGCAATCGTGTGATTTAGCATAGCATGATCATGAACTGGAGTTTTAATATCTATGTATGTTACTTATTTTTCAGCATGTACTGCCATGCAGAACAACGTTCACCAAAGAACTGGATAGGACCTATACTGCTATGGAAAAAGAGCTAAAAAAAACAATTGATGAGCAGCAGTACGTGTCAACAACTGCAGACATATGGACTGCCTACAACAGGAGTTTTTTGGGGGTGACGGTCCATTGGATCGATTCGGAGAAGTTGCAACGGAAGAAGGCTGCGATCGCTTGTCGTAGGTTCAGAGGTAGACACACTTATGACGCAATTGCATCTGAACTTGAGGATATTTTTTCCCAGTATGGATTAACTACTGAAAAAGTGACTGCATGTGTGACAGACAATGGCAGCAACTTTGTTAAAGCTTTTAAGGAATACCAACAAGTCGAAACTGAGGAGGAGGACGAAGAAGAGGAGGTGGAGGAGGATGATGGGAAAGTGACCTTCACCGACCTCCAAAGCGTTCTCACTGAAGGAGACGATGAGGATGCACAGCAAGGGCTGTGTGTGTTGCCTGCACATCACAGATGTGCAGCTCACACGCTCAACCTCATTGCCAACAATGAGATTCATAAATGGTTGGTATCAAACCCAGAATCCAGGGCTGTTTACCGCAGTTCCACAGCTAAGTGTTCAGCACTATGGACCAAAGCTAGCCGGTCCACAGTTGCATCTGAGTGCCTAGAAGAGATCAGTAAAAGGAAGTTGATTGTGCCCTCAGTCACCCGGTGGAACTCATTTTATGACGCCTATGTTCGGATCATAGAAATGCCACTAACTGACATTAACAATCTATGCACACAGGTTCAGATTAAATGCATGAATGACAGGGAATACCAGTTTCTGAAGGAATACTGCTCCATTATGAAGCCTTTCAGCGCTGCACTGGACATCCTACAGGGTGAGGAAACTTGTTTTTATGGGACACTTCAACCAACACTTGAAGTTCTAATGGCCAAAACTTTAGCAATGCAAAATGGCCTTTCACAAATGATCACTGGGTTGCCTGAAATAATTGTGGGAGCAATTAAAACTCGCTTTGCCACAACAATTGACTCCAAGGATGCCCTACTGGCTGCCGTCTCACTACCCAAATTTAAACTGCGCTGGGTAAAAGAGGAAACCAGAAGAGATCACCTCAAGTACCTTCTCACCACTGAGTGCCGCACCCTAACAGTAGAAGAGCCTGCCACCCCAATGAGTGATGCTCCTCAACCTGCTGCAGTCACCTCCTGTGAGGATGACTTCTTTTCATTTGATGAAAAGCCCAATGCCATGGCTGATGCACCTATGTCAGTGGAAACAGAGGTAACCTCTTATTTCAATTCTGATCCAGTGATGGAAAGCCTGCATCAGTTTCCAAGAATTAAAAAAATTGCACTACGTTATAATGCACCAACACCATCCAGTGCACCAGTCGAAAGACTTTTCAGTCTTGGGAGTCTGGTACTCACCCCAAAACGCAACCGTCTTGGTGATGGACGCTTTCAGCGCCTTATTCTGATGCGGTACAACAGATATTTCAGTCAAATGGAATAGGCCCACCATAGTCGTAAGCAAGCACAGCTTCAATTTCCCTTTACTTGAATTTTTCCATGTTTAGCTGCACACCACCTCAATTTTGCTGTTGGCAATATCTGACCATTATTTAAGTTTTGAAGATTTTGAACCATATTTGCTGTCAGGCCTTGTGGGCCCAAACACCTTAATTTCAGTTTTGTATTTCCAAAAGTTTTTATTTCCATTTATTTCTCGTATGACTTCCCTTATTACTGAACTTTTTTGAATTTGACTTAAATGACTGAGCCATATTTCCTGTTAGGTCCAAGCACTTTAATTTCATATTTTTTATTCTCGAAAATGGTCTAGTCCTTTAGTTTCATAGAGACAATTGCAAACTGTCTTGTTGTTATAGCCTAAGTGGATTTATTTGAACCTTCCTTTGTTTGGAAGCCTGTTTTGTTTGAGCCTTTTTAGAGGCATATAGGCCTAAGGGTCTCTATTTGTTCTTTTTTTTCTTCTTCTAAGCAGCAGTTAGGCTATGTTTAGCCTATGTTCATTTTCATGGACTAAAATGACTGAGGCTGAGGGTTGGTCCTCCAATTGCACTTTATACTTCCAGAGAAAGCATAAGCTATGTTCCCTTTCAGTCGATAACGTCGGACGTAGTCGACGCGACTGAAATGGGATCACGCTAGGGAGCCTATCATCTTCGAGTACTATTGAACGAGCCAATGTAATTGGCGTGCGTGATTCGCATCACACACTCCGCCCCCGCGGCGCGGGTATAAATACGGAAGTGGATGCACGCACTAGTTGCCTTTCGCTTCGGAGCCGATCGTTTGATGTCTCTGAGAGTGCTGTTGTCTACAACGAGCGAGTGTGTCGGTGTTCTTCAGGAAGACTCTCCCAGTGCTGGTGTTCTACAGCGCGAGTGCAGCGGTGATCGCGAGCTTTGAGCTCTCAACTGCTGTTTTAACAGCAACAAATTTCTAAATGTTTGTGTGTGTTGATGGCTGGTTAGAGGGCGGAAAAGTGAGTGCTTCACTGTTTCAGTTCTCTGTTCAGTGTTGCCGCGGTCATTTCCCTGTGTGCTCCGGCACTGGTGACGGTCCTATTTTCTGAAAGAGCAACACGGGTGCGTTTGCGTCTTTTTCAAGATGTCATTCCGCCCGTGCGTTTCTGGGTGCGGTCGTTCCCTGTCTCTCTCTGATGGTCACAACTGTTGTGTCACGTGTTTGGCTTACAGCACGCTGAGACAGCTTTTGTGGACAGCTCATGTTTTCACTGTGGGAACATGACTGTCGCAGTGTTGAGGGCGAGACTCGCCTTCGTTCGCGGAGAGCGAGTCCCCATTACCATGCCCCACCCTCGGGTGCTGTGTGGGATGGGTGACCGGAGGATAGTGTTGGATGTCCCGCCCGGTAACCATTCCCTGTGGGCTCCTCACTCCTCCCTTCCACTGCAACCACTGGAGCCTCCTGTGTTGTCTGCTGGTCCATCTGTAATGGGTGGGCCAGCGGTTTCACTCGGGGCTCCCCTGGAGGACAGGACGCCGATTGCAGCATCAGAGGGTGAGCTGACTTCTGGAGATGATGACTCGGCTGCATTGTCTCCCTCCGGGAGTTCAATGTTGCCCGAGCCGGATCCAGAATTATCAGCTATGCTGAAACGGGCCGCCGAGGCTGCCGGGCTCGAGTGGAACCTCCACCGTGTCCCGTTCAGTCTCGGTTGGAATCTGGAGTTTGGTATCTTGGGGCGGGCCGCGCTGGTTCTCAGCTCGCCGCCCCAGTGCCTTTCTTTCCCGAAATGCATGGAGAGCTTATCAGGTGGTGAACAGCATCTTTCTCTGCCAGAAACTGCCTGAATAGCTTTTCCCCCTCATTACCCTTGATGGAGGAACGGTGAAGGGTTGCGAGGTGTCCCTCCATTGGAGCGGTCTGTCGACACAGGTGCACCTGTGTCCGGCGGCCGCTGCCTTTTGGGGGGATCCTCGTCTCCCCCCTAAGGCCTGTGAGTTTCATCCGTTCCGACGGGCAGAGCTTACAAAGCCTGTGGGCAAGCCCCTTCCTCTTGCGTGCCATGGCGTTGCTGCAGGCTAGGGCACCCATGGCATGCACGAGGGTAATCCAGACCGTGCGCTCATAGGTGAGCACCGCACTGCATCCGACCTCACCCTCCGGGGTACGGGTGTCGTAGCGTGCGTGATCGGTCTGGCGATGTCCACCTTGGTGGTCCAGTAGCGCCTTCGTTGGCTCAGCCTGGTTGGTATGGCGGATGCGGACAAGGTTCGGTTCCTGGTCTCCCCAATTTCCCAGGTTGGGCTGGTCGGCGACGCGGTGGAGAACTGCATCAAACAGTTCTCTGCCGCTCAAGCGCAGACGGAGGTCATCCGGCACATCCTGCCCCGGTGGCCAGCTGCTGCCTCCACCCGCCGCCGGTGGCAGCTCCTCCGCCTGCTCGTCGCCGTGGGCGTTCTCCGGCCGCCGCTCCTGCTGGCCCTCCGCAGCAGCCTCCACCCAGGCCTCAGCAGGGAGCCGGCCGCAGTAGAGACGCCCAGCCCGCTCCAGGCGCTGCCAAGCCAGGTGGCAAGCGACAGCGAAAGCATTCCGGAGCGGGCCGCCCAGGAATGGATGAGATGCTCTTGGAGTGGCACGATCACTCCCTCCCCCCGGGTGAGGGCCGGGTGGAGCCTTTGTTTGTGTGTGTGTCTGTTCCGCCGCTGGCTCCCTTAAAAAAAAAAAAAAAAAAAAAAAAAAAAAAGCGGAGCAAGCGGTACCCACACTTCAAAGAGAGAGCAATTTCATCTGTTCCTGGGTCCCAAGAGGGCCAGTCTGGCGGGTGTGACCCTGTATAGCCTTACACCCCTCAGCTCCCCCTTGGTCGCCAGCAGGCAGCTTGGTGCGTTCGAGGACCCGGTCATCCGCCTTTTCACGCGCCCCCTGCCGCTTGTGGAGACAGGTAAGTGTTGCACAGCACACTAACACCACTCTCTCTACTTTGCTGCCCCACCTCAGGCTCGGCTACCCCGCTCAAGTCAGTGATAGTCATCACATTAGGTGTTGAGCAGACGTGCTCCTGAAAATTCAGTGATATTCATCACACCGAGTGTTGAGTAGTGCTCCTGACTTGTGCGTGCTTATCTTATCCTGCTGGCGAAGGATTTGATATAGCCGCTCCTCCAGCCGGTACGAAGGCCAGTTGTAAACTCGTTCTTCGTGCTACTAGGTGGTGGGTCGTGACCATCTTGGCCCAAGATTGGTCTGCAGCTTTGACCTGAAAGACATGTGCTTCAGATCTCTACCTCCCGCACCGCAGGCCATCCTGTGTGTTGCGTCTAAGGGTGGAGTATCAGTACAGTGTCCTTCCCCTCGAGTGCTCCAGAGCCCGTTGGGTCTTCAGGTCAACTGGAAGAGAGTAATCTCGCCCACGGGCTGAGTATCTCTTTTCTAGTTTTGGAGAGGTACTCGGTCCAACATGTCTCTCCAATGAGAATGTGTTCAGCTGGTGTTGAAGTGAGAAAGGGTCCCACTGAAAGAACTTTCAGAGGCTCCTGGGGTATATGGTAGTCGTAGCCTTTGGCTCCCTCCATATGTGACCGCTTCAGCGCTAGCTTCACGATCGAGTCCCGAGGTGACCGTGGCAGAGCAGCTCACCCTGTGTGACTATAGTTCATCCCGGTCTGCTGCCAAACCCTCTTCAACAGAGCGGCCATGTACAAAGGGCGTGTTTTAACGGGGGCCTGGGCGACCCCCGACTACACGGGCATTTGTGCCTCGAGTTGTTAGACATTGCGACCGTTGCGCAAGCTTCCCTTGCATGTCACAAACTCACCCGTCACCTCCTCCTTGGAGTCAGACGCTTCTGAGGGCGCCTTATTCCACTCCTCCCGCTTACTCAATCGTGCCGCCATCGAGCCTCACGACAGTTATAGCCAGGGCAAGTGGAGACTCCATCCCCTGGGTCCGGCTGGGTCATGACCATTCCGGGGCCGCTCAGTTGCCCCCCCGGTTTTATTTTTCCGCCAGTGTTTGGGTAAACCGAGCGGACTACCCTTGGACAAACACTGGGACTCAGCGGCCCCAGGGGCCCGCAGAAATGCGTTTAACCCCAGTGAGCCTTCTAAAAGTGACTTGCGCCTGCAAGTCAGAGAAATCATCACTCTTCATGTTGAGCAGATTTGCTCCTGAAACTCAGTGAAGTTCATCGCACTCTGGTGTTGAGCAGCAATGCTCCTGTAGCTCAGTGAGTCCATCACAGGTAGCTCAGTGAATTCATCACACGCAGTGCTGAGCAGAAATGCTCCTGGTGCTCAGTGAAGTTCCTCGCACTCAAGTGTTGAGCAGAAATGCTCCTGAAGCTCAGTGAGTTTATCACACTCAGGTGTTGAGCAGTAATGCTCCTGAAGCTCAGTGAACTTGTCACACTCAAGTGCTGAGCAGAAATGCTCCTGTCGCTCAGTGAGGTTCTTCGTACTCAAGTGTTGAGCAGAAATGCTCCTGAAGCTCGGTGAGTTTATCACACTCAGGTGTTGAGCAGGAATGCTCCTGAAGCTCAGTGAACTTGTCACACCCAAGTGCTGAGCAGAAAATGCTCCTGAAGCCCAGTGATCTTCACATGTTGTGTTGAGCAATGCTCCTGTCTTTTGCGCCCGTCACTTGCACCTACGTGCCATGTCAGGAGAGGAACAGGTCTTCATAGTTGCCCCTCATTGGCCCAACTAGACCTGGTTCCCTTCAACAGCCTTCCTGACTTCCCCTGGATTCGGGGACGGGGCACGATGGCACACGCGTTCTTCCCCCGGAGATTCCGGGCGGTCTTACATCCGAACGCGGAGGTTCAGGTGGCTATCACAAGAACATGTGTTAGTTACCATCACTTCTGCGAGCACCCCCTAGAATTGGGTAGCGTGCTTACGCCTTTAGAAGTGGAACCTAGTCGTTGAGTGCGTCTTCTCCCCTGAGGAGATACTGAAAGCTTTCGATCACTTCAGTGCTCTCTTTCCTGCAAAATGGGTTGCAGTAGGCTGTTTTCCTAAATCACCCTCAAAATGATGTTGCCTCGGTGTTTAAACGACGCTCATCGTGTTGCAGAAGTATGCAGAAGCACGTTCTGATCGTCAGGTTCCTGAGGAGCAAGGTCTTGTAAATCCTTGTGTCCCTCTTTATCCTCTTGGGCCTTGTCCCTGGTGCGACTGCACTGCAGAGACCGCCCCTGAGCCACTGCAGGTAGTGAGTTAAAAATTCTGTTATATCAGTTCTCCTGCTCGCGTGGTCTCTACTAGAGGGTAGGGACTTGCTCGCTTTCGGTCAACGTATTGTGCCTGGAGTCTGGGCCGGCTAACTCTCACAAGCTGAGACCCCGGCTCGGATTGTGCCCAAGGTTCCTACCTCTCCCGTAATAGGAGCAGGTGGTGAGCCTGCAAGCGCTGCCCTGGAGGAGGCAGATCCAGCCCTGGCTTCTCTGTCCGATTCGCTTGGACGTGTACAGAATGCAAGTCATAGACCTCAGACCAGCTCTTCAAATATCTGTTGGAATTCAGCAGAGAGGGAAGGCTGTTTCCATGCAAAGTTGCACTTAGTGCTTGCCTTCATTTCGGCAAAGATCCGAGATGCAACATGTCCACTTAGGTGTTGAGCTCCTCTATGATGAGTGTAAAGTGCTCCGCCTGGGCGTTGACGATATACTTTGCTAAACAGATTCTAGAGTTGGGGGCTGGACGACACCTAGTTGAACCGCTGCTTCCCGTGGGCTCCCTTCTCATGAAGCCAGTTTCACCGTGAGCCCGGTTCAAGTGTCGGCTTGCTGCGCCATTCCCCTCCTATGGACTGGATACGTGCGCCTTTCTACTCCAGTTGAGTTCCCTTAAAATTGAACCCTGTTGAGTTCCTCCACACCCCTCCGACGTCGGACGTGCGGAACGTCTGGTGTTAGGCCTACCACTCGTAAGCAGTGTGGAACCTGTGTTAGGCTGGGTCCATATGTTGCGGTCCCTTCGGTGACCCCATATGTGTATTCTTCCACGATACGGCTCCCTGCGGTGAGCCCGTGTCTTCCCTCGGCAGAGTCTCTCTGCCGTCACTGTCCGGTGTGTCTCCCCCCGTCTTAGGCTGGAGCCACCCCAGTGACATTCCATATGTTAGACTGCCCGGTTTCCGCCCAGTTCATATGTGTATTCTCCACATTTCCTCCCTCGGGTTGGATGTGGCTTCCGCAGCGTCCCTTCCTTCCAACGTACGGGGAACGCTTTCCCAGTGGTCCTGTAGGAACAGCAGTGACTTCCCTGGCCTAAGCCCTGTCCTTCCCCGCCTTAAGTTTGCGGGGGCATCAGGAGGCTTTGGTTTAGGCACTGGAAGGTGGCAGCGTTAGTGGCGTGTTCAATGGTTGATCCCATTTCAGTCGCGTCGACTACGTCCGACGTTATCGACTGAAAGGGAACGTCCTGGTTGCGTATGCAACCCACCGTTCCCTGAAGGAGGGAACGGAGGACGTAGTCCCCTTGCCACTACCGCTGGACCACCGCTGACCCCGGGTTACTCTCGGCTCCTCAGCGAAAAGCAACTAGTGCGTGCATCCACTTCCGTATTTATACCCGCGCCGCGGGGGCGGAGTGTGTGATGCGAATCACGCACGCCAATTACATTGGCTCGTTCAATAGTACTCGAAGATGATAGGCTCCCTAGCGTGATCCCATTTCAGTCGCGTCGACTACGTCCTCCGTTCCCTCCTTCAGGGAACGGTGGGTTGCATACGCAACCAGGACGTTCATCATGCTCACTTTGTGCATGACAGTTTTGTGTTGTGAACCTCTTGAATTCGAAGAGAATAAATTAATGGCAACAATAAAAGAACAAATGTGCATCTTGTGACTTCTTGTCATGGCATTAAAGTTTACATACAGTTCTGTTGTGTCTAATATGAATAGACCAAAGCTATTGCCAGATAATCACTTTACCTCTACCATACTTTTAACAGACTTGGATCGTTTGTGATTCTGTCTGTCATCCTCTCTTTCTTCTCTTGAGCCTTCACTTTGCCAATTATATGCTATATTGTTAGTAGCCTGGATAGCCCACAATCATTATGCTACATCATATTGCCTTCTACTGGATGTAAAATGCTCTGTAGTACATTTTGTCTTTTTATTTTTTATATTATAACTACATCTGTAGTTATTTTGGTGAAAGTAACTCAAAAGTAATACAGGAGTAATGTAACGCATTACAATTCTGAGACAGTAATATTGTAAGGTAATGAATTACTTTTAAGTAACAGTAACAAGTAATCTATAATGTATCACAGTTTGGAAGTAACTTGCACAACACTGGTTTTAAATGTCTTACTGTGCTATGTCTGTATTTGTAATAGTATTTATTTTATTTTATTATTTCGTGGCTATTGCGAAATAGTCACTTTGGTCAACTTTGGTCAAAAAACACTTTGGTCAGTGCGAGCTGTGTTTAAATGTGCTATAAAAATAAATTTTACTTACTTATTGAATACTGATATTAAACCTGAAGCCTCAATCCATTCTGACAGTAACTGAGAGACCATTGTTATGATAGCATGATTTATTTATTTTTTCAACAAAGTCTTTATATGTGTTTTACATTTACATTTCTAATACATCATATATCATCCTGTAATCTGATGTTATTCTCTTTGCAGCTCCGTTGACTCTGGATCCAAACACAGCACATCCTCGTCTCACACTCTCTGCTGATCTGACCAGTGCGTCGCTCAGTGATGAAGATAAAACACTTCCTGATAATCCAGAGAGGATTGAGTATCCATGTGTCCTGGGATCTGAGGGCTTTAACTCAGGAACACACTGCTGGGATGTGGAGGTTGGAGACAATACAGACTGGATTCTTGGAATAACCACAGCATCAAACCAAAGGAAGGGAGAGGATTTCTTTAAGTCTAATGTCTGGTATGTGGAGTACATAGACAGCAAATACGGCTCACATTCCACAGAGCAACCCGGCACTTACTTTACTGTTGAACAGAAGCTTCAGCGTGTGAGAGTTCAGCTGGACTATGACAGAAAAACAGTGTCATTCTCTGATCCTGAAACTAACACACATTTACTCACATTCAGGACATCCTTCACAGAAAATGTCTTTCCATTCTTATATAATCTCTGCACAACTCTTCTGAGGATCTTACCAGTTAAACTGTTTATTACAGCAGAACATCACAGTTAAATTTGCTTCTGCTTCTAGAATAATACAGTTTTGCAAATTATTCTTCAATTATAACACTGTAATCAAAGGTCTCATTGATCAAACACACTTCAATGTACAATTTAGAGCCAAATTCACCCTTGTGTTTCCTTGAGGACATGTTTGTCTCTTTCAGTTTTTTTAAATCATTTTTTTCTTTGTTAATGCCTAATGCATCAATTTTGGCACAAGTGTGTGTGCCAAATTTTTCCACATTGTACACAAAGTAATTACACTCAGGACCTTAAGGACAAAAATACCCCCATTGAAACCCATTAAAACTGCCAATTTCTTTTTATCCCAAGGCCATTTAACTATACAATGATGCAGTCTTTGTTAATATACTTTTGTTCTGTTGGCAAGGCTTTAAAATAAAAAATAAAAAAAATTTTTACAAGATGGGCAATTGTCTCAGGTTTGGCCTATAAAGTGAATACTCGCTTTTTTCCTGTTTTCTGCTTCTGCATATTAGAGTCAATTGGATGAATTATTGTGTAATAATTGTGCTTGTGTTGCTGTGAGGTTTGAGTGTATTTGATGTACTAAAAATTGTGTTAGTGCATATAATAGTTGATAAAGAAAACAATACAATAATGAAAGTATGTTTAAATTCATGTTTACAATATGTAAGACAAGATAAAGTGTAAAAACATTTTAGTAATCTTCTTGCCAGTGAAATCCTCATATCTTCATATATATATATATATATATTATCCTATAACTTGAGTTCTGAAACATATAAGACTGTAAGACTTGAGAAATTAGATAAATGCCAGTCAGTCTACCTGAGGAATGACCACTCCCTGATGAGACAAAGGACCTTTCTTGAAATCAACATTTTAACTCTCTCTTGGGAAACTAGCGCCATCATCTGAGACGCAAGTCTCACCTAAGCAATCCTAATCTACATCATTTTCCCTTGACCCCCCATTCCCCCGTTCCCTCTTTCTATCATGCTGAGATCACCTGAAATTCACCCAAGAATCTATATAGTTTAATGTGAATAATTATCATACATTATTACACATGTTTGATATCATTTGAAATGTCTCAGTGCGACTGGTACAAATGTCTCATTCCCAAAGAAGTAAACCAAAAGGTAATAAGGTATTTAAGAGTTTAGAGATAACTTCGCACACAGAAGAGGGTGTGTCTTCCAAGCATATGGCCTCATGTTCTCAGAAGGTGTTAAATTAAATCATATTCCCTTTGTTAGCAACGGTGGTTAATGTGAATTCCCACTGTGAACTCATGTTTACATTTGAAAAGAGGTTTCTGCCTTGGTCTGTCAATTGTAAGGAACCAACTGAGTAATTAAATAATGTGTCTGGGTTAGACAGGTCAATTTAGCTCAAAAGGAATTATTAATGAATTTATAAGGAATCACTTAAACAAATCACTTAAACGGCTCGCAAATGACTCGTCCAGCGTTCATTTGAACGGGCCGTAACTATAAGCTCTAAAACGGATATAAATATCCAAACTATAGTGAAACACTATTTATTAGCAAGGTAGCTTAGATCAGCAGTTTAAGACATTAAATCTGTAAGCACATAACACAAGACAATTATCTTTAAAATATAAACAAGACTTTATTGATTATTATAAAACATAAAACTAATATCTAACACAGACAGATGCACACACACACACACACACACACACACACACACACACACACACACACACACACACACACACACACACACACACACACACACACACACACACACACACATTCATATGAGTTGCAGAAAGAAAGAGAGTGAGGAAAGAATGATTTTTAAGAGTGAGATGATGAATTGCCAAGTTTCTATATGCGCTTATAAGACATGACCTGAATGAACCATCAATCATTAATTTAACCCTTCTATCGTTTCTTATACGGGGTTATTAAAGGTTATATCAAAGCACCAGTTCAGTTAAGAGTCTGGAGGTAGTTTATACTTCCGTTTGTCTGTGCGCTTCTTTGGGAATTCCTTTTGTCGGCGTAAAAGGGTGTTTCCCGGGTTCGTTGACTGGCGGGTCCTCGTGCCTGAATAGATGTCTCTGGATAGATCACGTGGTGTGTTGGCGATGGATTAAAGTCTTCGAAGTTGAAAGCGGGCTTTGCAGTTGAATCGTTTAAACGAAACTTTTCAGCAAAACTTAACTTATAACCGAGACTCTCAACAAAAAAGAAAAATAAAGCTAAGAAACAGAAAGAAAAGTGAGATAAGATTAGTTAAAGATGGCTTGGATGAAGCTGTTTAACCCATGGATGTTCTTTTGATCTTGTTTTGGTTCTTTTGTCTGCTGGTCTACATGGTTACTCGTCTGTCCGGTTACTCGTCATGGCTTCTCCATGACTTCTGTAAATTTACTCAGGCGAAAAAATTCACAAACTAAACCTCAACCCAACATAACAAAAATTCTACTAAAAACTCTCCTGGCCTTTTCGGGTCCTAAGATTTTAAACTCAATGGTTTGTCCAACCTCTTAGATGAGTTCTGACCAATTAGGCACTGTCTTTATTTGAGAGGTGGCATTCTCTTCACCTCTCATCGTAAATCATGTGTTATCTGTGATCTCTTTACTTCTCCAGCTCTAGCAGAGAATAAAAATGGTACAGTTTAGACATGATTCCTATTATAAGAACACATTTTACACAGATTTCACTCAAGCCATATTCTGAATAAAGAACATATGATCATACTGATACGAAACAAGACACACTTTCATTCAAACATCTAATAGTTATAACAATTACATGACTTGTATGTGATCTAAGCATAATAGACACATACAGAGGTTGTAGATACAATATAGGATTATGTAGTTGAACAATGTTTGATTAGAAGTCGGTCAATAATTGTTTTGGGATGATTTTATGTATTTTTATATGTACAATCTCAGTCTCTGTGGTTTTCAGAGGAGGAGGTCTGCTTTAAATCATTTGTCATGGGTTCAAACAACCTCTGCCGTTATCTTGGTGGGTTCTGAGCCGTGCCATCACTGAACCAATCAGTCTTTTCCAAACTATCTAACTTTGACCAGTTCTTCCTCTATTTAGGCTCATCTATTTGAAGCTTGCAGGGCCATACATTCGTTTCGTTTGTAGACTAGCTGGGGCTGGGGTCTTTATGATTCTGGAATGTTGATTTGGGGTCTGGAGTGTTGAGTTCTGTGTGGAATTCTGTTTCAGAATCAGAATCAGAATTTGAATGAATCACATGGAGGATTCATTTGTGTTTGGTTCGACCTCAATTCCTACACTATATAATGAAATGTAAATAGAGCTAGGCATTTTCTGTAACCAGATTAGCCTGTGATGCGAAAGTGTATGCAAAACATTTTGCATCATGTAGTTTTTTTTTTATGTGAAGGTATTGCATCTTCTCTCTTTATTCTAGAGCATTTGATGTTTGTATTTATTATCTTTGAACTGATTATGCAACTGGCGTGATACATTTACCTGACATAATAAATTGTAAACATTTGATTTTATTCTAATCGACTCTGACATTATTTTCAGTAAAGAGTTAAAAAGAATAGTCAAACATTCGCACACACTTAATGATGCACAGATATGATTAAAACCTTTTCCATTTATGGAGTCAGATGAAATAACGAGTTAATACATATGTATGTATATGTACACACACTCTAATCAGCTAATTAACTCAAAACACCTGCAAAGGCCTTTAAATGGTCTCTCAGTCTAGTTCTGTAGGCTACACAATAGTAGTTAATAGCCTACAGCAAGTGTCAAAATGATTTTTGACCCTATGATTGACAGGTGGGCGTGTCTATCCTTTGATCTTCCCCCGCCCCTTCCGGTTCCTCCCCTTCCTGCCCCGCCCCTTGTCCCGCCCCTTCCGGTTCCTCCCCTTCCTGTTACCTTTGACCTAGTTCCGCCCCTTCCTGTTACCTTTGACCTAGTTCCGCCCCTTGCGGTTACAGCTTCTGTCAAAATGATGGATGTGTGACAGTTAGTTTGATTGTTTGATCAAGAAAAGGGAGGTATTGGCCTTGTTAACATAAGCTTTGATGTTACAGTTACAAAGTGATGTGACAGTTAGTTTGAGATGTGATTGTTTGAAGTTGGTGTTTTGGTCACCGCATCCCTGAGCTTTATCAAGGGGAGCTGTGAAAGTGATAAGAAAAAAATGTACAACTATTCACTGGACCAAGCATTATGTTCATTTAAATAAAATGGTGAAAGTTTATCTGTTCTGTAAAAAAGAATATAAAATAAAATCTCACACAAAAAGTTGAAATAAATGTACAACTATTCACTGAACCAAGCATTTCAGTTTAAATAAAATGGAGCCACAAAAATAAAAAATGTACAACTATTCACTGAACCAAGCATTTCAGTTTAAATAAAATGGTGAAAGTTTATCTGTTCTTTAAAAGAATATAAAATAAAACCTCACACAAAAAGTTTAAATAAAATGGAGTCACAAAAATATTCCAAACAGTTAAAAATGTATTAGAGAGTTGAAGAAAAAAACATACAGCTTATGTAAAACCTCACACAAAAAGTTTAAATAAAATGGAGTCACAAAAGTATTGCAAACAATCCAATGTATGAATGATCTGACTCTGTCTCAAAAACATAGGGAGCACGCGCGTCTATGTGTGTGTGTGTGTGTGTGTGTGTGTGTGTGTGTGTGTGTGTGTCAAAGCAGGAATTCCCCCCCCCCCCCCCCTCCGCATTGCTGAGGACCTTGAAAGTTTATCTCACACAGAAGTTGAAAAAGCATTATGTTCATTTAAATGAAATGATTATAAAATTTACATTTAGTCATTCACAAATATTTGACACTGACTCAAGTTGAAAAACCATGCTGTTCAATTAAAAGTATATAAATTAAACAAAAATAAAATCATCTTACTGTTTCACCATGGTTGAAAAAAACCCACAAGTGTTTCCCCTGAAGTCTTTTCTCTCTGTCACACCAGCCTGTGGCTGGCCTGGTATCTGTTTTTGTGACACGTTCCTGAGCCCATTGAAAAGCATTGTGTTCCTTTAGAAGTGTATAAATTAAAATATATCATATATAAAATAAATAGTTTACTAATTGTTGTTCATTTAAAATCTTACTAAATTACTGAAGTTGAAAATCATGCCGTTCATTAAAAAATCTTACTAAATTAATGAAGTTGAAAAGCATTCTGTTCATTTAAAATAAATATTTTACAAATTTACTGTAGCAATTATGTTAGATTTAGATAAAAATAAAATCATCTTACATTTTCACCAGGGTTGAAGAAAAAAAATCACACAGGTAGTGCCTGCCAGCATGGACAGTGTGCGTGACAAATAAGTGATATCATCGCTGTTTTCGAACCACCGGTAATAAATTACTTTTAATTCATAAGACTTATTTTCAGGAGTGACAGTTATCAAAAGGTCTGCCTAAATGCTGGGAATGTGAATTGGCCTTGAACCTGAACAGTTCCATTCATAGAGTACTGAAAGAATATAGTGGACACACAGCTCCGCCGTTTTCCCATAGTTTTCCACAGGCTCTTACTGTAAAAGGCTATAAAATAGCCAAGACACATGGTCGTGTGCCATACCCCATGTCTGGACCAAAAACATTTTTTTACCCTCTCTTCTATGACCACCTCATCAAAAATGCAAAACAGTGAGTACTTTCTCTATAATTAATTTATGCTACGGTGCTGTTTATCTGTAATATGCAATGATGTTTAATCTGAAAAATTGTTTATACATAAGGAAAAGACGGTATAATTCATTAGTGGTGATACAGATATTAAAATGTATCTACTATATTAATTTATCAAAGTGGTTTAAAAATATGGAGCATTGTATTATGATATTGATGTGATACAGATATTAACATGTATCTACTATATTAATTTATCAAAGTATGATTTTTTTTAAAAAAATAGGGAGCATTGTATTATGATATCGATGTGATACAGATATTAACACGTATCTACTATATTAATTTATCAAAGTATGATTTTTTTAAATATGGAGCATTGTATTATGATTATGTATTATGTTTTTTTTTAAACCATATTACAAAAGTATCAGTTTAACATGACTGTTTTTCAGCAATGTTTATTTTGCATTATGCTATGTTGTTTTAACTGTTGTATTTTTTATCCGATGTAACTAAAATCTGCAGCATTGTTTATTTAAGCTGCGGGGTTTCCATAAAGGACCTTAAAATAAATGTTTTGGATTTATTCAGTTTTAAATCTTATTTAGAGATTATTTTAGTCAGACATGCTTATATGTGAATAGGCCTATTTAATTCCTCTTCAGTTACTTACTTCTTAAATTTTGCTAGGTTACTTTTTAATTCTTCTTTTACTCTGTCTTTGATTTTAACTTTTAGCAATTTGCATGATAAAATTGTTTAAAATGTAAGCTATAAATATGAGTGGCACAATGTGATAACCAAAATATATAAAAGTCAAGTCAAAGCTATTTATATAGGCTAGCACTTTTCATTGCCATTTAAAATAACATGGTCTTTCCTTTTCTCTCTAGAGACAGCAAACACTGCAGGACAATCAGGCACCCAAGTAACATGTTAGTATGGTTTATATTTTATTTTTAATGAGAAAACATTATAGAGTGCAACAGGCGGTATCTGGGAGTAAAAACATTTACTTTCTCCATACGGAAATTAATTTAAAAGACAGACCTACTGTGAGCTAAGAGGTTGTTAATACATGGTATTTGCTTCTGATCAAGCCTTCAGCTTATTTTTTTTTTTGTAATTAATCATGTTTTACAGTTGAACTCCAGGTGAATACTACATTACCCATGAGCCATGATGCTGTAGTGAAAATTATGTCAAACATAGTTTTTAAAAAAAAAAGCAACACACTCCAAAATAGCTCTGCCCCCTCCCATGAAGCACTGCGAATGACATAATCTCCCTACCCTCTCAAAATACTGAAATGTTTGTATAAGCTATATATGCGTATTTATATATAAATATATATATTTTTTAAAATCACTATGGGAAATAAGAATGAAAAAGGGGTAGGGGAGGCACTGTTGCACTATGTATAATGAACAATTGACAGATGAACTGACAGATATTTTATGTAAACAGGCAAAATCTCTGCATCTGATGGTGGCCATGTGTTTTCACCGATCATAACTGGTTTAACTCTTGGCTCCTTTGAGATCAACATGACTTCTGCCAAATCAAATGTACCGGCACATTGTAAGTGTAATAAAACAGTTTCGCCTATGTATTAAATTAATCTTAATTAACTAGTCCGAGTTAACTATTTGGGACCAATTTTAAGGAAGGTTACATTCTGGTCTAACAGTGTCATGTACAAATTTGCAATACAGAATTGTTTTGTGTTTTTGGTACTATTGGATCGAGTTTTGTAGAATTTATTTTATGTGCTGTCCTGCTCCTGGATTATTCAGACTCAGAATTGTAACTATTACTATAGCCTTTATCAGCCATTTATTTTACTGCAGACTTATCAACCTTATTTATTTACTGCAGATTTTATCAAAGCAACTAATTAACTCAATTCATGGCAGCAATAATTAAAGAAGAAAAAAAAAAATGAACAATTGACAGATGAACTGACAGATATTTTATGTAAACAGGCAAAATCTCTACATCTGATGATGGCCATGTGTTTTCGCCGATCATAACTGGTTCAAGCTCCTTTGAGATCAATATGACTTCTGCCAAATCAAATGTGCCAGCAAATTGTAAGTGTAATACACGAGAAACTATTAAAACAGTTTTTTTGCGTATGTAATGTATAAAATTAATCTTAATTAAGCAGTCCGAGTTAACTATTTGGGACTAATTTTAAGGAAAGTTACATTCTGATCTAACAGCATCATGTACAAATTTGAAATATTTTTGGTACTATTGGATCGAGTTTTGTAGAATAAACCCAGATTAATTTATTTTATGCGGTGTCATGCTCCTGGATTATTCAGACTCAGAATTGTAACTATAGCCTTTTATTTTACGGCACTTATTTATTTTACTACAGATTTGATCAAAGCCAAATACTGTCCAAAAGGGACGACTGGGAAAGAAGAGAAACAGGTCAATACAAGGTTAGATTCAATCTTTATATTCTTTCCCATTTTGCCTTCATTTTCCTTTTCCTGTTTTAATTTTTCAATTTTTATATTCTCAGATCATCAAGGGTTTCTGAAAGCAAACACCAGTCAGTTGGTCGAAAAAATGAAGAACATTGATTCAATCATTGACAATCTTGATTGCTCAATGAATCAGTTACAAATGTGCGAGCGAATCCGACATGAAGACGAGGGAACCGCTGGACTATGTGAATTGTGAAAGCATTTTCAACGACCTGGTCAACGCTTTGTTCAAGCATGAAGAATCTCTCATGAAGAAACTGCAATAACCACTGTTGTAGCCTATTGTTTGGCATTATGTACTTAAATAGTTTTTTTTTAATAAAATGTTTTTAATAATTGATTGGTGATGGAGTTTTAATTTTTGTATTTAGAACCAACTATATTGCACAAGTAAGAAGAAACCAAACTGGCCATATAATGATATATTGCACATAATAAACAATGGCAAAATTTGTATTCCTTAAAAAACAGGCAATGTTTGAGAACCCTAATATTGGTGTAATCTCTGCGAGGTCTCAACCACAAACGCAAAACTTTGTAGTGGGTGATACGGGCATAGCTTTACTAAAGGAAAATATTATGGAAGTAATTTTCAAACTATATTTTATTTATTTATATTATGGTTTTCATGCTGATTTAAAGTTTTTGTTATTAACTAATACCTTTATTTTTTACATCCAGCACAAAATTTTGTTCAAAAATCGTTCTCTGACCCCAAATAATCAGATAATGTTGTGTTCACAATCTATAATTAGATATTCTCCTGCTTAGTATGTGTGTAAATAGTTGTGCTTAAATATTTGGATGTATTTTTACAAGCCAACATATTTTGTCACACTGTAGCGATTTTTATATAACATATTTTGTCACACACTTGTAAAGACTATGGCCTACCTTTAAAACATAATCTTTATACAGGAATCACCCGTGTCCAAAACATCCATGTAAGATTCAAAAGACCAAATCACTAAGAAGACAGGGGATGAAAAGCACCGTTTATAATAAATACACAAAGTATTAATGCAAAAAGTAAGTGTATGCTGTTTCACACTTAAACTATTACAACAGAATCACATCTGACTATGCAGATAAAATTGCACAAAAGTAAATTCTAGTGATCAACTTGCTAAAGAGTCAATACAACATGAGCCATTTAAAGCAAATACGAAAAGCCACTTGTGATCAGTTTTGTATGTTTGTAATTGACATTTTATATAGTCAATTAGGCCGTTTACATCTTGCTTCTTTTTGTTTTTGTACAGTTTGCAAAAACTATAGTCTCCGAGCGTGGTCAAACATATAGGAATTTATGAAAAACATGAACAGATATTTCTACATGAGATATTTATTTTAGAACATCTTTCAGCTATGTCTACGAAACATCGACATGAAAGATGAGTATTGCTGTTTTTCTGTTACCTATAAAACTATTATACTTCAAACTCGTCTAGCTATTGCCCATTTCACAGCACAGTCGGTTATTTTTTCTACGTGGCTAAACAACGGTTAAGCTAATGAATTACCGTTGAAAGGCGGGATGATTCATTTTTTATTCCGTCTACACCGATACTTTGACACAAGAGTTTTAGTCAGGGGGTCTTTTAGGCCTGATCCAGAAAACAGACATTGTGTTTTATGTCTTAATAATCGTTCTTCTTTTTATGAAAAGTAAGCAGTTTTTGGCCTCATCATCAAAAATGTTTAAACATATTGTAAATATCAATTGTTATATAAATTATATGTGAAACACGCTCAGTCGCATTAGAGTCGGATTCTTGTTTATATTGAAGTTTGTTATTGAACCGCTAGTGTTCTTAAATTGTTTACCACGGTTTCATTTTTAACAACGGGTTAAAATATAAAATATACATTTAAGCGCAATTTAAAAATGGTATAATAATATAATGTGGTTTAAACCATCATTTTATTAAATCAAGCCAATTCATGCAAATACTGTCGTATATGAAAAAGAGAAGGCCTAGAGTTCACCAACATTACAGCTAACTGTAGGAAACCGATATCCATGGGGTGAGAGTGTAAAGAAAACATCGTACAAAATACGAAAAGTGTTACGATTGTGTTGTTAAAAATGAAACCGTTTTATTTTTTTAAAAATAAAAAAGAAGAACGATTATTAAGACATAAAACACAATGTCTGTTTTCTGGATCAGGCCTAAAACTCCTGACTAAAACTCTTGTGTCAAAGTATCGGTGTAGACGGAATAAAAAATGAATCATCCCGCCTTTCAACGGTAATTCATTAGCTTAACCGTTGTTTAGCCACGTAGAAAAAATAACCGACTGTGCTGTGAAATGGGCAATAGCTAGACGAGTTTGAAGTATAATAGTTTTATAGGTAACAGAAAAACAGCAATACTCATCTTTCATGTCGATGTTTCGTAGACATAGCTGAAAGATGTTCTAAAATAAATATCTCATGTAGAAATATCTGTTCATGTTTTTCATAAATTCCTATATGTTTGACCACGCTCGGAGACTATAGTTTTTGCAAACTGTACAAAAACAAAAAGAAGCAAGATGTAAACGGCCTAATTGACTATATAAAATGTCAATTACAAACATACAAAACTGATCACAAGTGGCTTTTCGTATTTGCTTTAAATGGCTCATGTTGTATTGACTCTTTAGCAAGTTGATCACTAGAATTTACTTTTGTGCAATTTTATCTGCATAGTCAGATGTGATTCTGTTGTAATAGTTTAAGTGTGAAACAGCATACACTTACTTTTTGCATTAATACTTTGTGTATTTATTATAAACGGTGCATTTCATCCCCTGTCTTCTTAGTGATTTGGTCTTTTGAATCTTACATGGATGTTTTGGACACGGGTGATTCCTGTATAAAGATTATGTTTTAAAGGTAGGCCATAGTCTTTACAAGTGTGTGACAAAATATGTTATATAAAAATCGCTACAGTGTGACAAAATATGTTGGCTTGTAAAAATACATCCAAATATTTAAGCACAACTATTTACACACATACTAAGCAGGAGAATATCTAATTATAGATTGTGAACACAACATTATCTGATTATTTGGGGTCAGAGAACGATTTTTGAACAAAATTTTGTGCTGGATGTAAAAAATAAAGGTATTAGTTAATAACAAAAACTTTAAATCAGCATGAAAACCATAATATAAATAAATAAAATATAGTTTGAAAATTACTTCCATAATATTTTCCTTTAGTAAAGCTATGCCCGTATCACCCACTACAAAGTTTTGCGTTTGTGGTTGAGACCTCGCAGAGATTACACCAATATTAGGGTTCTCAAACATTGCCTGTTTTTTAAGGAATACAAATTTTGCCATTGTTTATTATGTGCAATATATCATTATATGGCCAGTTTGGTTTCTTCTTACTTGTGCAATATAGTTGGTTCTAAATACAAAAATTAAAACTCCATCACCAATCAATTATTAAAAACATTTTATTAAAAAAAAACTATTTAAGTACATAATGCCAAACAATAGGCTACAACAGTGGTTATTGCAGTTTCTTCATGAGAGATTCTTCATGCTTGAACAAAGCGTTGACCAGGTCGTTGAAAATGCTTTCACAATTCACATAGTCCAGCGGTTCCCTCGTCTTCATGTCGGATTCGCTCGCACATTTGTAACTGATTCATTGAGCAATCAAGATTGTCAATGATTGAATCAATGTTCTTCATTTTTTCGACCAACTGACTGGTGTTTGCTTTCAGAAACCCTTGATGATCTGAGAATATAAAAATTGAAAAATTAAAACAGGAAAAGGAAAATGAAGGCAAAATGGGAAAGAATATAAAGATTGAATCTAACCTTGTATTGACCTGTTTCTCTTCTTTCCCAGTCGTCCCTTTTGGACAGTATTTGGCTTTGATCAAATCTGTAGTAAAATAAATAAGTGCCGTAAAATAAAAGGCTATAGTTACAATTCTGAGTCTGAATAATCCAGGAGCATGACACCGCATAAAATAAATTAATCTGGGTTTATTCTACAAAACTCGATCCAATAGTACCAAAAATATTTCAAATTTGTACATGATGCTGTTAGATCAGAATGTAACTTTCCTTAAAATTAGTCCCAAATAGTTAACTCGGACTGCTTAATTAAGATTAATTTTATACATTACATTTACGCAAAAAAACTGTTTTAATAGTTTCTCGTGTATTACACTTACAATTTGCTGGCACATTTGATTTGGCAGAAGTCATATTGATCTCAAAGGAGCTTGAACCAGTTATGATCGGCGAAAACACATGGCCATCATCAGATGTAGAGATTTTGCCTGTTTACATAAAATATCTGTCAGTTCATCTGTCAATTGTTCATTTTTTTTTTCTTCTTTAATTATTGCTGCCATGAATTGAGTTAATTAGTTGCTTTGATAAAATCTGCAGTAAATAAATAAGGTTGATAAGTCTGCAGTAAAATAAATGGCTGATAAAGGCTATAGTAATAGTTACAATTCTGAGTCTGAATAATCCAGGAGCAGGACAGCACATAAAATAAATTCTACAAAACTCGATCCAATAGTACCAAAAACACAAAACAATTCTGTATTGCAAATTTGTACATGACACTGTTAGACCAGAATGTAACCTTCCTTAAAATTGGTCCCAAATAGTTAACTCGGACTAGTTAATTAAGATTAATTTAATACATAGGCGAAACTGTTTTATTACACTTACAATGTGCCGGTACATTTGATTTGGCAGAAGTCATGTTGATCTCAAAGGAGCCAAGAGTTAAACCAGTTATGATCGGTGAAAACACATGGCCACCATCAGATGCAGAGATTTTGCCTGTTTACATAAAATATCTGTCAGTTCATCTGTCAATTGTTCATTATACATAGTGCAACAGTGCCTCCCCTACCCCTTTTTCATTCTTATTTCCCATAGTGATTTTAAAAAATATATATATTTATATATAAATACGCATATATAGCTTATACAAACATTTCAGTATTTTGAGAGGGTAGGGAGATTATGTCATTCGCAGTGCTTCATGGGAGGGGGCAGAGCTATTTTGGAGTGTGTTGCTTTTTTTTTTAAAAACTATGTTTGACATAATTTTCACTACAGCATCATGGCTCATGGGTAATGTAGTATTCACCTGGAGTTCAACTGTAAAACATGATTAATTACAAAAAAAAAAAAAAATAAGCTGAAGGCTTGATCAGAAGCAAATACCATGTATTAACAACCTCTTAGCTCACAGTAGGTCTGTCTTTTAAATTAATTTCCGTATGGAGAAAGTAAATGTTTTTACTCCCAGATACCGCCTGTTGCACTCTATAATGTTTTCTCATTAAAAATAAAATATAAACCATACTAACATGTTACTTGGGTGCCTGATTGTCCTGCAGTGTTTGCTGTCTCTAGAGAGAAAAGGAAAGACCATGTTATTTTAAATGGCAATGAAAAGTGCTAGCCTATATAAATAGCTTTGACTTGACTTTTATATATTTTGGTTATCACATTGTGCCATTCATATTTATAGCTTACATTTTAAACAATTTTATCATGCAAATTGCTAAAAGTTAAAATCAAAGACAGAGTAAAAGAAGAATTAAAAAGTAACCTAGCAAAATTTAAGAAGTAAGTAACTGAAGAGGAATTAAATAGGCCTATTCACATATAAGCATGTCTGACTAAAATAATCTCTAAATAAGATTTAAAACTGAATAAATCCAAAACATTTATTTTAAGGTCCTTTATGGAAACCCCGCAGCTTAAATAAACAATGCTGCAGATTTTAGTTACATCGGATAAAAAATACAACAGTTAAAACAACATAGCATAATGCAAAATAAACATTGCTGTAAAACAGTCATGTTAAACTGATACTTTTGTGATATGGATAAACATTGCTGTAAAACAGTCGTGTTAAACTGATACTTTTGTAATATGGTTTAAAAAAAAACATAATACATAATCATAATACAATGCTCCATATTTAAAAAAATCATACTTTGATAAATTAATATAGTAGATACGTGTTAATATCTGTATCACATCGATATCATAATACAATGCTCCCTATTTTTTTAAAAAAAATCATACTTTGATAAATTAATATAGTAGATACATGTTAATATCTGTATCACATCAATATCATAATACAATGCTCCATATTTTTAAACCACTTTAATAAATTAATATAGTAGATACATTTTAATATCTGTATCACCACTAATGAATTATACCGTCTTTTCCTTATGTATAAACAATTTTTCAGATTAAACATCATTGCATATTACAGATAAACAGCACCGTAGCATAAATTAATTATAGAGAAAGTACTCACTGTTTTGCATTTTTGATGAGGTGGTCATAGAAGAGAGGGTGCAAAAGTTTTTGGTCCAGACATGGGGTATGGCACACGACCATGTGTCTTGGCTATTTTATAGCATTTTACAGTAAGAGCCTGTGGAAAACTATGGGAAAACGGCGGAGCTGTGTGTCCACTATATTCTTTCAGTACTCTATGAATGGAACTGTTCAGGTTCAAGGCCAATTCACATTCCCAGCATTTAGGCAGACCTTTTGATAACTGTCACTCCTGAAAATAAGTCTTATGAATTAAAAGTAATTTATTACCGGTGGTTCGAAAACAGCGATGATATCACTTATTTGTCACGCACACTGTCCATGCTGGCAAGCACTACCTGTGTGATTTTTTTTCTTCAACCCTGGTGAAAATGTAAGATGATTTTATTTTTATCTAAATCTAACATAATTGCTACAGTAAATTTGTAAAATATTTATTTTAAATGAACAGAATGCTTTTCAACTTCATTAATTTAGTAAGATTTTTTAATGAACGGCATGATTTTCAACTTCAGTAATTTAGTAAGATTTTAAATGAACAACAATTAGTAAACTATTTATTTTATATATGATATATTTTAATTTATACACTTCTAAAGGAACACAATGCTTTTCAATGGGCTCAGGAACGTGTCACAAAAACAGATACCAGGCCAGCCACAGGCTGGTGTGACAGAGAGAAAAGACTTCAGGGGAAACACTTGTGGGTTTTTTTCAACCATGGTGAAACAGTAAGATGATTTTATTTTTGTTTAATTTATATACTTTTAATTGAACAGCATGGTTTTTCAACTTGAGTCAGTGTCAAATATTTGTGAATGACTAAATGTAAATTTTATAATCATTTCATTTAAATGAACATAATGCTTTTTCAACTTCTGTGTGAGATAAACTTTCAAGGTCCTCAGCAATGCGGAGGGGGGGGGGGGGGGGTAGGGGAATTCCTGCTTTGACACACACACACACACACACACACACACACACACACACACACACACACACACACATAGACGCGCGTGCTCCCTATGTTTTTGAGACAGAGTCAGATCATTCATACATTGGATTGTTTGCAATACTTTTGTGGCTCCATTTTATTTAAACTTTTTGTGTGAGGTTTTACATAAGCTGTATGTTTTTTTCTTCAACTCTCTAATACATTTTTAACTGTTTGGAATATTTTTGTGACTCCATTTTATTTAAACTTTTTGTGTGAGGTTTTATTTTATATTCTTTTAAAGAACAGATAAACTTTCACCATTTTATTTAAACTGAAATGCTTGGTTCAATGAATAGTTGTACATTTTTTATTTTTGTGACTCCATTTTATTTAAACTGAAATGCTTGGTTCAGTGAATAGTTGTACATTTATTTCAACTTTTTGTGTGAGATTTTATTTTATATTCTTTTTTACAGAACAGATAAACTTTCACCATTTTATTTAAATGAACATAATGCTTGGTCCAGTGAATAGTTGTACATTTTTTTCTTATCACTTTCACAGCTCCCCTTGATAAAGCTCAGGGATGCGGTGACCAAAACACCAACTTCAAACAATCACATCTCAAGCTAACTGTCACATCACTTTGTAACTGTAACATCAAAGCTTATGTTAACAAGGCCAATACCTCCCTTTTCTTGATCAAACAATCAAACTAACTGTCACACATCCATCATTTTGACAGAAGCTGTAACCGCAAGGGGCGGAACTAGGTCAAAGGTAACCATCCATTATTTTGACAGAAGCTGTAACCGGAAGGGGCGGAACTAGGTCAAAGGTAACAGGAAGGGGCGGAACTAGGTCAAAGGTAACAGGAAGGGGAGGAACCGGAAGGGGCGGGGCAGGAAGGGGAGGAACCGGAAGGGGCGGGTGAAGATCAAAGGATAGACACGCCCACCTGTCAATCATAGGGTCATAAATCATTTTGACACTTGCTGTAGGCTATTAACTACTCACAATCATGGGGAAGACTGATGACTTGACAGCTGTCCAAAAGACGACCATTGACATCTTGCACAGGGAGGGCAAGACACAAAAGATCATTGCTAAAGAGGCTGGCTGTTGTTGTGGTTTTCAGTCTTTGTAGAAATAACGTCTCGGTTACGTATGTAACCCTCGTTCCCTGAGTACAGGGAACGGAGACGTGTCGTCGGGGGAGTTCCCTGACGAATTGGGATCACGCTAGGGAGACCAATTGCCTTCGAGTGAATTAAAAC
Organism: Siphateles boraxobius; assembly: GCF_051911475.1. Taxonomy (NCBI): domain Eukaryota; kingdom Metazoa; phylum Chordata; class Actinopteri; order Cypriniformes; family Leuciscidae; genus Siphateles; species Siphateles boraxobius. The sequence goes on along the minus strand of NW_027508719.1, from coordinate 296,799 downwards.
GAGCCAATGAAAATTGGCATGCAAGATTTGCATTCCGCGACCCGCCTACCAGCGCGGGTATAAAAGGCGGAAGTAAACATTGCGCAATGCTTTTCGCTGAGGAGCCGAACGGTGTCCAGTCCTCCGCGAAGGTACAGCAACATGGCGAAGGGACGACACGTCTCCGTTCCCTGTACTCAGGGAACGAGGGTTACATACGTAACCGAGACGTTCCCTTTCGTCCTGGGAACTCCGACGTGTCGTCGGGGGAGTTCCCTGACGAATTGGGATCCCTAATAAAACGCCATGGTGCTGGCCCCTTCCAGCGCCCGGCAAAGCTATCCTGCAGCAGTTTCTTGAAATAAGTTGCGGGAGCTAGCACGGGAAACACACTGCTGTTCCGCGAGACCCGCACAGTGGATATTGGATAACACTGGGAAAGCGTTCCCTCAAGAGAGGAGGGAACGCTGCGGAAGCCCCAGCCTGACTGAGGAAGGCCAGGAATACACATATGTACTAGCCCGAAGGAATAGTGAAACATTTGGCAGTCCTTGAGGTAGTCCCAATCCAAGGGAAGTGGGAGCGTACTCAACAGGGACGACGAACGAGTCCGTCAAGGGGAAGACACGGCTGAACTGCACGTGGCCTCATGGGTCACAAATAGAAACCACTGGAGCACCCAGTCTACTAGCAGCTCCTTACTAGAGGTAGCAGACCTGGTGCCGGGCGGTCCGCCACGCCCAGCACCGGAGGGGTGAAGGAGGAACTCACGAGGCTCACCAACGTAGGGCGCCATACGGAGCAAAGAACGCACGTATCCGCTGTTTGAGGCGGAGTGGCGCAGCAAGCCGACACAACCTATTCCCTCGACCCACTGGCCGTAGCCAGAACTCGGGAGGAAACAGGTTCCACACGAAGGCTATAGAACCTAGCGAACGTGTTAGGTGTCGCCCAGCCCGCAGCTCTACAGATGTCTGTCAGCGAGGCGCCTTGAGCCAAAGCCCAGGAAGCGGCAACACCTCTAGTGGAGTGAGCGCGCAACCTGGGAGGACAAGGCTCACCCAGAGACTCATATGCTCGGATGATAGCATCCACTAACCAGTGGGCTAACCTCTGCTTGGAGACGGCCTTCCCCTTCTGCTGGCCTCCGTAACAGACAAAGAGCTGATCTGAGGTTCTGAAGCTTTGCGTTCTGTCAATATAAACCCGCAGGGCACGGACGGGACAGAGAAAAGCCAGGGCTGGGTCTGCCTCCTCCTGGGGCAGCGCTTGCAGGTTCACTACCTGGTCCACGAAGGGAGGGGTAGGAACCTTGGGCACATATCCGAGCCGGGGTCTCACACAACGTGAGAAAGGCCCGACCCAAACTCTAGGCACGATTCGTCGACCGAAAAAGCCTGCAGATCCCCGACCCTCTTGAAAGAGGCCAATGCCAACAGGAGCGCTGTCTTAATGGACAGGATATTATCTCACCGTCAGCAAAGGCTCAAAGGGAGGACTTTGAAGAGCTCTAAGTACCAGAGCAAGGTCCCAAGAGGGTACAGAGTGCGAAACACGAGGTGGATTTAACCTCCTGGCACCCTTAAGGAATCTGATGACCAGGTCGTGCTTCCCTAGGGACTTACCTTCCACTGCATCGTGATGCGCAACTACTGTGGCGACATACACTTTGAGGGTGGAGGGGGACAGCCTCCGCTCCAACCCATCCTGCAGGAAGGAAAGTACGACTCCGATCGGGCAAGTTCGGGGGTCCTCCTGACGGGAGAAACACCAATCGACGAACAGGTTCCACTTCAACGCATAGAGGCGCCTCGTAGAGGGGGCTCTAGCGGAAGTGATGGTGTCTACCACTGCCTGTGGCAGACCACCTAGAACCTCCGCGTCCCGTCCAGGGACCAGACATGGAGTTTCCAGAGGTCTGGACGCGGGTGCCATAGAGTGCCCCGTCTCTGAGAAAGAAGGTCCTTCCTCAGAGGAATCGGCCAAGGAGGGGCTGTCGCGAGGAGCATGAATTCGGTGAACCAAGTCCTGGTGGGCCAATACGGCGCCACAAGAAGGACCTGCTGCTCGTCCTCCCTGACCTTGCACAGAGTCTGTGCAAGAAGGCTCACTGGGGGAAACGCATACTTGCGCAGGTCCCGGGGCCAGCTGTGAGCCAGGGCGTCCGTGCCGAGGGTCCCCTCGGACAGGGAATAAAACCACTGGCAATGGGTCGTGTCCGGAGAGGCAAACAGGTCTACCTGTGCGACTCCGAAGACACTCCAAATCAGCTGGACCGACTGGGGATGGAGTCGCCATTCTCCTGGCAGGGGAGGCAGCCGTGAGAGCTCGTCTGCCACACGGTTGAGCTCCCCTGGAATGTGAATGGCACGAAGCGACCTCAGATGCTTCTGACTCCATAGGAGGAGGTGGGAGGCGAGTCGCGACATACGACAGGAGCGTAGACCACCTTGATGGTTGATGTACGCAACGGTCGCAGTGCTGTCCGTACGGACCAGTACGTGCTTGTGTCTGAGAACCCCTTTGAGGCGACGCAAGGCTAAGCGTACTGCTTGCAACTCTAGGCAGTTGATATGCCAATGCAGTTGAGGCCCCGTCCACAGACCTGAAACTGCATGCCCGTTGTACGTGGCCCCCCATCCGGTGGCAGAGGCATCTGTGAAAACCACAGCATGCCTGGAAACCTGGACTAAGGGCACTCCGGCCCGTAGAAACGCAGGATCCGACCACGGGGAGAAGGTTTGGCGACAGTGCGGGGTCACTTTGACCCGGAACGTGCCGCTGTGCCACGCCCACCTCGGGACTCGATCGTGAAGCCAGCGCTGAAGCGGTCTCATATGTAACAGGCCGAGCGGCGTTACTGCGGCTGCCATATGCCCCAGGAGCCTCTGAAATTGTTTCAGTGGAACCGCTGTCCTGCCTCGAAAAGACCTGAGGCAGGTGAGCACTGACTGGACGCGTTCCTCCGTGAGGCGCGCAGTCCGGGCGACCGAGTCCAGCTCCATACCGAGATAAGAGATCCTCTGCACGGGGCAGAGTTTGCTCTTGTCCCAGTTGACCTGAAGCCCCAACCGGCTGAGGTGCCGAAGCACCATGTCCCTGTGATCGCACAACACATCTCGCGAGTGAGCTAAAATGAGCCAGTCGTCGAGGTAGTCGAGGTAGGATGCGAACGCCTTGTTCTCTCATGGGAACAAGGCCGCCTCCGCGACTTTCGTGAAGACGCGGGGTGACAGGGCCAGCCCGAAGGGTAGGACTTTGTACTGATACGCCCGACCCTCGAAAGCAAACCGAAGAAACGGTCTGTGTCGAAGGAGAATCGAGACGTGAAAGTACGCGTCCTTCAGGTCGATCGCTGCAAACCAATCCTGGGGACGGATGCATTCGAAAATGCGCTTCTGCGTGAGCATCTTGAACGGGAGTTTGTGCAGGGCCCGATTCAAGACCCGCAGGTCCAGGATTGGCCGTAACCCACCGCCTTTCTTGGGTACAATGAAGTAGGGGCTGTAAAACCCGGACCTCATCTCGGCAGGAGGGACCGGCTCGATCGCGTCCTTCGCCAGCAGGACATCGATCTCTTTCCGCAAGACAGGGGCGTCCACCGACCGCACACGGGTAAAGTGGACGCCCCTGAACTTGGGATGCCGGCGTGCAAACTGAATTGCCTAGCCGAACCGGATGGTGCGGATGAGCCATCGGGACGGACCCGGAAGCGCTTCTAGCCAGGCTTCCAGATACCGTCCCACTGAACCCACCCGAACCACCGGCGTACCCGCGGAGGGGCAGCGAGGTGGAAGATAGGGACCCGGCTCTGGTGGCGTTGTAGCGACCGAGAGCGGGGGTCTGGGTGCGCCTGACACCAACCTGCTTCCACCGAGGGGCAGACGGCAGAGAAGGCTCGTGGGCGTTCTGCTGCGGACTGTCCGGTGGCGAGGGGAGGGGGAGAGACGAGGAACGAGGCCCTGACTCCTCGTATGCTGGTCTCTGCGCCTCCGGGCCCAGCTGCAGACCGGAGCGACGCAGCTGAGGCTGCGTCACTGTTATCTACAAGCTGGGGAGAGGGGAACGGGAGTGGTGCAGCTCGGGGGCGGCACGCACTGCCATTCTGACCCTCTCGGACGGAGGAAACTGGTCTTATTATACTGCCAGTCTCGACCGTGAGGGAAAACGAGGGACGAGGCCCGGGGGCATCGAGTCCTGGTTTCCCCTCACCCAGCGAGAGACGAGAGTGACAAGGCCGTAGCCCTCACTGCCATCTGAGCGCTGGGGCCCGTGAACGACTCAGAGGAAGTGGACTGCTCAAACTTTGGGTACCGCTGATTACTGGATAACCAGCGGCGGAACAGAAACTAAATTCTCCACCCGGCCCTCCCCCGGGGGAAGGAGTGGTGATGACATGCACTCCCAAAGAGCAGATCGTCACATACTCTGGGTCGCTCCTCTCAGGGTTGCTTCCCTTCCCTTGGGAAAAACAAACTCCGAGCGGGCTGGTTTTGAGGTGCTTCTGGACCACCAGTGTGGACATCGTCTAACCGAGGGCCAGCGCTGTGACTAATCACGGTCAGTCACTAAGCACAGCTCAACCCCGAGTTAGAACTACGCACGTGCAGTGGTAGTGAGAGAGGAAAAACTTCTGCAGATTTAGGCATGTTTGGCTTGCCATATTGGCACCAAAACGCTTCCATACTGCCAAAATTCTTCACACACATCCAGGCGCTTTAGAACAGCCCAGGAAAGTGTGGCTGTTAAGTCTGAATCTTCAGCATGAGAACACGACATTATAGTAGGAACTCAGCATCATTTTCAGAGTATAACAGCCCTCTCTCCAATGTAGCGATCGACATCTGTCCTCCCTGGGGCCCCGAATGAAATGCTTGGTCCCTCATGAGAAGGACCAGAATCCCATCCGAAAGCCTCGACGGCACACGGCACGCTGAGCGGCTCAAGCCTTTACGAGAAAGGGGAGACGAGCAGCACGCCGACGTGGTCATGCACTCCTGAGAGAACATGAACCACCCACGAACGCAGTCTCAACACACTGATTAGGCATGTGAAACAGCGATCGTGGCCGTCAACCAGGCATGCAAGATAGTGAACGTGGCCATCGCTTCGATGACACACGGCACGCTGGGCGCTCAAGCCTTCAGGCAAGGCGAACAACGTGCCGACGTGGTCATGCTCTCATAAGAAAGCATAAACCACCCACGAACACAGTCTCAGCATGTTTGCGATGCGCTAGAGGAGTGAGTGGTTCGTGCTCACTGAAACCCTCAGATCACCAATGTTATTCGCCAAAGTAGCCCTCCTCTGGTGCACCAGAAGAGAAACTAGATCGGGAAATAAGCAAAGGGACTCACCTCATAGAGGCACGCGAGTCTTGATCTTGACCACGCATCTTGAGCGCCGAATGACGCGCGCTGGGTTGCCGTGACAACCCGCGCTGTCAGCCGGCGCTCGACGGCACACGGCACGCTGAGCGGCTCAAGCCTTTACGAGAAAGGGGAGACGAACAACGTGCCGACGTGGTCATGCACCCCTGAGAGAACATGAACCACCCACGAACGTAGTCTCACACACGGATTAGGCATGTGAAACAATGAACGTGGCCGTCAAATAAGGACAGGGAACGATCGCATCCAGAAACGCACGAGTGAAACGTCATCCTGAAAAGGACGCGATCTTCACTCGTGTTGCTCTTTCAGGAAGAAAGTACTCTCTCTATCGTGCTGAAGCACACAGGGACCCAACGCGGCAACACAGCGGGGAAACTGCAAGCCCGCTGTGCGCACTCAACCGTTTACCAGCTGTGAAAACAGCTTTTGAATCAACAGCATATAGACGCAGCCGGCAGACAGGAAACCGCGCGGTCGCTGAAACGCCATCTCACCAACACAGAGAGATCCCCTCCCGAAACAGCAGACTCGTAGCCGTAAGAAAAATACAATCTTAAAGCTCACTCACTCAGAGAGGACACAATCGGTCGGCTCCGAAGCTTAAAGCATTGCGCAATGTTTACTTCCGCCTTTTATACCCGCGCTGGTAGGCGGGTCGCGGAATGCAAATCTTGCATGCCAATTTTCATTGGCTCGTTTTAATTCACTCGAAGGCAATTGGTCTCCCTAGCGTGATCCCAATTCGTCAGGGAACTCCCCCGACGACACGTCGGAGTTCCCAGGACGAAAGGGAACTTCAGAGATCTTGGATTTCAGAAATAACAGACTTTATTTTCCAACAAATAAAGCCTAACGTTCTCTGCAGAAGACACGCTCCCGACGTCTTTCACATTCTCCATTATATACCAAGCCTTTCGACCAAGATGGTCACAAATCTATAGATTATTTGTGGTGAAGGTCTTTTCCCACGTGACTTCTTAGAATAGAATTTTCTGCAGCAAACAGCATTCCAGGCCTCTCAAAAATCACTCACAGAGTAATTCGAAGTCACACAGAGAGTAAAGGAGATCCAAAGTCACACAGAGAGGAAATAATTGTGTATAAATATATAACTAAATTACTTATTTTCTAACTAATAAAATCTTCAACATTCCCCTCTCTGGGGCTTACTTAAGCCCCACTTTCACTATTTTTTCCAGAGTGTAGTTTCAAAATCCAGTTCCTTCAGTTATACTAACTGATGACTTAATTCAGTCACCCCTTCTTCTTTCCAATAACCAGATTATTGCCACCACACTCTGAGGAGTATAAGAACCAAACATCTCTCTCCATACATTTTTCTTTCTTTCAGTTATTTCTTATTTTTCTTTCAATAGAGAGAGCAAAAGATTCTTTACCCATTAACTAAACTTAACATTAAAACATTGTTATAAGCGTGAGCGTGTATTTTGTCCAGCCTTGCCTGTGGTTGTCACAGTTCGGTAGAATACATTGTACATCAAACATCAAATCATACATTCATTTCAAGTTTTTCTTGCCGGGCAGACATCTTCTTCGACCCAGAAGCTTTGCGCTTCGTAGAGGGTTACCACTGGGGAGAGGGCAGGCCAGTACTTACACCCAGGGTCTGGCTCATCAATCATCTTTTTCATCCTCAATTGAGGTACTGGAATCATTGTCCAGTGCTTGTAAAATCCAATTTGTGTCCTGATAGTATATACCTTGGCTGTCCTCTAAAGTTATTTTCCCATTTTCTTGGCATTTTAGCACCTCCATCTGCTTAACGGTGGTTTTGACAACCAGTGATCTTAATTAACATTCCTAATTTTGCAAACCATGCGCCTAATGCTCCAAAATTTAAATCGAACCAGTCCCACATTGGCGCATCTCTTCCTGCATTTGCTTTAAGTTCTGCTCTTAAGCCTTTTATCTTATTCATAGCTTCAGTAAATTTACCTTCTTGAGCGGTATTATTTAGGATAAAAGTACAACACTGATCTCCAAACATAACACATACTCCTCCTTTGTCTGCCAATAACCAATTAAGCGCTTGTCTATTTTGCCATGTCATTTTACTTGTTTCACGCAACTGCTCTCCTAATGCAGATAATGCATCATCGGTATAATTAATAAATCTCTGCTGATTATAGTAAACATAATTGATCCATTCGACATTTTTGTTTTGCCTGATCCATATGAATATTGATTCAAACCCTGATTTAACTTCATCTCTAGCTTTAAATTCAATAGGTATACCTCTTTGTTGACCTATTGAATCCAATTCTATATTAGGACCTGGTTGATAAGCTCTCTTAGTTCTTTTTTTGTCTTCCTTTACATTTGGTTCTGGTTCCCATTGTGCAATAGTAACTTCTTGAATTAGTCTTACTCTAGCAGGTATTCCTTTTCATTTTAGTGGCAAGGAGGCTAAAAGTCGTTTTTTCCCACAAGCCCAAAAGAAATCTGCTACTTGGTCCATCAGAATATTTAGTAAACCGAAAAAAATTCTAAAATGCCCTTGGATTTCAAAAGGCCTGCAGAATGCATGTAAGAAAAAAAAAACCTTTATAAATTGTTTGTTAAATCGAAAACCAAAGAAGCTGAGGACAGATACAAGCTGTACAAAAATAAATTGTCAGCTATAATGAGAATGGCGAAAAAACATTATTATGAAAAACTATTAATTGCTAATAAATCTAACATAAAAAGAACCTGGGCGGTATTAAATAGTGTTATTAAGCAAGGATCAAATATAACGGATTATCCAGAATATTTTGTTGACTCTAATGGAGAAAACATTGATATGAGTAAATTAGTAAATGATTTCAATAATTTCTTTGTAAATGTTGGTCCTGATTTAGCAGCTATAATTCCCAACCAAGAATTGAAGTTGAACATTGAAAGAATTGACTGTACTATTTTCCTCTCTCCTGTCAGTGAGTGTGAAATAATGAATATTGTTCAAAAATCCAAAAACAAGTTATCTAAAGACTGTCACTCCATCGATATGGTACTAATAAAAAAGACAATTAATAGTATCATAAAGCCTCTAACACATATCTGTAACCTGTCGCTTAAAAACGGCTGTGTGCCAAGAAAAATGAAAATTGCTAAGGTTATACCATTGTTCAAAAATGAAATAGGAATCACTTTACTAATTACAGACCTATTTCTCTCCTTCCCCAGTTTTCAAAAATCCTTGAAAAGGTTTTTGACAAACGGTTAGAAATTTTTACATATAAGCATAAGCTAATTAATGAAGGACAATATGGGTTCAGACCCAACAGATCTACTTCGATGGCCATAATTGATGCCACAGAAGAAATATCGAAGGCTCTAATAAACAAAAAACATGCAATAGGAATTTTTATAGATTTCCAAAAAGCTTTTGATACCATTAATCATGATATATTACTTAAGAAATTAGAACGATATGGAATACGGGGAGTTGCTGGGAAATGGGTGAAAAGTTATCTGAGTGACAGAGTACAGTTTGTTCAAATGGGTGAGTTTTCTTCTGGATGTCTTGACATTGCTTGTGGTGTCCCGCAGGGGTCAGTATTGGGCCCCAAATTATTTAATTTATATATTGATGATATTTTCAATGTTTCTCAATTGGTTAAATGTGTATTGTACGCTGATGATACTAATATTTTCTATAGTAACGACAGTTTGGAGCGACTGATTAGCGTTATAAACAAAGAACTAAGTAAATTTAAAAAATGGATGGAAAGTAATAAATTATCATTAAACCTAGATAAATCCAAAGTGATGTTTTTTGGAAAGTATCAAGCTGATTCGCAGAAAATGGTTGAGATAGATGGAGTACACATTGAAAATGTTCAGGAAATTAAATTTTTGGGTGTAACGATAGACAACAAGCTAAGTTGGAACGCCCACATCAGACATATAACAACTAAAGTCTCCAAAAGCCTTGCCATAATAAGTAGAGTTAAGCATATCCTTGATTATAATGCACTCCATACCCTGTATTGTGCTTTAATACAGCCATATCTAACCTACTGTGTAGAGGTATCGGGCAATAATTACAAAAATGTAATACAGTCACTTTTTTTGCTACAGAAAAGAGCTATACGAATTATACACAAGGCCGCCTATTTCGAACACACAAATCCTCTCTTTCTCAAATCAAAGCTATTAAAAATGAAGGATCTTGTAAAATTATATAATGCACAGTTCATGTTCAAAGCGTATCACTATTTATTACCTGTGAACATTCAAAATATGTTTTCTCATAAGGAGCAGTCGTACAGTTTGAGAGGATTTGGAAACTTAGTGGTTCCAATGGTGGGTTCCACCAGGAGGAGTTTCTCTATGTCTGTTTGTGGGGTTACTTTGTGGAATAATCTGGGGCTTGAATTAAAGCAGTGTCAAGGCATTCACAATTTCAAACGTCTTTACATACGAAAGGTCTGGTTCCATTACAATGACAATGAGGTCTGACTGTTTCATGTTGTGTGGATTGTTGGATTAGTTGTTATTTATTTACCCTTGTGGTATTCCGTCTACCATTGTTGGTAGTTGTTCGTCATTATGTACTCTTGTGGTATTCCATCTACCATTGTTGGTATTTGATAATCATTGTTATGTACCTTTGTGGTATTTCGTCCACTATTGTGGTATTTGATAATCATTGTTACCTGTGGAAATATCTGTATATTATTATGTATGGTATGATTGTATGGTTTTGACCTGTGCAACCACTGTTTCTAAATGAGGTATTATTATTACTATTATTATTAATCTTTTTTTTTTTTATATATATTATTTTCTCTTTGAGATTATTGCTGAAGGAAGCAGCCTTTATTTGTTTGTATAAATTCTTTTATAGATTGGGGTGGGGTTTAATAAGTTTTACTTCTTCCCACTCCATTTTCAAGCATACGTGTATAATTTGTTATTATTGTGTATCTTTTCTGTTGTCACACTATTTTGCTTGAAATAAATAAATAAATAAAATACTACTATTGTTTGGTCTTCATACAGCTCTATTGATGGTAATGCTATAGTTAGGTTTTTACAATCTTCTTCTGGATTTTTTTTTTTTTTTCCTTGTTCCTAGTGCTTGAAATTCTGGAGCTCTTACCGGTATTTTTGAATCCCACGCATTTGTTTTATCTAGGTTCCATATTGTATCGCACTTCCCTTTAAATTCTCCTAAATTATGAGTTCCAGTAGATTTATTAAAACACTCATATTCTTGGCTGTAGTCTATACTGTACCATTTTGGGATTTCTACTTTTCCTTTTTCTATTTTAATATTTGCATTTACGTCCCAATATTGACACCAGGTTCCCCAATGTGGTCTACTAAATTGTTCATAAAATACAGAATTTCCTGAAAAGGCTAGGCACTCAGCTGAGCAGTAAGGTCTAAAAAAGTCATTTACATGACAAAAGTGACTATTAAACTCAGCACATTTTACGTAGTCATGTGGATTTGGAACTACTATCACCTTATTCAAGGGGGATTTGGAGCACATTATGCAATTGCTCATACCTATTTCTCTTGCTGTATACGACGCCCAGTTATACCAATCATTATTTTGTGCTGTTTCCCATAATATATCTTCTTCACTAGCCCCTTCAATTTTATCATCTTCAACATTTCTACGTTGCTGTATATATATTTTTTTGTTGAAATAATCCACAAAAGTGTTAATGAGACATACATGCTTAGTATAGAAATACTTGATTCATCTGATTACAAATCATAGCCGTATGTGTAAAACTTCTGATAAATGCTCTTCAGTGTCAGAAATCAATCACTGTAGACGCAGCATTTCAAACACAAGTTGAACATTGATGCTGTGAATGCTTTTCTATTGCCTTATGTCTGTCTGCTTATTTACAGTTGGATCGGTGATGTGGACGTAAGTCCTGTTGTAACCGGTGGGAAATACCCCTACACTGTAACAAATTGCTGTAGATTCTACAGAAAAATTCTACAGAAATGTATTGTTTTATCATTGTACAAGTTATTACTGTAATTCGCAATGCATTATGGGTCAAAAAGAGTATTACAGTTGTTTAAAGTATATTTCCCTGTCAACTGTAAATTGATTTACAGGTAAGAGGTGTTTTCACTGTAGTTCATACGTTTTACAACAATTTACTGTGATGTGGCATTATGGGATTGCGCGGGCTGAATACAGGTTTGAAAACTGGCGAACGTGAGCATGCAGGGCAAGAAGAGTTGAAGATAAAAGCCACTATTTACTCAATTTTTGGTAAGTTAACTTAAATTTACGTCCATATACAGTATATTACAATCTAATGTATTACTTAATGCTGTTTAAGCAATTATGAACAGAATTCATAACATATATGTCAGATATGCAAACTTGTTAACAACTGCGTGTTATCAGGACATTTAGTGGGATGTAAAAGTGTTTGATTCCAATATTTCCCCCCCTGAAACGTTACGTTTATTTAGTAAAGGAATCTGTCTTTAATTCAAAATTTCTTGTTTCGAGGCGAGGCATAGAATCGCGACGGCGCGCGCCATAACAGTGGTGAGACGAAGCTGAACTGTTACAAGGTAAAACCATCGTAAATGTTATGGATGAATGCTGCAGTTTGTTACAGTTTTATTCGCATTTGCTCTCAAGAGAGTATTTTTTAGAGCATTTGCAGTTTGGCAGACAAGACAAATCCACTGAAGTGTTGGTGAGACAAAACTATACGCACGTGCAGTTAACTTTCTTGATGAAAAAAAAATAGAATAGGCTATGATATTAACATCGTTGGATACTGCTATTTTCTCATTTACTTCACCAGTTCCCTTTCGAGGGAACTCAACACTGCGTCGAGAATCGACACTTTGGGGACGCTCCCTTAGCGTGCGCCTCTGAAGTAAGAATGAAACTAATCCAATCCTGATTGGTGTTGCGTCGTGATGTAACATGTGACGGCATAACCGGATGCATAAAAGGGACGCTGACACACACACACATCAGCTTTAGCTCTTCAGCAAGCGCTCTCTGTGAAACTGTCTGTCTTATTTGGTGTGTGTGTGTATTGTTTAGGGGCGCAGCACGCACTGTCAGCTCTCGAGAGGGCTGCCTGTGCACACTGTGAAGCACTTCCTATTAGAGTGCTGCACTCCCGCTTGGCTATATTATTTCCTGATGATGGCCAGGCTCACGATCCCCGCGGTTCGGGTCCCGCGTCCATTGAGGCGGCGCGACGGGTTAGATCGTGGAGATCGCAGAAGGATCTCGCGGATGAGAACGAGACTGCTGAGGCACCTTTTCTCTCATCATCCGCAGATTCTATGACACTCGTTCACGACGCAGAAGCCCGCGATGCGGCTTCTTCTGCCCGTGACGAGTGCCCAGTGCTCGAGCTATCTGTTTATAAGGAAGTAGATGTGGTCAGCATCGGGTACGAGCAACATGAGTCACACTCGCCGGCTTATGTTTCTGCTTATGTAGAGCTCGTGGAGGTTGTGATGCGTGCGGTGGCCAGACTAAATAAATATATAAATAAATGTATTTATATATAAAATATATGAGCTGGCCACAAAATAAGCAGGATGATCCCCGTCAAAATGAACTAGACGAGAGATTCCTGCAGCACTCAGAGCCGGGGCTTACTGTTTTTTCCAGATCTTTATAAAAATATAAATATATATGTGTAGATCCTGGGAAAAACCCCATTCTTTAGGTATCTCACCACATTCATTATATGTTTATTCGAATGTGGTGGGTGCGAGAGAGTCGGGTTATGGCAAGTTGCCGCAGATGGAGGAAGCTTTAGCGTGCTATCTTTCTCCTGATCCTGCATCTTCACTTTAAGCCCCGGCGCTGCCCAACAAACCGTGCAGGGACACCTCTGCACTGGTTGGCTGGGCTTATATGGTGCAGGAAATCGATGTTGCTCTTCCGCCGTTAAAAACGTTTCGGGACACATCGGTTTCCAGCGAACGCAGGCTGCACTGTCCGCCCCACATTTTTGCGGCCAGGCAGCATTCGCGTTCGCCAATCGAGAATCTTTTTCGGTCCAGCCCTTCCGGAAACCCGCTTCAGGGGGTCGAGAACGAATCCCGATTAATACCCGAAGCCAGGCTCGAGAGCCTGGTTCCTTTGGTAAAATGTTTAGAAAAGAAAAGGTCAGGCTGGTGCGTGCCTGCACTCTAGGACGATTTTGCAGGCGTACCAGGCCGATCTTCTTAAAGATCTAAATGAGGCAAATATTTCCTGTTGGCCGCTCCGCTATCTCCTTCTGGCCTGTTTTCCAACGCTGTCACTACAGTCGTTGACAGGTTTCAGGAAGCAAAAAAAAAAAAAAAAAAAAGAGCGTTGCCTCTAGAGGCCCTACTGCGGGAGTTTGGCAAACAGAGGAAGCACTCTCAACCGAAGTCCTCCAGCCAGAAGGGTGACCTGAGGGCCGTCCTTCAGGCGAAGAGGTCCTAATTGTAGGACCTCTGAGGGCTAACCCCCCCCCCACCCCCCCGCTGTGGAACAATCGAGGTTGTTCTAGCAGCAGGTGCCCTCAGGGTAGAAGATGTTGTCACGCCGTCTTTGACGCTTCGGGCCACATCGATTTCCAGCGAACGCACTCCGTGGCGTTCGCCCCAAAAGCTTGCAACAGGGCACCGACTATGGTCACAAAATCTGTATCGACTTTTATCCTGCCGGTCCTCCGCTTCAGGTAGTCGAGAATAGTGCTCGGAAAACACCCGAGGCCAGTCTCGAGGGGCTGGTTCCCTTAGTAGATTTTGTAGAAGAATGGCAACGCCTTCCGAATATATCTCTATGGGTACAGATTGCAGTTCGGTGCCCGACCTCCCTAGTTTGCTGGGGTGCTACCGACTGCAGTGATTCCAGAACAGGCTCGGGTTATGGAACAAGAGGTACAGACTCTACTGTTATTTAGGGGCCATAGAATGTGTTCCCCTACCAGACAGGGAGTCCGGGTTTTACAGCCGGTACTTTATAGTTCCAAAGAAGGATGGCGGACTGAGGCCAATTTTAGATCTAGGGCTTTTGAATCGTTCTTTGAGGAGATTCAGGTTCAAAATGCTTACTATTCCCATTATCGTGAGCCATATCAGATCCGAGGACTGGTTTGTCACGATGGATCTAAAAGACTCTTATTTCATGTCTCCATCCTTCCATGTCACAGGAGGTTCCTGAGGTTGCTTTCGGGGGCGAAGCATACCAATATCGGGTTCTTCCGTTCGGCCTAGCACTCTCTCCCCGCACGTTCACAAAGTGTATGGATGCGGCTCTGGCTCCACTGAGGCTTCAGGGCATCCGTATACTGAATTACATCGGCGACTGGCTCATATTGGCCCAGTCTCGAGAAATGGCAGTTCGGCATCGAGATGTCGTCCTTGGCCACATTCAGAACCGGGGGTTGAGGCTCAACACTAAGAAAAAAGTGTTGGACCCAGCTCAGAAGACTACTCTTCTCGGCGTGGTATAGAATTCGGTTACGATGCGGGCACGTATGTCTCCCGCTCGTATCGAATCCATCCTGGCCATGGTGTCCGGGATAAAGCTAGGCCAGGCCATCACTGTAAAGCAATTTCAAAGACTGCTGGGCCTCATAACAGCGGCATCCAACATAATTCCTTTGGGCCTGTTTCACATGAGGCCCCTTCAGTGGTGGCTGAAAGCCAAGGGTTTTTTCCCCAAGGGGAATCCGTTCCATATAATAAAGGTTACGCGCAGATGCCTTCGTTCCCTATTAATATGGAAGAAACCTTGGTTCTTGTCCCAAGGGCTAGTGGTAGGGCCGTCATGTCGCCGGGAAACTGTTTCGACAGACGCTTCCCTCGCTGGCTGGGGCGCGGTCTCGGACGGCCGCTTTGCCAGGGGTCTGTGGCAGGACCATCATCATTCTTGGCATATAAATTGCCTAGAGATGTTGGCTGTGTTCAGGGCTCTGAGGAGCTTCCTCACAAACATCAAAGGCTACCACGTCTCAGTGGTAGCTTATCTAAACCGACAAAGAACACTCAGATCACGCCCTCTATCCAGATTGGCGCATCAGATCATTTTATGGCCCCAAGGGAAAATATTATCTATTAGAGCAATATATGTCCCGGGGGATCTGAATCAGGGAGCGGACATCCTGTCGAGGCAGGGGCTGAGGCCCGGGGAATGGAGACTCCATCCAGAGGTGGTAGAGTTCATATGGCAGAGGTTTGGACCAGTGGAAGTGGATCTGTTTGCGTCTCGAGGGACGTCCATCCCACTGTCCACTTTGGTTCTCCCTCACTCATCCAGCCCCGCTGGGGTTGGATGCCATGGTACAGGCCTGGCCGAGGCTTCGCCTGTACGCTTTTCCCCCCGATCGCTCTGCTCCCGGGGGTCCTGGAGAGGGTCCGCCAGGAGGGCATCAGTCTTCTTCTGATAGTCCTGTTTTGGCCAGCCCGAGTATGGTTTTCAGACTTAATTTCACCCCTGATAGCTCCGCCATGGCAGATTCCTCTGAGGAGGGGTCTGTTGTCTCAGGCGGAGGGCACTATATTCCATCCTCATCCAGAGCGGTGGAAATTGTGAGTCTGGCCTCTGAGGGGGCTCAGTACCTAGATGCTGGTCTATCATCTGGGGTGGTCAAAACCATACTTATCTCTAGGGCTCCGTCTACTAGGAGATTATATGGCCTCAAGTGAAATATTTTTCTACTTGGTGTAGAGAACTTGAGTTAGACCCAGTTAACTGCCCAATGGCTTCAGTTCTGGAGTTTCTTCAAGATTGTTTCTCTGCGAATCTCTCCCCTTCCACACGTAGGGTGTACGTGGCTGCCATTGCGGCGTTCCATGCACCACTAAATGTTGGGCCTTTAGGGAGGCACCAACTGGTCATACTATTTCTCCATGGTATTGGAGGATGAGACCGACAGTCAGGTCCAGGGTTCCTTCCTGGGACCTGGCAGTGGTTCTCGAAGGGCTATCCCTGGCTCCCTTCGAATACCTCCAGTCGGCTTCGCCTAGGACCTCACGTTCAAGATAGCCTTTCTCTTAGCTATTTCTTTAAAGAGACTGGGAGATCTCCAAGCCCTGGCATTATCGCCAGTTTGCTTGGGGTGTGCCCCCGGCGGAGTTAAGGCCATCCTGCATCCGAGACCCAGCTATGTGCCTTAAGTGCAATTTATCATGGCTAGGTCCATGGTCCTGCAAGTATTTCATCCTCCACCTCATGTGTCGGCAGAAAAGGAGAGGTTCCTTGCTCTGCCAGTCAGAGTTCCAAGTATTACCTTGAGAGGTCCTCTTCTTGGAGAAGGTCGGACCTACTGTAGTGTGTTTTGGATCACCTATTAGGGGCTCCCAGCTATACAAACCATAAGTAGGACTACAAGGTGCGGAATTTCCCTTCACCTTTGGCCGTTAGGGCTCATTCTACTAGAGGCATGGCGTCCTCTAGGGCCCTCCTCTCGGGAGTTCCCATCAAGGAGATCTGTGAGGCAGCCGGTTGGGCTACCCCACACACTTTTGTTAGGTTCTATAGTCTGCACCTCCCTAGTACGCTTGGCGCACACGTGCTCTCGTCCTAGCTGAGTGCCTGAATCAGTTTCACTCCGGGGCAGGCCTGTTTTCGGTGCGTGGCTTAGTGGGCATTCGTTCCCCAAAGTGTCGATTCTCGACGCAATGTTGAGTTCCCTCGAAAGGGAACGTCTCGGGTTATGACTATAACCCTTGTTCCCTGAGAAGGGACCGAGACACTGCGTCGTCCTGCCACGCCCCTCGAGGCCTTAGAGCGTCTTGCTTCATCGCGGAGCTGATGTGTGTGTGTGTCAGCGTCACTTTTATGCATCCGGTTATGCCATCACATGTTACATCACGAAGCAACACCAATCAGGATTGGATTAGTTTCATTCTTACTTCAGAGGCGCAAGCTAAGGGAGCGTCCCCAAAGTGTCGATTCTCGACGCAGTGTCTCGTTCCCTTCTCAGGGAACAAGGGTTATAGTCATAACCCGAGACGTTTTACGTGCTGTGAGAAAGTCACATACACCACGCAAAATCCGATCGGAGCCGTCAGACTGAAACGGATTTCCAGAAATGCAATTTAAATAGGATTTTATACCACATATGAATGTAGCTTGAAACGGTTTTGTAAAGATCGTATTACATGTGATTTTTACCGTTCACACTATCTAAATCTGATCAGATTCCAATCGGATTTGCATACAAATCGGATTTGGACTGACAGTCTGAGCGAGGCCTTTGAGACAAACTCATTGTTTCCATCTACTGGAAAACAAACACTTTTAAATAAAAATAACATGAACTTTCAACTACAGCCACTAGATGGCAGCAGAGCATTACTCAATTGTCATTTCCACATAGTAATATATCTTTTCACAAGTTTTTCATTTAGATTCATGTTTAGACATTATAAAAGAATTATTATAACAATAAAACAATGACTCTTTGTCCAAGTTTAGCTTTTTTTTAAATTATGCCACATTAATACAGTCAAACCTGAACATGGTGTTATAGGTGTGCATCTATGGCTACGTCAACATTAATCCGGATACATCTGAAAACTGCCAGCCTATTCTCCACGAGCCGTTTCCCCGCCACTGCTTCTAGCCTCGCTGGGGTGGAGCTCCAATCAAAACCCGGCGCCAACAGCAATGGCGGCCGTAGAACTAACGCGACCGCAGTGTCATTTCCGGTGCGTGGAGGGCTATTCCGGGCGTTCCAGCTGTTCTTTCCCGGTTCCAAGCATAGACTCAAACTGGACTGCGACATCCTGGTCAAAAACACACACATTAGGAGAAACATCCTTCACATATTCCTTTCTGTAAACTTTATTATAAATGTTTAAGACACATCTAAAACATCATCAAACTTTCTAGTCTGAGCATGGGTTACCGCACAGGCAGTAAAAATAGAAGGAAACTGTTGGCCCACAGCAACCTGTTTACAAAACCCAGACACATCTTGTCACGGTATACAAATTCATTGCTTCCTTCTCGTCTCGTGTTTATGTTGTTGTATGAGAGCACGTGTGTAGTGGGCGTGAATGAGTGTCATTCCTTGATCCGCTCCAGCTGATCATCATTTCATCACCAGCTGCAGCCGATCTCATCACACTATATATTCTCACCGTTTTCTCATCCCCTTTGTCAGATCGTTGTTTGATGTCTCGTGCGTGGCGTTCCAGCCTTGTCTTCCTGCTGTTCCCGTCTTCGTGTTCCTGTGGATTGTCATCTTGGTGTTGGATCTTTGTTTGTGTCATCACTTCACTTCACGGATTCCTCACTCTGACCATCGAAGTCCCTGCGCCACCTGACCACGCCCATGTCATCCCTCTGTTTGTTCACCTCGTCTTAATAAAGACCTGAGTTTACCTGCAACTGCTTCCTGTATTATATTGACGATCATGACAGAACGATCTGACCCAACCATGGAAGCAGCAGGTGGCTCATCTACCACACTGGAGGAGTTCCTTCAACACAGCGTAAGAAGAATTGATTCACAAGAGAGAAATTTAAATGACACGGGTCGTGCGGTACAAGCCTTGGTGACGCAGGTGTCCGAGCTCACCCAACAGATCCAACTTCTTTGCGCTCCCGCTTCGCCACCCACACCAGCTGTTCCCCCCACACCACCAGAGAATCCTGCACCCTCTGAACCACGCCTACCGGTTCCGGAAGCCTATGCGAGTGAGTCTGCCTACTGCAGAGCCTTTTTGAGAAGATGTGCTATGCATTTCGCGCTGCAACCGAGGACATTTAATAACAAACAGTATGGGAGTGTGGAAACAAATAGGGTCTCCGGTAAAATACACTCGGGAGTAGACGGGCGTTCGGAACGATCAAAAATGCGAGATAAAGAGTCGGGCTTGATGTTCTTGGAACCCGGGCGTTACGAGAGAGAAAAATCAAAATGACCGAAAAAAAGTGCCCACCGAGACTGCCTGGAGTTCAATCTTTTGGAGTTCTACCGTGGAGTTCTTCCACACTCGTATGGGAGGTCGAATCGAAGGTCAAGACGGCCTTAGAAGGGGTAATGCCTCCGCCCGGTTGCCCACCGAATTTGCCGTCATCCAGTGGGGTCATTGCTCCAACGTGGCTTGTCATCCAGGGGTTAATCGTACTAAGTTCTTAGTCAAGCAACGATTTTGGTGGCCACTTATGGCTCGTGACATTCACAGTTTTGTTTTGGCTTGCTCGGTTTGTGCCACTGGTAAGACTTCCAATCGACCTCCAGATGGGCTCCTTCAACCGCTGCCTGTCCCTTAGAGACCCTGGTACCATATCGCTCTACATTTTATCACCGCCCTCCCGCCCTCCCAGGGTAACAAAGTCGTTTTGACCGTGGTGGACCGGTTCTCGAAGGCGGCTCACTTTATTCTCTTACGCAAATTACCCTCAGCTAAGGAGACAGCATTGACAGTCATTGACCAAGTCTTTCGCTTACATGGCCTCACGATGGACGTGGTCTCCGACAGAGGACCCCAGTTTGTGTCCAAATTTTGGCAAGAGTTTTGTAAGTTACTGGGAGCGACGGTTAGTCTGTCCTCAGGGTTCCATCCCCAGAGCAATGGCCAAACCGAGAGAGCCAACCAAGATGTGGAAAGGGTGTTGCGATGTTTGGTTTCCAAGAATCCTTCCTCATGGAGCCAACAGCTATCCATGGTGGAGTACGCCCACAATACGTTACCAGTGTTGGCCACGGGCCTATCTCCGTTTGAGTGTAGTTGAAGTTACCAGCCACCTATTTTTCCCAGTCTGGAATCCGAGGTCGCGGTCCCCTCCGCCCATGCCTTAATCCAGAGGTGTCACCGCACTTGGACTAGAGCCCGTGAGACTCTACTCCGAGTGGGGGCGCGCACCAAGGCTAAGGCCGATCGCCACCGGTCAAAGCCTCCCGTATACGTCGTTGGTCAAAAAGTGTGGCTTTCTACTAAGAACATTCCTCTCCGATCCGTTTCTAATAAACTTGCTCCCAAATTCATTGGCCCGTTCACTGTCACCAAGATCATTAGTCCGGTGACAGTCCGCCTTAGCTTAACTCCGGCGTACAGGAGGGTTCACCCCGTTTTTCATGTTTCAAAGATTAAGCCCGTGTTTCATGCTCGAATTAATCCGCCAGTCCTGGACCCCCAGCGGGGTCTCGTAAATGGGGAGAACACCTATTCGGTAAATCGTATTATGGATAATAGGCGGAGGGGGCGTGGATTTCAGTACTTTGTGGACTGGGAAGGTTACGGCCCGGAGGAGAGAAGTTGGGTACCTGCTAGAGACATCCTGGATCACTCTCTGATCGATGATTACAATCGACAGGTAAGGGAGTCTGGGAATGCCAGGAGGCGTTCTTAGGAGAAGGGGTACTGATCATCATTTCATCACCAGCTGCAGCCGATCTCATCACACTATATATTCTCAACGTTTTCTCATCCCCTTTGTCAGATCGTTGTTTGATGTCTCGTCCGTGGCGTTCCAGTCTTGTCTTCCTGCTGTTCCCGTCTTCGTGTTCCTGTGGATTGTCGTCTTGGTGTTGGATCGTTGTTTGTGTCATCACTTCACTTCACGGATTCCTCACTCTGACCATCGAAGTCCCTGCGCCACCTGACCACGCCCATGTCATCCCTCTGTTTGTTCTCCTCGTCTTAATAAAGACCTGAGTTTGCCTGCAACTGCTTCCTATATTATATTGACGATCATGACACATCTGGCTTAGAAGCGGAGCACGTACTCCCAAACGTACAACTCCCGTGAACAAATCAGATTGGAAGTAAATGCAAGGGAAGTGTAATGGAACTTTAACACAGCCGAGCTCAATGCCACGGATTAACACGCTTGATCTGCAGTACGACTGTTCTGAGAAATCTAGTGCACTTTTCACAACAAAGGATTGAACCGAACCAGTATCTCGCAAGATAATAATCGGCTTCAAATTTCCCTGCTCACCTGAGAGAGATACTGAACCATTCATAATAAATGGGCAGTATAAGTTGGTATACGATGACGAAATGTTAAAGCAACAAGAAATGTGTTAATAGTATAGCTTACATGTAGTGCTAACTGTGTTAAGAGTTTAGGAAATTTGTTAAAAGAATTGAAAAAATTGTCATAGCAATTGTAAAAAACTGTAATATTATTATTAGTGTTTTTGTTGTTATTTATAATTGCTCAGACTTGCTGAAGAAACAATTTTTTCCACCGTCTCTTCCTCTTCCACCTGCACTGTCTCCTCTGTCTCCTCCTCTAATGGGCCTACCCTTCTCTGGGCCAGCATCCTCTAAGGACCTTTTTAGGGGCTTTCCTCTCAGGGCGAATGAGAGGATGCTTAATTGCTTTTTATCTGACATCTTTGAAAGACAGATGCAATGATTAATGCATCCATGGCCAGGATATTATTATAAAATATGACATGGTTTTAAAAGTGTCCTATAACATCGACTATGCAATACACATTAATGTATTTAGTGATAATAAAGTTATTAAGCCTATTTGGAGAGAGAGATGTTTATAATGTGACAAATATGTCAGTCATCATGTGATAACGAAAATATGACTAGGCTGTAAAACTGTTGAACAGGCTGTAAAACTAAACTTTCATAAGATGTTGTAGCAGAATCATGTGAACAATTCCAGGATATGCTTTTTTTTCATTGGTTGTTGTGTAAAATCTTACCCAGACACAATAGTGCTATTTTCTGATTGGCTATTGTGTAGCCCCTTTATTTTTTTTGACTGGGCATTCTCGTCTACAGGGGAGACGCTCTTGATTCCTGCCGGTTCCATTGAGAGTGGCGCGGCCAGAGAAATGTTGGGCGCTGTGGCATATTAAATATATTATAAATAGTTTTTCCGCGTGAGAAATACAATGTGTGGCGGGAGTGCGTAGCAAAAGACCGAAATGAGTGACTGTCACGCTCAATGCGTGACACTTGAGAGCCCTGCCTCTAGTCTGTTAGTTGAGATGTAGCTGATGGACATCACCTCAAATGTGTTTTTTGCAGCTGGGCTTTGTGAGACAGTTTTGTTTGGAGCTCGTGATAGGGTGTCGGCTAGGTACATATGCTAACCCTTCTTGTAGACCAGTGTGATGTCATAGGCCTGTAACTGTAGTAGCATCCTTTGCAGTCGGGCAGGAGCAGTGTGGATGGGCTTCTTTAGGATTGTGACGAGGGGTTGGTGGTCGGTTTCAATGACTGTGGGCTTCCCATACCCGTAATCCTTGAATTTGGTACATGCAAACACCACTGCCAACAGCTCCTTCCTAATTTGAGCGTGTTGTGTTTCTGTGTCAGTGAGCGTGCGGGATGCGTGGGTGACTGGTCTCTCCTCCTGAAAACGTGCAGCACCAAGTCCATAACATGACGCATCACAGGTCAGTGTAACTGGTTTTCTCACATCATAGTAGGATACGACTGGTACGCTGGATAAGCCTGACCTGAGACGGTCGAACGCCTGCTGATGCTGTTGAAACCAGCACCACGCAGTGTCTTTGTGTGCGAGCTGTCTCAGAGGCGCTGCAATCTCGCTGATGTTTGGGATGAACTTCCCATGTCTGTGATCGCCACAGTCTTGGCAGGGTTGGCTTTGAGGCCCTCCTTTGTAAATATGTGACCCACATAACAGACCTGGTCCAGGCGGAACTTGCATTTGTGACGGTTCAGCCTGAGGTTTATCTCTCGGGCCCTCGAGCACTTGTTTTAGGTTGGTGTCGTGTTCTGTAGCATCACAACCTCCTATGATGATGTCGTCCACTATAATAGCACAGGGATATCCTGCAAACAGCTGTGCCATTGAGCGCTGGAAAACTTCGCTTACTGAGCTTATGCCAAATAGCATGTGAAGGAATCTGTAGCACCCGAAAGGTGTGCTGAATGTGGTCAGCATTGATGACTTGTGATCGAGACGTATTTGCCAGAATGAGCTCTTTGCGTCTAACACAGAGAACACTGTGGCACCTGACATTTGGGTGGCAACTTCCTCAACGCTGCGCATTGGATAATGGGGTCTCTTCAGAGCAGTGTTGAGGTCTTTTGGATTGATACACAGTCCGATTTCCTGTTTGTCCTTTTTGTGTGTTGCTACCATGAACGAAACCAGTGGCGATTTTTTTAAGACTGCAAGGGAAGCTCAGCTTCCGCCATAATGTCAAAAAATGAATGGTCAAATGCGTACTAATGTGTTAAAAGTTTATTGACTAAATATTCGTTAGAACATGTTCATCTCGAAGACGAGTTGGTTCAAAATCAGCTACATATAGCAGGTCGGCTGACTCGATTTCCTTCTCATACATTCCCGGAGCGTCACAGTACATTTTCCTGTTGAAGCCGAGCTTCCATTGACTTCAATGGGGCTGCTTTGAACAGTTTTTTTTCAGTGCTTCGAAACTTGAGGGTCATCGGATAAATGCTGTGATTATGTCACACGGGGCTGGACTCTGGGCTTCTGCGTGATGATTGGAGGGCCTGTCGAAAGACTGCCTCTCCCTTTGATTGACTGCGATTTTGTACACTAAAAAGTCTCTGACGCGGAATCTATTCGAGCTCAGTCCCATTACAGACTTTGTGTACTCGGAAGACAAACTGCTGTAACCTATTTCTTGGTATTTGCTTGGTGAAATTGCTAGCCAATATTCATAATATATTTCACAGTTTAACCTAATTCCCACATTTCATCCGTCGATGTCAGGTGTCTTTGTTACATGTGCGTTGGTGTTTGGATCACGGCACATCTGTTTTCTGTTGTGAGCGCACAGGATGAGCTTACGCTCGTTCTCATGCATAATGTTCTGTCTTGTTGTGTGAACGTGTGGTTTTGTGTTCGCTCTGTTCACGTATGTTTTGTGTAGCAAACAGTTTGTGTTTACATCGGCCGCGTGCTTTCATGTCATGTTTTGTCTTGTGCTGTATAGCACACAGCATGTTCTGTTTGAACACGTGGCTTATGAGTGTTCTCATTGTTCTTCATGTCTCATTTTGTGTGAGCACTTTGCTTGTGATTTGTTTTACTGGACATGTGCTTCTGTTTTTTGTTATCTTTGGTGTGAGCACATGGCTTGCCATGTGTTTCCTTGTGCCATGTGCTCTCCTGTCGATTGTGTCGACTCCCATCTTGTTACCTGATTATTTGTTCATTTGCTCCCTCGTTACCTGCCTTGTTTGCTCTCTATTTATTCTCCTTGTTTGCAGTCTTGTGCTGGTGGCAGGGATGCACATTAAAAAGTTGTTTGCCAACAACCATTAAAAAAAAAACCAAAAGATGAATTTTGTAGAATGTTTGTATTTTATTATTAAAATAAAGCCCATCAACTCTGCACCTAAGTCCTTGCTCCTTTCTCCAACCCCACACCTGACAGTCGAGTCAGAAAAATGAGCTTCCCCTCTTTGAAAGACCAGCAGCCGTCAGTGGACGAAACCCAGCCTGTAGGTTCAGAAACTGTGGTTATGACACCTTTATTCTGCATGCATTCAAGCTCGGCTTGGACTATTCCCGTAGTCTCTATTTTGCTGCCTCCATAAGCCACTAAGTTGGTGTCTTTGCTGCATTTCACTGATCGCTCGCCGTCAGCAAGCTGTTGGAAGGCGTCTTTTGACATTACATTACACCTAGCACCTTTGTCAACTTGCATCTCAAAGGGCTTGTTATGTATGTGCAGTGTAACAAAACCTTCATCCTTTCTTTCTGTCTGAGGAGTGCTGGTGTTCACACACTTGTTGTCGAGTTTGACACCGTCCACTTAAAAAGTGTCATCACTGGCACTGTTGTCTGGCTTTTCCAGCTCTAACTGGTGAACAGGTGTTCTGTAGTCTTTGTGGTTTCCATAGCTTTTCTTTTCATAGCCTTGGCGGTGTGACATGGACTTGCAGCATTTTTAGTAATGACTGAATTTTTTACAGTTATGCCATTGCTGGCCAAAAGCACGACACTTGTCTTTCTGCGCAGCATGGCTGCTTCCACAAGTGCTGCAGTTTTTAATGGATTATGTCTTGTATTTGCCATTGTCATGGTGCCACCCACTGGAATTTGGTGGAATTGCGTCTACGGTGGTGGCTGTTTGGGGCTTGGCTAGCTTCCTATTACTTTCCTCAGTCATTTAATATATACGGCAGCTTGTAATGGCTTTAGTTAGAGTTAATTCGCTGTCACGTAGCAAAGCTTACGTTCTTATACTGTCATTTCTGATGCCACATTCTGTCACATATCAGTTCATCCGTCAGATTTCTAAAGTGACAACTGTTAGCTTTGATCCTCAAGTCACTGATGTAGGATTCGATAGTCTCACCTTGCTTTTGACTTTGTGAATGAATCTTGTGTCTCTCCATAGTCCTGTTATGTTGAGGGTTACATACCTCCCGAAATTTCCGTTTCAGGCACTCCGGGTCTTCTCTAGCCGGAACGACAGCGGCTCCATCTTCACCTGGCGCCCTCACCTCCGGTGCGTAAACAAATGAACGCTCCTGTTCGATAGCCTCCACTCCGGCGAGATTGAGGAGGGTATATGCCTTTGTTTTGGCAGGCAACTCCCTTTGGTTTCTCAGGGATTTTTACTCTAATTCCAGCGCTAACAATCTGCAATCAATTGTCCTGGCTCGCGACAAAAAACACACATGCGCCTCTCTCCCTCACGAGCCACATTTGTATTACGAAACGCACTCGAAGCTGCCTCTCTATTCTCTCCTTTTCCCTTACCCTTAAAAAAAACCTTGAGTAGTTTCTCACAGGAAACTCAACAGATTAACCTTGTTTCTCTCTACACACAGACGGAGTTAAAACTGTTTTGTGCGAGAGCACAAATTCATCTGCCAAAACAATGTTCTCTGAAACACAAATGTTAAAATCCTCTAGCAACAAGAGTTTTTGTAATTGCTCAAATGTTGTAACTCTGCTTGCTGCACACCATTTGTCAAACAACACAGTTTTCTCACTAGCAAACTCGCAGAATGTTTGACTGGTAATTTTCTAATGGTTCATGAATTCCTGGCGATAAGCTTCAGGTACTAATTCGTACGTTCTCACGGACGACTGCTGGCTAAAATAAAATACAGATACAAAAACAAAACACAACTAAAATACAGGCCTGTTCCTCTCTCGATCATCAATGCCGTCGCTCCTCCTTTATGCTTCCGCTCCTCCGTGAGAGATGCGAGACCGGTGTGCTACACAGGTGTTGCTCATTAGCAATCGCACCACCGGCCTCGCGCCGTTCTCTCATGTCCCTCGGCCGTCTCTCGCCACATAATTCAATCTTTGCTCATTAGGTAAAGCTGTGCACACTTCCTGAGCTTTACCCACTAATTTGCATTGCAATAGCAACGACCACAACTATTTTGGCCGATGTAATGTAGCTGCTATAGTCTACCTCCGTCTCTCTGAAAGGAGGAACAAGTGTTATGTATTTACACAGTTCAAAGCTGGTCACAGACGCACCAACAGAGGAGGTAATGGGTAGACTTTGATTCTGTGCAGGTGTAACTCTTACATTCCCTGGCGAGCGAGGAGGTGATGGTCTAGATCTGGGCACAGGCACATTAGGTGACAATCTGGCTTGCATAATTTAAATTTATTATCAGCCTCTAACTCAAGAGTCCAAAAATGAAGAAGCTGCTAATCATGTTTCTTTAACTGCAGGTCCAACTCCTTCAATTTAAATTATGTTCGTACACATTTTAGACTCTTTTGAAGGTGGACAGGGGTCATCATAGGGACTCTGATTGGTCTTTGGCCCCATACGCAGCAGAATGTGATGCACTGTGTCTTGTGACAAATTCCTCCCATGTAAAGCGACCTTGAGCTATGGAAAGGCGCTATATAAATAAAACTTCTTCTTCTTCCCATAACATCATTAAAGTTGTGTGTGACTTATGCCACACTAGACCTTCTGTTGGCTCGGACCAGACGGGATAGCCTTCATTGTCCTCGTCCATCGATGAGTCTTGTGTGTCCAACACCTTGTCGCCGGTGTGTGTTCGTCCCTCCTCGGACACTGTTGGTAAATCCTCACCGCTGCTGACCGGGAGCGACACACAAGCCTTGAGTTTCAGAGATACTCTGAGCCAGTCACCTTGCCGTAACAAAAGTCGCTCAGATCTTTATTCCTGCCCATTACACTGACAAAGATTTTAGCATGACAGAAAATTAATGTTGAATTTTCTGATTGGTGTTTTTGATATTCTTTAGATATTTATTCTGTTGTACAGAACAATGGCCAACTACTGTTGTTTTTGTTGTGCTACATAAATAAAATTTGATTTGATTTTATCATGACAGACCCTGGAGAAACTCTGACAAATAAAGAGCAATAATAAAAAACATGTATAAGCATTTTGAGGTTGTTTATAATTAACAGTTTTGTATTTTAACTGTTCTTTTGTGTTTTACTCAAAGTTTTACAGCATTATTTTTTAACATTTTAATGCAGGTCCATTTTGAATACATTTTACCTGAAGAAATCCTGACGTTCCTGTTTGTACTGTTTGTACACCCAAAGGTGATCATAAACTCCTCCTTACAACACTAACCAGGAAGAGACTGACTTGTTATTTCTCCTTTCTGTCACACCGATTTTGTCTAAACTAAAGCAATAAAGAATTAACAATCAATGGAGAGCAGAGAAAAACTTTACAGAAGGATTTTTGTGATGTTCATTTCTGAACCGACAGCAGATCTTTGATTCTCATTGTGATTCCTTTTTGAAAAACGTAGTTCAGAAAGTAAAAGTAAAGTTTAGTTTGCAGGACTCAAACGGTGAAAATGGCTTCAGCAGCAGAAGATGATTATATTTGTCCTGTTTGCAGTGAAATCTTCAAGGTTCCTGTTCTTCTGACATGTAGTCACAGTATTTGTAAAGAGTGTCTACAACAGTTCTGGAAAATTAAGGGAACTCAGGAGTGTCCTCTCTGCAGGAGAAGATCCTCAAGAGATGATCCTCCAGTTAATCTCACATTAAAAAACTTGTGTGAGTCGTTCCTGAAGGAGAGAAATGAGAAACGTTCATCAGGATCTGAGGAGATCTGCAGTTTACACAGTGAGAAACTCAAACTCTTCTGTCTGGAGGACAAACAGCCTGTGTGTTTAGTGTGTATTAATTCACAAAAACGTCTCAGGTTACGACTGTAACCTATGTTCCCTGAGAACAGGGAACGAGACAATACGTCAACGACGCTATGGGGAACGCCTCAGGCGTGACAGGTGTCTGAAATCACTATCAAATCACGTCAATCATATTGACCGGCGACAGCCCGTGAATCATTAGCGTGAATGATTAACGTGCGACCTGGAAGTATAAAAGGGCGCCTTGCAAACATGACAAATCACCTTATCGTCTGAAGGGACTGTACGGTAGGCAAGCACCGCGGCATGGCAGGGAGACGTATTGTCTCGTTCCCTGTTCTCAGGGAACATAGGTTACAGTCGTAACCTGAGACGTTCCCTTTCGAAGGGAACTCAACAATACGTCAACGACGCTATGGGGAACGATATACCAACGCCGCCATGCTAAGGGGAGTGCATGCCAAGTGGCAGTGACAACTGTCAGAACCAGCAACTTCAAATGAAACGCTAGAACCACTCACCCTCAGGTCACACTGGGCTGTCAGTGACAGCATTCCCTACGGTCATAGCCCAAGCTACAGCCTCACAGAAAAACCTTCATAAACATGGTTAAATGAAAGGTCTACCTGGGCCGGCTCCGGGCCTGGAACCTCAGCTTCCAATTAGAAGGGGTCCCTTCTAGGGAATGTGGCTAGGGAACCCAAGGGAACCCCAGCCAGTCACTATTCAGGGGAACGTACTCACCCCGAAATGCCACCAGGACGGCCTGACCTGGCGCCAGTACATAGACACTTAGACAGGCCAAATCCTGTCTGTCTGAAGACAGAGCCTCTGGACAAATACCTTAAGTAAGGCATCCAACCCGAGGGACTGCGAAGCTGGCAGTGAACCACTCGGCCCGGATCTCAGAGACGGGATATCCCGGAGAGTATGACTCAGCATAGTGCTTTCCGACCCTTGCTAGCGAGGGGAGTTTCTCTACTCGATCCACGGATCAACCCAGTGTCTGTGTTTCAAAACACTGAGGAGGCCTGTGAAGGCCTAAGGGCTGATCTAACTGGGAGGCCTCACGAGAGGCCTACGACCGTCTGACCAGACTCAGGAAGCCGCATGCTCATAGAGACCCTCGTGAGGGGAGCACAAGGTCTGCCTGGTAGGCAAACCAGGCTGTAGGCAGAAAAGGTTCCGGGAGGGAACCTTTAGCAGAGAATGAACACTTTAGCGAGCCAGGGCGCAAGCTCGCCTTCAGCAGCTGCCTATTAAGGCTAGCTGAAACTGATAGCAAGAGACCACTAGCTTCATAAACCCAGCACCACTAGGGAGCGTTACAGGGAGGCCCGGAGAGGCCTACTACCTGATCCTTTAGGGAGGCACGTGAGGCCTACTACCTGATAACCACAGTACGTGGGAACTCACCTTCAGGGAGGCCCGGTGAGGCCTGCTACCCTACGACCACAGTATGTGGGGAGCTCACCTTCAGGGAGGCCTGGAGAGGCCTACTACCTGGTAACCAAAAACTGTGGGAACTCACCTTCAGGGAGGCCTGGTGAGGCCTACTACCTGACCGTTCTCAATCAAGGAGGCCTGGAGGAGCCTACTACCTGATAACCCCAGTATGTGAGATGCTCACCTTCAGAGAGGCCAAGAGAGGCCTACTACCTGATAACCACAGTACGTGGGAACTCCTCCTTCAGGGAGGCCCGGTGAGGCCTGCTACCTTACAACCACAGTATGTGGGGAGCTCACCTTCAGGGAGGCCTGGTGAGGCCTACTACCTGGTCACCACTATCTGTGGGAACTCACCTTCAGGGAGGCCTGGTGAGGCCTACTACCTGACCGTTCTCATTCAAGGAGGCCTGGAGGAGCCTACTACCTGATAATCACAGCATGTGGGAACTCACCTTCAGGGAGGCCTGGTGAGGCCTACTACCTGACAGCCAAAATATTTGGGAGCCCACATCCAGGGAGGCCCAGAGCGGCCTACTACCTGACAGCCACAATATTTGGGAGCTCACATTCAGGGAGGCCCAGAGAGGCCTACTACCTGATAGCCAACGTAAGTGGGAATTCGCCTTCAGGGCGGCCGGGTGAGGCCTACTACCTGATAACCATCTTAAGTGGGAATTCACCTTCAGGGAGGCCTGAGTGGCCTACTACCTGATAACCACTGGTAGCTTTGAGCCCTGAGTCCGGGTGAAAGTATAAGGTGGCCTGCTAATGCCAGCCAGCTGGGGACTCGCCTATCAGGGAGGCCTGGTCGGGCCTACTAGCTAATAGCAAGTCATATTCTGCCATAAAGTACACTGTTGGAAACCATACTACACAGCATAATTCACTAATGGGCTTCCAGTAGCGCTATAAGGTATGTCCCACAATGTTGGGACTCACCTCCGAGGAGGCCTGTTTAAGGCCTACTACCCATCAGTGAGTCAACTGCCCGAACCACCAAGGCCAACCACGTAAAGTGAGCTGGCCTACAGTGCCCTCTGGGGGGCTGTCCAATCAAGGAGGCCTGCTGAGGCCTACTACCTAATGGTGCAGCCTTCGTTGGCAGAAAAACTGTTTACACAGCGCCTACAGCATCCTGGTGCCTAATCACATTGCCCATGGCAGTGTACTCCGCAAGAAAGCTAGCACCCTTAAAACAAGGGGAGTACAACATACGCCACTCTGCCTCAACGGAGGCCCCAGTTAGCCAGGGGCCTACCATCTATGCATGGGCGTCAGCTCAGGGCAATGCTCTGGCTTCAGGGGAGCGTACTTCGACCAAAGAAGAAGTGAAGCTTACTTCATACTCGACCCGAGCCATAGTGGTGCGAGGTGGGATAAAACAGAACTGGGAGTGAAGTGCTCAGACCTACCCTGTATCACAGGGGAATACTCACACCTCACCCTGAGGTTACCAGGGTGCGGGCCTGCCAGCGGCTCTAGGGGTGACAGAAATGTATCTGTGCCCAACCTAGGGGAGTGGGGCTTGAATGAAAGTCAACCACCTACAAACTAGCGCTCGAGCAGTAGCTCAGCGAGGTGAGTGAAGCCTAAACTGGCGGCCTAAATCCGTAGGCCAGTTCTGCATGGCAGGGTCGGGCAGGAAACCCAGTCTTCTTCGTGAAGCGAAAGAGGGCCTAACCCTGCTCAATAAAGACATATATACCACGGAGGCCTGTTTGAGGCCTACCATGTCCTTACAAACCATCCTCAGCACCACGCTGCATTACTCTAGTCACCCCAGAATGCAGAGAAGGGGGCGGGCCTTGGCCTAACGACTCCCACGGGAGGAGGCTGTTTATACAGGGATGCTAGAAACCAACATTCACACAGTGAAGGGTCAGAGGAAGAAATGCTAAAATTTTTAGGAGAGCGCCTCTATTATCCCTGGCACAGCCTAGGCCAGCTACAGAGGCGGCCCTGGTAAGGGCCAGCCTGCAAGCATAGATCTATCTGAGGGCTCGGAGGAGCCACAGCCTTACTAAAGAATATAGTCTGTATTATTCCATACAAAGGGCTGCAGAATCGCTCAGCCTAATGAAAACCCAAACAGAGCTCAAGGGGCGACATACTCAGGAAGAAGTCAAACGGACCTGTGGGCCGGACATAAGATCTATCTGAAGCTCTAGCGTCAGTCAACACTCTAAGTAAAACAATTTAAAGAGAGAGACCAACCACTCTACCCTGAGGTGGCTAGCAGCCCGAAGGCTAACACAGTTACCGTTCTGGCCACCTAACGGGGAACTTCAGGGCCCTGATAATCCAATAAAGTTCTCTTACCTTATTACCTTGACATGACCCCATGACTCTATACAGGGAACGAGGTCTGTAGAGAGATACATTTCGGAATTTTAATTCACAAAAATTTACTCTTGAAAAGACCAGACAGCTCACCTGCGGCGTGCGGAGTGAAGACTCGCCAGATAGTTCTTTATGAACCTGGGGTCCACCACTTTACATGCCTGAAAGAGGCGTTTCTACTAACCAAGCCTAGGCGGGCCATTGGAACATCGTTCTTATCATAGGCCCAGCGCCAGGCCTGATGTAATGAACGTCTGGGGAGTCAGAAGAGAGGAGAGGGCTGGATTCTCTTTTTAATGAAGCCCTCCGGGGAGATTATCCATCAGAGACGCTGTATGCGCTTGTGCTGGATAACCTCCCTCAGATCCCTCTTCTAGCGGGAGTCACGCCTTTCCTGCGCCCTGTTCCTCCACAGAGGGGGCGCACGAGAGGCGACACTGGCTCTCTGGCCCTGTCTACGGTCCTCAGATCGTGAAGGGCCAGGCCCTCCCGCCTGCCTGGGCGTGGAACCGGATCTCAGCGGTATGTAGGTTTTTTCCTAAAAGCAGCTGAGCGCGTGCGGGTGCGCGCGTGCGCGTGCGCGTGCAACCTCCACGGCGGGGCCAAAGAGTTCAGAGGGGAAACCGACGAATCGAGGAGAAAGGCCTTCTCTTTCTCCTCAACGTCGGCCAGGTTTAACCAAAGCTGTCTCTCCGTGGCCACCATCGTCGCCATCGACCGACTGATCGTGGCAGCAGTTTGTTTGGTGGCCCGGAGCGCAAGAGCCGTGGTTCGGCGCGGCTCAGTAACTGCCTTAGGGGACAACCCTGCCCCCTGGTCGAGATCCTGCAGCAGGTCGGCCCGGTATGCCTGCAGCACCGCCATGGTGTGCAGGGAAGCACCAGCCTGAACTGCTGCCGTGTATGCTCTGCCTTTCAAACGCGCTGTTGTCTTTAGCGGTTTGGATGGCAGAGTTGGAGCTCTCAGTGTCGACGCCTGCCCAGACACAAGATAGTTTGCAAACGACTCGTCAAATGGGCGGCATCGACACATACCCATGCTCTGCGATCCCATCAACATCAGCGAAATTAACCCGCTGATGTCAGTGAATACGGGCAGAGCATGGGCTCTTCCATGCCCTCTCGATCTCCGTGTGAAGATCAGGAAGGAATGGAAGGCTCACCTGAGCTGGTGGTGTATGGCCGGGGAGAAACCGATCGCCGAGCCTACCGCGAGCGGTCTCTCCTCTAGCGCGTTGCCATGGCAGCTACAGCCTGTTGGCGGCGCGCTCCACAACATACACCAGACCTGCATACACGGGGCAGGGTGGCTGAGAGGGTTCAGTATCTACCTGATTATAAACCTCCTCAGCCATCTCCTGCTCATCCTGAAGAGCAGCAACTGCAGGAAACCGTCGGTGAAAAATCCTCGTCATCGACCTGCAGTTCGCCCTCGTCAGCCGTCGAATCATCTGAGAGGTTTACAGCACTCTCAAGATGATCGACGAGCTCTATCTGGAAGCCCATGATGCAAGTCGCCGCTCTGCCTCGGTACGAGCGGGACCATGAGAACCAGACGTTGAACCCCCTTCACTCGAGAAGAGGGCCAGACGAGAGCGAGCGTTTTAAGAGAAAAACGCTCACAGTTCACACAGAGGATTCCCTCGAGAATCTCCCGTGCGCGCTCTTCTCCCAGGCAAGAAAAGCACACTCGTGTGCTGTACATTTAATTTTCTTACCGTTTCATTGAATAGCGTTTTCAAACAGACAGTCCCTGAAGACGATGAGATGATTTGTCATGTTTGCAAGGCGCCCTTTTATACTTCCAGGTCGCACGTTAATCATTCACGCTAATGATTCACGGGCTGTCGCCGGTCAATATGATTGACGTGATTTGATAGTGATTTCAGACACCTGTCACGCCTGAGGCGTTCCCCATAGCGTCGTTGACGTATTGTTGAGTTCCCTTCGAAAGGGAACATGACAATCATAAATTCAGGCCCATCAGTGAAGTGGTTTCATTATATAAGGTAAGACAAATGTTTCTTGTTTCACACGCAAAGAACAATAATTAATTATAAACATAGATATCATCACATTAATGCATTACTATTTCAATATCAATTTACTCAACTTTATATGACATTTACTGTGCGATAAAAGTATGTGCACATCCTGATTTCTTATGGTTTTGTGTCTCATACTAAATAGTGGGGCCTTTTTCATCGATATAAAGAAAAAAGTACAATTGAGTGGACAACTTTAGTTCAGCCTCATTGGAGGATTATCAAGCCTGTTTAAAGGAACACTCCACCGTTTTTTGAAATGGGGGTTATTCACCATCTCCCCTACATTTAGATAGGTGGGCAAATGCATTTTTGTCTCAGTGCATGCACTAGCTGCAGAGCCGGCTTCAGACTGCGCTCAGCAGGGGGGCATTTATATTCGATGGGTGGGCACTAGGTATGGGGACTTTTTTTTCGGATATCAGATATCCTATATTTATTATTGCTACTGCCTTTTCTGTTAGCTATTACCATGAAGTGATGCAACCCATACAATAAACACATAAACCATTACATATTGTTGCAAGACGTGCAACTCTTAAGAAATTTGATTAAATAAGGGTAAATAGGCCTATAAAAAAATTGCAAGACCGACTCTGACCACAGCTTTATTATAAACAAAGCTAACGAACATGCACACAGTCTCTCACTGACAGGATAGTAGTTTAACTGCTATCTCACTGGCGGAAGAGAGAAAAAAAAGCTACACATCTTTATTCTGCTTTGCAACACAAGCGTTTACAGTAGCCTACTATTAAAAAAGCATCATGTAGTTACCTTTATCAAAACAGTTTATCAGTTTTCATCTGTTTGCTTTGTTTTGAATGCAGCCAGGAATCTCGTGCCAACTGAAAGTCATTTCATTCATGTATTAACGTGCAAGTGATTGAGGGGGGCGGCAGGGGGGTTTCCTCACAGCTCCACACTGTGGTTTTATGTTGGCTTTATTATATTTTCAGCTAAATGAGCAGTTTGTAGACATATATTTTTATTATTTCTCACTGAAATGTGAATTAAATTAAACTGATATTATTTTGTAAATTATATCATAATTCAATTTGGGGGGGCATAAAAGACATTTGGGGGGGCATTGCCCCCTAATGCCCCCCCATACCGCCGGCACTGACTAACTGTGTCCCAGTGTGAAGGCTGCATCCTCCGAAGGCCGCGGACTTCGAAGGATGCAGCCTATTCGTCCTTTGAAAGGACACACCATGTAGCCTTCGTAGGATTTCCTAATTGCGCAACCAGATGTTCCCGATTACCGCTCCTGGCGCCGAGCAATGGTGCGAGAGTACAGCTGCCATCCTGATCATTCATTTTATGAATGCTACGGAATGCATTTAATAAACAGCTACGGGGCCAAAATTGGCTATTGTCATTTTTTTGTTTTATATTTTACTGGAGGACATGGTGAGGATGTTTCAGTCTTGTATTTTCGGCTTTAATAGCCAAGATCATGGCCAGAGCTGGTTTGCTGCGTCCCAATTCATAAGCTGCTTCCTGAATTGCCAGATTACACTTTAAACTCTTCAAGTATTGGGTGTTAACTTACGTAAATAGTGTAATGAAAAGAAAAGAAAACATACATAGGCATATTAAGGTTCAAATGTTCACTTATATCTTACCTTGATGCGATTTTGTAGGCTAGTGAATTCTTTTTATTATGTAGCATAAATGGACAATATAAAGTGATGAATATGAATATGGTAAATATATATTTCAACTCCGTATAATGGAGGGAAAAAACCCTCCATCTGTGGGAAAAAAACAAAACAATCCGTGGCGACGGTTGTGCAATCCGTCCCTTCAGTTTATAAACTGTACTCACAATATCTTTTTATGTGTAAACATAAATGTATAAAAATACACAATTTTATTTGTGTAAACTCACAATAACAAGAAAACTTTGTGCTTTTGTAAAATAAAAGAAAACAATCAGGCGTGCTTTCATGATCTCCGTGAACGGAGCGCGTCTCAAAGATGAACTGAAACAAAATATAGCCTACCTATACAAAGCTTCAAATGTCCACAAATTCGAATATAATTTCCAGGTTCTAATTTGACCTCAGCAGACCAGCAAATTTCAAATATTCACAAGGACGCAATCGTCCTTCAAATGTGGCCTTCGATGATGCAGCCTTTGAATTGGGATAGCCTTCGTCGCGCTGCTGTGACACAATCGGCCTTCAAATGTGGCCTTCGGAGGATGCAGCCTTCACATTGGGACACAGTCACTGTCTTAGTCTGGCAGCGCCGCCGCTAGCTTAGCTTAGCATAATGAATGGAATCCTTTGTTGCCGGATAGCATGTCATGAGTAAAAGTGATCCAAAAAAACAAAAAACTAATTACTTCTTGAGGCCTGCATATTCACAAAGAGTACAAATAGCAATGCAGATTAAGACTAGGTAATTTCCTAGCCAGAGATTGATTTGGGACTATATAGGGGGGAAGCACTGCTACTTGGGCGCAGAGATATCACGCAACACCTGAAATTAAGCTTGCCACAAAGAACCGGCAAAAGTAATGATTATGCATGAAACATTTTGAATTGTTTATTAATAAACTAGTGTTTTCTTTGTCAGTGTCGGCTGCAAAGATAAAGTTGACGATGCTGACTCGCCATCTCCGCAGTAGTGAACGCGCCTATAGAGAGAAATGCACACTTCATATGAATTAGCCTACATAAGCAGAGAGTAGCCAATTTCTTTTAGTTTTAAATTGTTTTGGTTAAAAGTAGACATTTCAAGCTTTCTATAGATATACTTGTTAGGTCTGTGAGGCAAGTAGTTTTATACGCTGAGTTTCGGTTAATTTATGAGACGCGCCTCTGTGTCCTGATTATATTCTGTACTAAATTTGCTTCTTATTTATTAATCCAGGCAACTTGTTAATGTAACATTGATCAAAATGAAGATACAATTTTTGACTGTGACTGTGCAGGAATGGCATGAATCTCAGGAATGGAGTACTGTCACAGTCACCATCTAGTCTCCTCCTCCTCACTACATTTCCCAGCATCCTCCTTGACCCACACCTGCACACCATCAGCCATCACCCGAATACTAATCACCATCACCTGTCACCACTACCTGCCTGTACTCACCACAGCTAATCACCAGCGCCATTTATTCACCACAGCCACAGCACTGCTTTGTCTAGTCTCGTTTTACCTATGTGTCTGAAACCTCCAAGACCTTTTATCTCCCGTATGTCTCCAGCGATCATCTCCTTTGTCCTTCTCCAGCGTCTGTGTCCTGTGCTCTCCTCAACCTTGTGTTTATCATTTAACTGTTTGTCTGCTCACTGCTGCTATTAAACACTTTCACCTGCTCTTCTGTCTCCGGGTCCCTGTTCCATAATACAGTTAGTATTGGGTAACTTTTTTGCCGCAGTAAATAACATTGTCATTTACAAACTTTACTTTGTTCACTCAGGTTGTCTTTGTTGTATGGTAAGTTTTAATTTCTGAATCAATTTAGTATGAGATTTACACACAAAAAGAAGAAATCAGGGTGGGGGTAAATACTTTTGCACAGAATTGTATGGTCATATCACTGTATTTTCTTCTCTTCACTGTAATCTAGTGTTAAATGTATTTTTGTTTAATTCTAGGAGGAGCTCAATACAGCACTGAAGTCCTTACAGCAGAAACTTCAACACAATGAAAAACAGAAAGGAGAGTTTGAGAAAACCGCTCAACACATCAATGGGAGGAAACAGAATCAAGAGTCATTTTCATTACAGCTGTAGGATCACTTTATACTGTTATGAATCAATATATTTAATATAATGAATTCCAGTTGATTTTTTCTGTAAATGACAAGCAGCTTCTGCTTCTGGATCTGTTATATGTCGGGTATCTGAGATTTGTGTTGATTGAGATGATTGAAGTGAATGTGATTTGATTTCAGTCTCAAGCTGAGCACACAGAGCGTCAGATTAAAGAAGAGTTTGAGAAGCTTCATCAGTTTCTCAGAGACGAAGAAGAAGCTACAATCACTGCACTGAGGGAGGAAGAGGAGCAGAAGAAGCAGAGGATGAAGGAGAAGCTGGAGGAGATGAACACACACATCTCAGCTCTTTCACACACAATCAGAGACATGGAGGAGATGATGAAAGACAATGACCTCTCGTTTCTAAAGGTGACAAATCAATCTGGCTTCATTCTTTGTGCATAAAACAACTTGTATAGAGAGACTCATTGACAGTGAGAGTGTTTGATAAGATATTAAAATGTTTTTAAACTCTATATTTTCCAGAACTATAAAGTCACGATGGAAAGG
The DNA here is from genome assembly GCF_051911475.1 of Siphateles boraxobius. Lineage (NCBI taxonomy): Eukaryota > Metazoa > Chordata > Actinopteri > Cypriniformes > Leuciscidae > Siphateles > Siphateles boraxobius. Next base: position 258,308 of record NW_027508719.1, on the reverse strand, counting down.
TAAGTGAGCTGCTCGTATCACTTCTCTCAGTGGATCTGAACTCAAATTCACTGCAGTTCTGACTCCTGAATGTTCCTCAGAGTCCAGATCTCACAGCCGGATCCACGGATGAGTTCTGGAGCTTTGATTCATGTGTCGCGTTATCTGGGTAACCTGCCGTTCAGAGTCTGGAAGAAGATGCTGGAAACTGTCCAACACAGTGAGTCTCGCTGATCTGACACAGTGCAGAAGAAAGTTCAGATATCAACATGGACAACATTAACATTTGATAGAAATATATATATATATATATATTTCTATTAAAAATCACTTAAATTACTAAGTGAATCTGAACTGTATGAAAGTAAATCATCATATCATACAGCAAACTCATAATGAAAAGTCTATTCCTCATGGTTTGTTTATGAATTAGGAAACAATAGTGTTTATTGAATACTGATATTAAACCTGAAGCCTCAATCCATTCTGACAGTAACTGAGAGACCATTGTTATGATAGCATGATTTATGATTTTTTTACAACAAAGTCTTTGTGTTTTACATTTCTAATACATCATATCTCATCCTGTAATCTGATGTTATTGTCTTTGCAGCTCCGTTGACTTTGGATCCAAACACAGCAGATCCTCGTCTCACACTCTCTGCTGATCTGACCAGTGTGTGGTTCAGTGATGACGATAAAACACTTCCTGATAATCCAGAGAGGATTGATGAGTATCCATGTGTCCTGGGATCTGAGGGCTTTAACTCAGGAACACACTGCTGGGATGTGGAGGTTGGAGACAATATAGACTGGATTCTTGGAATAACCACAGCATCAAACCAAAGGAAGGGATTGGATTTCTTTAAGTCTAATGTCTGGTATGTGCAGTACATAAACAGCAAATACGGCTCAAAATCCCCAGAGCAACCCGGCACTGTCTTCACTGTTAAACAGAAGCTTCAGTGTGTGAGAGTTCAGCTGGACTATGACAGAGAAACAGTGTCATTCTCTGATCCTGAAACTAACACACATTTACTCACATTCAGGACATCCTTCACAGAAACTGTCTTTCCATTCTTATGTAATGTCTCCACAACTTCTCCTCTGAAGATCTTACCAGTTAAACTGTTTATTAAAGCAGAAAATCACAGTTAAATCTCATTCTGCTTCTAGATAAATTCAGTTTTGCCAATTATGATTCAATAATAACACCATTATCAAAGGGTCTCATTGATCAGTCACATTTAATTGTAAAATTTAGAGCCAATTTTACCCTTGTGTTTCCTTGAGGACATGTCTCTTTCAGTTTAAAAAAAAAAAATCCTGTGTTAATGCCTAATGCTTAAATTTTGGCACAAGTGTGTATTTTTATTTGAATTTTCTTATTTCCTTTCCACCTTGTACACAATATTTACTCTCAGGACCTTAAGGACAAAAATGTCGCCATTAAAACGGCCAATTTCTTTTTATTACAGGGCCATTCAACTGTAAAATGATGCAGTCTTTGTTAATATACGTTTGTTCTGTTGGCAAGGCTTTAAAATCTACTTTTTAGAAGAAAAAAAAGAAAAAAATCTACTTGTTTACAAGATGTGCCATTTTCTCATGTTTGGCCTATAAAGTGAATACTCACTTTTTTCCTGTTTTCTGCTTTGCATATTAGAGTCAATTGGATAATTTATTGTGTAATAATTGTATGTTGCTGTGAGGTTTGTGTATATGTACTAAAAATTGTATTTGTGCATGTAATAGTTGATAAAGAAAAATTATTGTAAATCCCAAAGTTATAATAAATTAAATACTTAAGTAACCATTAGACATGTCATACAATAATGAAAGTATGTTTAAATTCATGTTTACAATATGTACGACAAGATAAAGTGTCGACACATGTTAGTAATCTACTTGCCAGTGAAATCCTCATATGTTGATATATACAGGTGGTGGTCATATAATTAGAATATCATCAAAAAGTTGAATTATTTCAGTAATTACATAACGAAAAAATTAAATTTGGATATAATCTTTCATTACACACAGACTGATATATTTCAAATGTTTCTTTCATTTAATTGTGATGAGTAAAACTGACAACTAATGAAAATCCCAAATTCAGTATCTCCGAAAATTAGAATATTACTTAAGACCAATACAAAAAAAGGATTTTTAGAAATGTTAGCCAACTGAAAAGTATGAACATGAAAAGTATGAGCATGTACAGCACTCAATACTTAGTTGGGGCTCCTTTTGCCTGAATTACTGCAGCAATGCGGCGTGGCATGGAGTCGATCAGTCTGTGGCACTGCTCAGGTGTTATGAGAGCCCAGGTTGCTCTGATAGTGGCATTCAGCTCTTCTGCATTGTTGGGTCTGGCGTATCGCATCTTCCTCTTCACAATACCCAATACATTTTCTATAGGGTTAAGGTCAGGCGTGTTTGCTGGCCAATTAAGAACAGGTATACCATGGTCCTTAAACCAGGTACTGGTAGCTTTGGCACTGTGTGCAGGTGCCAAGTCCTGTTGGAAAATGAAATCTGCATCTCCATAAAGTTGGTCAGCAGCAGGAAGCATGAAGTGCTCTCACACTACCTGGTAGACGGCTGCGTTGACCTTGGACCTCAGAAAACACAGTGGACCAACACCAGCAGATGACATGGCACCCCAAACCATCACTGACTGTGGAAACTTAACACTGGACTTCAAGCAACGTGGATTCTGTGCCTCTCCTCTCTTCCTCCAGACTCTGGGACCTTGATTTCCAAAGGAAATGAAAAATTTACTTTCATCAGAGAACATAACTTTGGACCACTCAGCAACAGCCCAGTCCTTTTTGTCTTTAGCCCAGGCGAGACGCTTCTGACGCTGTGTTTTGTTCAAGAGTGGCTTGACACAAGTAATGCGGCAGCTGAAACCCATGTCTTGCATACGTCTGTGCGTGGTGGCTCTTGAAGCACTGACTCCAGCTGCAGTCCACTCTTTGTGAATCTCCCCCACATTTTTGAATGGGTTTTGTTTCACAATCCTCTCCAGGGCGCAGTTATCCCTATTGCTTGTACACTTTTTTCTACCACATCTTTTCCTTCCCTTCGCCTCTCTGAGCTCTGTGAACAGCCAGCCTCTTTAGCAATGACCTTTTGTCAGTTTTGTCAGTGCCACAGACTGATCGACTCCATGCCACGCCGCATTGCTGCAGTAATTCAGGCAAAAGTATTGAGTGCTGTACATGCTCATACTTTTCATGTTCATACTTTTCAGTTGGCTAACATTTCTAAAAATCCTTTTTTTTTTTATTGGTCTTAAGTAATATTCTAATTTTCGGAGATACTGAATTTGGGATTTTCATTAGTTGTAAGTGTTAATCATCACAATTAAATGAAACAAACATTTGAAATATATCAGTCTGTGTGTAATGAATGAATATAATATCCAAATTTCACTTTTTGAATGGAATTATTGAAATAAATCAACTTTTTGATGATATTCTAATTATATGACCAGCACCTGTATATTATCATAACTCGAGCTCTGAAACATATGAATGCACTGTGAGGCCAGCAGCTGTTTATATATTCATGCATAATGATTGACAGAATAACAAGACAAACTAGATACTTTCAAACCATTATTTAAAACAGTGTAGCGTTTCAGCGCTCAAATGGGGGAATGTATAATCAAGAATTCATAATTCACAATTACTAACTGATTATACGGGTTACGAGTTCTCAGTGAATCAACTACAGTTTATAATTTTACCCTTAACGGGAATATTTCGCCAACGGGTCTGTATGGACAATTTAATACAACAAATTATAATCAATTATCCATACAGTGAGGCAAAATTAGATCCATTTTTATATCAATACTCAATCACAACGTGTTATAATTAAATACTAATATATCAATTGTCTAGAATAGATCGATTTTCAGGATAACTCCTAATGGAATCAATTTGTTATCGAATGGTTTGTTCGTCCAGCAAACGGACCAAATGATCCTTTATTAAATCACAAGAGGAGCTATACTTTTATAGACTTTCAGGAAAGACAGTTCCCTTTCAAGGGAACTCGAGCTGCGTTGAGACGCGGTGGGAACGCTCTGCGTGATTGCGTCGTGAAGCACGTGTATAATCAGTCCAATGGAAGAACGAGACGTCACCGGCGGTGACGTCATAGACCAGGAAGCTATAAAGCACACCAGAAATCAGACCGCGACAGCTTCTGTTGCCTTCAGCAAGCGCTCTCTGTATACTGTCCTTGTCTATTTATTGTTGTCTGTCACAAGCACATTATCTATCTATATATATATATATATTATGGCGAAACAAGAATTCAAGCGTTGTGTTGTCCCTTGCCCTCGTTTCATCACGGGTGGGGACACACATCAGCTTTGTGTTGCTTGTTTGGGAGTGGAGCATGCCCAGTCAGTTCTCGAGGGAGCTGACTGTGAGCATTGCGAGAAGCTGTCCGTGAGGACGCTTCGCTCTCGCCGGGCGTTCTTTGAGGAGGACGGTTCGGTTCGCGCTCCCCGGGGTGCGGGTCCAGCTGCTGCCGAGGCACAGCGAAGGCTTTCATCTTGGGGTTCGCACATGGATCTAGTAGCGGGGCTTGAGACGGGCCCAGCCCTTTCTCAACCCTTACCTGCTGGATCCGGTGCCTCTGCCCAGGAAGGAGCCCGCGCTGCGGCTTCTCCTTCCCAGGTTGGGGCACCATTGTTGCGGCTATCCAGTTCTGAGGATCTGGATGTCGTCAGTGTTGATATGGGGGATGTTGAGTTTTCGCCAGCTCATGCCTCCGATAATGATGAGGAGCTTATGGAGGTTTTATCTCGTGCTGTAGCTAGATTAAATATTGAATGGCCAGCCGATGATTCTTTGAGTGTTACTAGAAAAAGTTTATTAGATGAAAGATTTTTACCATCTAAAACACAGCCTCCACGTCGGGGACTCGTTTTTTCCCGATCTCCACAATGAGGTTTCGAGATCGTGGAATAAACCGGCGTCATTCAGAGTATTTAACCCACAAACTTCCTGTTACAGTAATGTTTTGGGTGCATCTGATTATGGTTATGTTAAGGTGCCTCGGGCTGAAGAGACGCTCGCGAGCTATCTCTCTCCCGAGTTATCGTCATCATTAAAAACCCCGACGTTACCCACCAAGCCATTAAAATCTACATCTTCGCTGATGGGTAAAGCTTATTCGGCAGCAGGTCAGGCTGCGTCATGTCTGCACACTATGTCTATACTGCAGGCATACCAGGCTGATCTGCTGAAGGATATCGATGAACGTGAGGAAGTCAGCGCTGACGCAATTCGAGAATTGCGTCGCGCAACAGACCTGTCTCTCCGGGCCACCAAGGAGACGGCCAAATCAGTGGGCCGTTCTATGGCAGCCCTGGTGGCCACGGAGCGGCATCTTTGGTTAAATCTGTCTGATATAAAGGATAAAGATAGGTCTGTTCTTCTGGACGCGCCACTGTCACCTTCAAGTTTGTTCGGCGACGCTATCAACTGTGTCATCGATAGGTTTCAAGAAACGAAAAAACAATCGGCTGCGTTCCAGAGGTTTCTTCCTCGACGTTTCAATATCCCCGAGACTGCTGGGCGAAAAATGATTATTAAATCCGAGCAGTCTCATCCGAGTACAAGCTCCTCACAGCACAGAGTGCATCAAAAACAGAGAGTCGCCACTCGGGCTCCTCCACAATCTGGGGAATCTGGGTGGCGGTCGCAGTCCAGGCCAGCTAGGGGTAGGCAAGATCTGAGGACTGTCATCTCTAAGAAGGCTTGGGCTAAGAAGAAGTCCTGACGCCCAAGGCGTCAGGCTTCTGAGGGTGGTCCCCTCCGAGGAGGGACGATTTCGAGAAATCGTTCATCCTCGGCACCCTCTGGGGGGCGATTCTCTGAGGAGAGTCGCAGCGCTGCCACATCGGTTGTTCCCTGCCGGTTCGCCGCTTCAGGGCACCGAGGTGTCAGCGTCCCCATACGATTCTCCGAGTAGGATCGTAGAACGGTCAGTTCGGTTGTTCCCTGCCGGTTCGCCGCTTCAGGGCACCGAAATGTCCGTACAACCGAATCCCGAGGCCAGTCTCGAGAGACTGGTCCCCTTAGTAGAATTTCTGGCAGCGTGGAAACTACTGCCAAATATTTCTCAGTGGGTCCTGCATATAATAGAAAAGGGTTACAGAATTCAGTTCGGTTCCTCGTCCGCCCAGATTTCAAGGGGTCCTTCCCACAGTGGTGGACCCAAGGCAGGCTCGGGTCATGGAACTAGAAGTACTGACGCGTCTGCAAAAAGGGGCTATAGAAAGGGTTTCTCCTCCCAGCAGAGAGTCAGGGTTTTACAGCCGTTACTTCATCGTTCCCAAGAAGGATGGGGGGTTGCGTCCTATTCTAGATCTGCGTCAGTTAAACAGCAGAGTTCAGAAACTCAAGTTCAAGATGCTTACACTCAAACAGATTGTATCACAGATTCAGTCCGAGGACTGGTTTGTCACAATAGACTTGAAGGACGCTTACTTTCATGTATCCATTCATCCTCATCACAGGAAGTTCCTGAGGTTTGCTTTCGGGGGCGAAGCATACCAATATCGGGTCCTTCCATTCGGCCTAGGTTTATCACCCCGCACCTTTACGGAATGCGTGGATGCAGCGCTGGCTCCTCTGAGACTCCAGGGCATTCGCGTATTAAACTATATCGACGACTGGTTGATCTTGGCTCGTTCCGAGCAGTTGGCAGTTCGGCATCGAGATGTCGTTCTGTCTCACTTAAAAAGGTTGGGGTTGCGGCTAAACAGCAAGAAGAGTGTGCTCCTCCCAGCCCAGAGGACCACTTTTTTAGGGGTGATGTGGGATTCGACAACTATGCAAGCACGATTGTCTCCAGCTCGTATTTCTGCGATTCTCACAGCCGTAAATATGGTAAAACTAGGCCAGTCACTCACTGTGAAACAGTTCCAGAGACTGGTGGGTCTCATGGCAGCTGCGTCCAACGTAGCTACTTTTGTCCTTCTGCACACGAGACCCCTGCAGTGGCGGCTCAGGACCAAGAGGTTTTCTCCGAGGGGAAATCCGTTTCGCGCGATCAAGGTCACGCGGCTATGCCTACGTGCCTTGGTCATGTGGAAGAAACCTTGGTTCCTCGCCCAAGGCCCAGTATTGGGGGCTTCTTGTCGACGCGTAACGCTATCGACGGATGCTTCCCTCACAGGCTGGGGGGCGGTCATGAGTGGCCGCTCGGCGACAGGTGTCTGGCAGGACCATCAGCTTTCGTGGCATATAAACCGACTAGAGATGATGGCGGTATTTCAGGCTCTCAAATACTTCCTGCCAGACCTGAGAGGCCATCATGTGCTCGTCCGCACAGACAACACATCGGTGGTCTCTTACATCAACCATCAGGGGGGTCTGAGGTCCCTATTATTATGCAAACTGGCTCATCGGATCCTCCTATGGGCCCAGGGAAAATTACTGTCACTCAGGGCAGTTTATATTCCAGGGTATTTGAATGTGGGAGCAGATATCCTGTCAAGACAGGGGCTGAGGCCCGGGGAGTGGAGACTTCACCCCGAGGTGGTGGAGCTCCTATGGGAGAACTATGGTCAAGCTCAGATAGATCTTTTCGCATCTTACGATACAACCCATTGTCTGCTTTGGTTCTCCCTCACATATCCAGCTCCTCTCGGACTAGACGCTATGGTACAGGAGTGTCCGAGGCTGCACCTGTACGCATTCCCCCCGATATCATTGCTTCCGGGAGTTCTGGAGAGGGTTCGCCGGGAGGGGGCTCATCTATTATTAGTAGCCCCGCACTGGCCGACCCGAGTGTGGTTCTCGGACCTAGTGTCCCTTCTGCACGGCTCTCCCATGGAGATTCCTGTCAGGGGGGACTTGTTATCTCAAGCAGGGGGCACGATATTTCACCCTTGCCCGGAGTTGTGGAAACTGTGGGCTTGGCCTCTGAGGGGGCCCAGCTCTTAGAATCCGGTCTCTCGACTGAGGTCGTTGAGACCATCCTTCAATCCAGAGCTCCTTCCACGAGAAAACTATATTCATTGAAATGGAAATTGTTCTCTACATGGTGTGGAGAACGTTTTTTAAATCCTGCTAACTGCACGGTTGGTACAGTTCTCGATTTCCTTCTAGACCGTTTCTCTGCTGGATTATCTCCCTCCACCTTAAAGGTGTACGTAGCGGCTATATCTGCTTATCGCTCCCCTTTGGGGGCTTCTTCTCTTGGGAGAGATCCTCTTATTACTCGTTTTCTCCGTGGTACACAGAGGCTTAGGCCTGCATTGCACTCTAGAGCACCGGCTTGGGATTTGGCCATTGTACTTGAGGGTCTGGCCCTGGCTCCCTTCGAGCCTATTGAAGAGGTATCAGAGAAGTTCCTTACACTAAAAACTCTATTTCTTCTCGCTATTTCTTCTATCAAGAGAATTGGAGATCTGCAAGCCCTGTCGGTGGCTCCTTCATGTTTGGAATTTGCACCTGGTATGGTGAAAGCATTTTTACACCCTAGGCCGGGTTACATTCCTAAGGTCCCCACTAATGTGGCGGGCCCTATTGTGCTGCAGGCTTTTTGCCCTCCACCTTTCGTTACCCCAGATCAGGAAGGTCTCAATCTGTTATGTCCCGTTAGGGCTTTGGATGCCTATGTTCACAGAGCTGCCCTGTGGCGTAGATCAGAGCAGTTATTGGTCTACTTCGGTTCAACCAAAAAAGGTTGCCCTGAATCTAGACAGGTAATGAGCAAGTGGGTAGTTGAGGCTATCTCACTTGCTTATGAAGCGGCCGGACAGCTCTCACCTATGGCTGTCCGCGCCCATTCTACTAGGAGTATGGCTGCCTCTAAGGCTTTAATTTCAGGGGTTTCCCTGCAGGACGTTTGTAATGCGGCAGGCTGGTCCTCACCGCATACATTTGTCAGATTCTACGACCTAGACCTCTCCACTCCCGGGGCTAGGCTGCTTGTTTCTTAGTGTGCGCAAGGACTCCACACAGAACGGGCATTTCTCATTATGGCGTAGTGGACATGGGGTTCCCACCGCGTCTCAACGCAGCTCGAGTTCCCTTGAAAGGGAACGTCTCAGGTTACGTATGTAACCCTGGTTCCCTGAGAGGGAACGAGACGCTGCGTTCTCCTGCCATACTTCCTGCATGCCCTGATCGACTTGCTTCAGGCCTTTTCAGAAGCTGTCGCGGTCTGATTTCTGGTGTGCTTTATAGCTTCCTGGTCTATGACGTCACCGCCGGTGACGTCTCGTTCTTCCATTGGACTGATTATACACGTGCTTCACGACGCAATCACGCAGAGCGTTCCCACCGCGTCTCAACGCAGCGTCTCGTTCCCTCTCAGGGAACCAGGGTTACATACGTAACCTGAGACGTTATTCTGGCCATGAAAACAGCTCTCTCGTAAAGTATAAAAGAAAATACTATCAGCAACTTGTAAAGCGCGTAGCTTCGATCGGACATTAAAGGGACTTCAATATATGAGCACAAACAGTATCAATAAATGAGTATATATGGTTTTAATAAAGGAAATACTATGTATATCGGTGACTAAGATTACACAGAATAAAATGTATATACAACACAATAAAACAAGTAAGTAAGTAAGTAAGTAAATTTTATTTATATAGCACATTTAAAGCAGGGCTACCCAAAGTTCTGCACAAAGTAAAAACAAAACAAAGACAGAACAAACAACCAAACAGAAAAGATATAAAATAGCATCCGGAGAAAATTAAAATGCCAGGGAATAAAAATAAGTTTTCAATTTTGATTTAAAAATAGAAGTTGAAGGTGCAAGGCGGATGTCCAAAGGCAATTGGTTCCATAGACGGGGGGCGGCAACAGCAAAGGCTCTATCTCCCTTAAATTTGAGACGAGAGCGAGGGATAAATAAAAGAGCTCTGTCTGAAGATCTTAAAGATCTAGTGGATGACAACGGAGTAAGAAGATCTCTAATATATAGAGGAGCTTGATCGTTAAGAGCTTTAAAAACATACAACAGAATTTTAAACTGAATTCTAAAATGGATCGGGAGCCAATGAAGTGAGGCTAAAATGGGGGTGACATGATCGTATTTCTTTGACCCGGTCAGGAGCCTTGCAGCAACATTTTGCACCATCTGCAGTCGAGCAAGCGACGATTGAGGAAGACCCAAATACAAAGAATTACAGTAATCCAAGCGTGAAGTAATAAAAGCATGGATAACCTTCTCCAAATCGTGGAATGACAAAAATGATTTGAGTTTGGATATTAACCGCAATTGATAAAAACTATTCTTTACAACAGAATTAATTTATTTGGTTAAACATAATTCAGAGTCAAGAATGACACCAAGGTTCCTGACCTGAGAGGAAACTGAGGGGAAATGGTTACCCAGTTCCTTAATAAAATTATTTCTCAGTTTTGGTGGGCCAAAGACAATAATCTCCGTTTTGTCCTCATTAAGTTGGAGGAAGTTAATCGATAACCATTCCTTGATGTCCCGAATGCAATCCATCAAGGTCTGAAAAGACTCACCAGCTTTCAATGGCAGATACAACTGTGTATCATCAGCATAAAAATGAAATAAAACATTGTGCTTCCTAATGATATCCCCCAGCGGACGCAAATATAAGTTAAAGAGAAGCGGACCCAGAATGGAGCCCTGAGGTACTCCACAAAAAATTGGAGCAGAAGATGAAGAGAACTTGCCTATCTCCACAGAAAAAGACCTGTCTTTAAGATAGGAACTAAACCACTTTAAGGCTGTACCCTTAATACCGAATGAATGCTCTAAACGCCTAATGAGAACATTATGGTCTACAGTATCAAAGGCAGCTGTAAGATCTAGCAGGATCAATACAGCATTTTTACCAGAATCAACTGCCATTAAAATGTCATTGAGTACTTTTAACAAGGCAGACTCTGTGCTATGATGGGCAGTAAAACCTGATTGAAAAGTTTCTAATAACTTGGCTGAATTTAAAAACAAATTTAATTGAGACAGCACGACTTTTTCTAAGAGTTTTGATAAAAATGTTAACTTAGAGACAGGCCGAAAATTATTAAGGCAACCCTCATCCAGACCATGTTTTTTAAGCAAAGGCTGAACAACCGCATGCTTAAAACTATTTGGGACTACCCCAGTGTTCAAAGATGAATTAATCAAAACTTGGACACTGGGGCCCATTATAGGAAACGCAGCCTTAATAATCTCTGAAGGAATGACATCAAGTGGTGTAGTAGTTATCTTCATCTTGTTAACCAGCTCGTAAAGGTCTGTTAAAGAGATGTGCTTAAAATGATTAAAATAAAGTGGACTAACCAACGAATTCAAAAATTGATCTGAAAGATGTAAAGTGAAGGATGAACGAATAAATGTCACTATATCAGCAAAAAACTTTAAAAATTTCTGACAGAGTTCTGCCGAGATTTCCCCATTAAATTGGCAACTTGGATTAATTACTGAATTTATCGTAGAAAATAAAATCTTAGGTCTGTGCGAGTTTTTATCAATTAATTCAGAAAAGTAATTTGATCTAGCTAACTTAGCAGCATTCTGAAACATAATCAGACACTCTTTAAAGATCTCAAATGACACAGTTAAACGATCGCACTTCCATCTCCTATCCGCTTTACGACAAGCCTGTCTGAGAGAACGAGCGTTGTCGTCCAGCCAATAATAAAGTTTTTGCTGTGGTTTCTTCAACTTCAATGGGGCAATAGAATCTAAAATATCGGAACAGGCAGCGTAGAACAGAGAAAGTAAATCGTCAGGGCCGCAGGAAGACTCAGCATTCAAAATCGACATTTCAACAGTATTAGATATATATTTCTCGGTAAACTGAGAGGCGATACGTGGTCTATAAAGCGAGAAAAACTTAACAACGGCAGAGCTCATAACAGGGATCGTAAAAATAATGGGCTTATGATCAGAGAAGGAAGCATTTTCAACAAATACATTATCTACAGAGGTCCCGTATGACATAATAAGATCAAGTGTATGACCACGTACATGTGTCGGTTGGTTCATATATTGTGTAAAACCAAATGAGTCTAGAACATTACAGAACTCAGCAACCAAGGGACGACCGGGGCAGCACACATGTACATTAAAATCACCCAATAATAACATGCGATCATACAGCAGAACAATGGAAGTTAAAAATTCTGAAAAGTCACTTATAAATGCACTGTCAAAGTTAGGTGGCCTATAGATGAGAGCGCAGAGCAGAGCAGAGGAAGCAGACTGTAGTGCCACACACTGTACTTCAAATGATTGTAGCGACTGACCGAATCCTGTTTTCCTTTCACTACTGAACAAATATGAACACATATATGTTTAATTCACAAAACCTTGAATCATGTGAAATGGTGCCCCAATGTCTGCCAGCCGGTCATTGATTAACTCCATTTATGACGCATTGCGCAATCAAGAAACAGGTCCCCGTTGTTCTCGAAACCCTCACGTGGTGCACACCACGGATGGACAATATGCCCTAAGGATACACACACACACCACACATACCCGCACACAAACGTCCTTTGTGTGCAACTTAGGATAGGAATGTCCTTAATGTATATAACACAGAATTGTATCTAACCTTCCTGTATGCATGCATATCTAATTATTTTTGTCTTATTCTATAGATGTAATTGGAGACTGGTCTGTAACTTCAAATCTTAAGTGTATTTCTAAAGAAAGATTACCTAACAGTATCATCTTCTGTAACTCGCCCTCTTGCTAGGTCATAAAACTTTATGACCCCCAAAAGGAATTCCAAGGGAATCACAGCTCCCACTTGAATTCTGATAAAGAAAGAGGAATAGACTCTGCAATTATATATTTTCTATAAGTATAACCACTTAAGAAATGTATAAACATGAATTTGATCTTTCCTAGGTCATGGTAGCCGGTATTATGGCTTTATAGTCGTGTGAGTGAACATTAAATGTGTGTAATTCTGCATATGAATGTAACTTTATGTTTCTTCTAATCTTTCCGGCAATTCTTGGTACCTGTTTGACCGTCTTGTTTTGACTAAACCAGTCATACATAGGATATTACAGTAAAATGTATTGTTCTGTGTGTACATGGCTCCTTAGGGAGCATTACACCGCGTTTCTTTTCTTTTCCTTTCTTTACTAAGTTTTATTTTCATTCTTCGCCTCTCTCTCCCGAGGGAGATGAACTCTGAACTATATCCTTGGTAACTTCACGTTCGGTGAACCTTTAAAACTTCCCGCGAGTCTGCTCGCCCCGGAAGACACGAGAGAACAAGCCTATAGCGCCGAAGGACAAACACGCATACGACTCTGCGTTCTTCAGCTCACACAAAGAGAACCATACGCATTCGCAAGTATAGGTTATTGATTTGATTTGATTGATGTGATTTCCTGTTGCCTCTCTAAGGGTTATTGTCTGTGATTTTTGCCATGCTGCGATCACCCCGGTGATCTCTCTCATCCTGACCGTTAGTTTCACTTTCTCATCCTCTATCTCTCTCTCTCTCTCTCTCAATATATATATATATATATATATTTCACTCTCTCTCTCTCTCTCTCACTCAATCTCTCTCTCTCTCTCACTCCCGTTGTTATTCGTTTGTCTCGTTAGTTTTACTGTTTATTGTACATACATGTATCCCGGGTTTAAATGTAGAATTCTGTATCCGTAGTTTCATTTTATTAAAACCATTATATTCTTGATTGCTAATTGTCTAAAGTTCTCATTTTTACAAAGTCAATGAAGTGTTCGACCATTTTGCTACAAAGCTTTTACAATTCGTTACTATTTCAGTAACCTAAATTTTATAATAACAAGAAGGTGATTTTTCATGGCCAGAAAATAGCTTTTTTTGGAATTATAAGAAAGAGATAATTTTTGTTGAAAATTGATAAGTTAATCTTACGGCCGTTTGCTGGACAAACAGATTGTTCGATAACTAAATTAATTCCATTTAAGGTTATCTCATATAATCGATCTGTAGACTATTGATATATTAATGACGAACCATAACCCATTATGGTGATCATTCATATATACAATCGATCTATTTTCAGCTTCGATAATTTAACTGTAATATGCAATATATTAATCATTCATGATTAATTATTACATTCCCTATATATAATTTGAGCTAATTTAATGTAAGACTCATTGTCGCTACAGTTTGGTGGAGGATGCGGGCATTTCAAACTTTGTTTTATGAGCAAATTCAGTTTCAATCTATGAGTATATTGTGTATTAATATATATATATTTTTTTTTTTATGCGCGCTCCAGTGAAAGTCGCGCAACGCAGTTCATATTATACCTGTCCCTGTAAAGACGAAGCAAACTCTTTGCAGCTGGTACATGTTAATATTATTTAAACGCCTGATTAAGACGAGAAGCAAGACGTAAATCTGATCGAGAGCGAGTTTCCTCTCTTCAGTGGTAAAAGGCCTTCCATAATGTCGTTATTGAATTCGTGGTTAACCCAGTGATATTCAACAAAAACGGTAAACTCCTGGTCAAAATTGGTTTAGCTACCCAATTAAAGATCTGAAACATTTAAATATAAATCTAATACATAAAAATGTTTATGTGGGTAACAACAGACGGAAATTCCTGTTGTTTTAAATCTGCGTGTTTTCACAGCGAAAAAATCCTGTTTCACGCTCTTGTGCAGTACAGCACCGAAAGATCCACAGAGATCTGCTTGTTTATTTGTGATTTATTGCAGGAATTCAGCGCACGACGCGAGCTGAAAGCTCTTAGTTTGAATCACATTAAAGTCGGTTGTAATTCCGCTTGCTAAACACCAGAGGGCGGCCTTTAAGTGTTTTGAAGTCTCGAATTACGCCCCGCCTTCTGACTTCAGCCTGCATGAGCGCAATTACGCCATCTTGTGGCCGTTTCAGATAATGCTCTCTTTACTGCTGAATTCATTTCCCTGTGAATTAAGGGAATTCATTTCCCTGTCTAAATTCTCAATAATTATTTGCATTTAGAGCTTTGCACGTGCGAATATTATTTTGTGTTAGACAAATTTTTCTGCTTTTGACTGGTACATTTACTTTGAGTTTGATTCAAGACAAGATTTGAATTAAAACTTAAACTAAATCCCAGCACAGCCAGAGAGAGCCCAAGTCGGCTCACTGAACTCTCCTTGTCTCTCTGTCCAATTCTGTTTGAATTGCCTATTTCTACTTTTCTCTTTTTATAGTTATTGACGATACTTTACTGTTGTTGTTAATTATTATAAAATTTTATCCTGATTTCTCAATCTCCTTTCACGCTTATTTTAATTTGGTTTTAAACCAGTTTAAATTTACATCGTGTTTGCCTGTCAGTCACTGATATCCATGTGGAGGGAACAGCGCCACCCTGTGGCCTTTCCCCCTAAGTCGGTATCACGTTTTTCCTCCTTTCACTCTGTTTTGAATTGTGCATTATTGAATTGAATTATTTTATAGTTATTAATGATACTTTACGGTGTTATTAGCTATTATAGGATATCATTCTGATTTCCCTTTTAATTCTTTCCTGCTTGTTTTAAGTTTTAAATTTAAACAAGTTTTGAATTTTGAATTTGAATCAAGTGTTCTGTTTACCCAGGCAAAGCACAGAGAAGGAATACGCCCCCTCGTGGTGAAAACCCACTACTGCGGCCTGCTTCTTCTATCTACAGTGTTTCAATCCTGTCTCTTTATATTTTGATTTTAATTATTTTTCCTCTCTTTTGGGTTAGGTTATTTTGATAATTACCAACATTATCATAATTCCCTCTTTTTATTATTATTTAGTAAAACCTTCGACTCTTATTGCTACATAAATAATTACTCAATTTGGTTTAAACAAACAAGCCTTAATTCACTTTAAGCTTCCCTTGTTCATCCTTTTGTGTATCTATTGTAGTACTCCCTTGGTGATTTGAAGTCATCTCTGGTGGTGTTCCGGCCAGCAGGGTTGTCCGACCAGCGTTACCAACACCCTACTGTGCGTGAATCTCGGTTTCTTTTATCTCTGTCCGTCGTTGCGGCCCGCAGTGCTGACATCAGCAATTTGGCACTCCAAAGGTAGTCAACCAGTCCAGCCGACACAAAAAGGCAATTTCTGGGACCAGTACCTAAACCGGGGCCTAAAAAGAGGCCACTCCTCCGGGAGGGTTCTGGGGAACAGCCCAATTTTGTAGTGTTGTCTGGCGGTTGACATCTTGGCTTTGCCGAGTTGTGTTTAAAGTCACAAAGGCTGTTTGGGAGGGCGCAACGCGACACAGAGTAACGGAGGGCCGAGGACACCGCGGTTGAGTGTTTGGGAAGCGCCAGGGAGGTTGACCATGCCACTGGTTCTCACCGGAGTGGATTCAATTCACCGCAGGTAAACTAAATTTAATAAAAACCCATTCCACCTACTATGAGCCACAAAATACTAGATATCTCCCGGATATTTTAAGTGTTTGGCCCATCTCTTCTCCAAGCCACACTTTCTTAGGTTGCTATCTCGACAACCCCACTCACCCGTAGGCCCTATCTTAAACCCTATCAGCGGTAGTCGGCTTAGGCCTCCTTATTCTCCCTAACACTTCCGGTGTTAGTATTTATTCCAGTTCATTTCAGACCTATTCATTTTCATTGTTTCCTTTCACTCTGATCTCTTCGATCTCTGTGTTCTGTTGTGATTTGTTTCTTTCATTTCACTTAGAGACAGTAACCTGTGAGAGCCACCAAGGAAGCTAAATAATAGAATAGAGTGACAATTACGCAGCCGGTGTCATCACGTGACCCGCTAGGCTACTGCCTGTCAAATCCCTAGTTCGGGTCCTTCGTCGACCCAAATCAATTGGCTTCGCTAACTGTTTACATCAGTTAGCCCCCAAATTCTCATGAACGGCATAGCCCGTATGAGTATAGCTTGTTAAGCTTAGAACGGACTTGCATTGGTCTCTTTGTTTGTGTATGTTGTGTTCCTCTCGCCCACAGTGAGCCAGTATGTTCCTGTCCTACAGTCATGGTCGAGAGCCATGACGACCCCCTTCCTGCCCAAGGACGCCAGTGACCTGCAGCATCTGAGCCAAACGCAGCTGGACACCGCGCTGGACAAGCTGATAGCCCTGGATCCAACCCTGAGCTACAACTACAAAAACTGGGCCAGAATCGTCGGAGGCATCGCACACAACCTCGTCCCCCATGCAAGGCTCAGCGAACGGAGTAACATCGACCTGGAGCAACAAGCAGCAGCGCTTCTGCTTCAAGCGGAGGAGGCACGGAAGGACCAGGCCCGAACCCAGAGTCGCCTTGATCAGCTCCTCCTCGAGACCCAGAACCAGCGCGAGAAAGAGGACGACACAGATCCAGAGCTACAGAAAGAAGTAGAAAGACTTCAATATGCCCTGCAAGATCGCCTCGACACAGACTACCGAGAACAGTTGGAAAGAAACGCCAGAGAGGAACTCAACGAGAAACTCCGACAAGGTGAAGTTCTCCTTGTAAGAGCAGAGACTGAACTAAAAGAAAGAGACGCTAAAGCCAAGGCCTGCAAAAACCACTTGCACGCAGCCCGAGCTGAAATCCACGAGCTTACTCAGCAGAGACACGATCTAAAAAAAAACGAACTTGACATTGTTCACAGAGAGCTGAAACACTCTTATAGACTGCAGAATGACCGGGAAGGGGAAACGCACACCACAAAGTTTCCCCTAACCAGCCGGTCCGTACCTTTCAGCCACAAACTCAAAGCTGAAAGGGGGGGTTAAAAGCCCATTGCTCAAGATGTCACCAGCCAGCTTCCAGACAACCCCTGCCGCTAACCACGGCATGGCCCCCAAAGAACTCGACAAGCTGGCCAGAAACATCCCTACGTTCAATCCAGACCCTGCAGGAGGTGATGACATTCACTCTTATCTACAGGACATTGACTTTCACTTGCAAACTGTCGCCAACTTGACAGCTTGGGACAATTTGTATCTGTTAAGAATCACATCCAGCGGTGATGTGCGCAGCTTCCTAGACCGTCAAACAAAGACTGTCAAAACTGACTACCAGCAGCTGCGACAAGCTTTGATCCGAGCATTCTCTGATCCAGAATCAGACCAAGCCATCGCCATGGACCTCAAGCAGACAAGACTTGAAACATCACAGACCTACTACGGCCGATTCCGACAAGCCTACTTCGGAGCACGGAACAAGCCAGGTATTGAAGAGGATTTCAACTTCAGAACTCTGTTTCTCCGAAATCTGCATCCCACAGTGAGTCATCACCTGGCCTGTTCACGGACCATGTCTGCCCAACAGCTACGAGACTTGGCCCACAAAGCTTATGTCAAGCAAAAGACTGTGTCCAACCAGACTGTAAAAAACCACACATCTATGTCTAAGCATAAGAACCGAAACCAACGCCCGGTCTGACTACCAACTGACTGAGCCAAGCACCCCGAACACTGCTCGTCAGCCAAAGACCACAGAGCTAACTGTCACATCACAAGGTGACAGCATCACCCAAGCTCCACAGCTGACAGCTGCACACCCTGAATGAGACAGCACACTTCCTCATATCAGGTACCACTATCCCAAGGTACCAGAAAATGCTGTTTTGGCTATCTGCACCCGCAGACAGCCACACAAAACCGGTCCTAACCACCCATTGATCGTCACACCTGCCCCAATGACAACATTCCTGGGCAACCTGGTCGAAAAGGGGGTGGGCCGGTAACTCCTCCTGAACATCACGTTGGAAAAGGAAGTGAGCAGGGAACACACAGCATCACATCTTACGGTGATCTCATCTCACCTTTTCAAAAAGACTCCAATTTCAAGCTAAGAGACAAGATCGAACTCTTACACCTGAAACTTGTGAACTGAACGTGCAATCCCACAGCCAGAACGACATCCGGCTCAAACAGGTAGCTCCCATCCACCTGACAATTGATTCTATGAGTCTGATCCACCCAGTGCACACCTAAAAAATGAACACTTACCCACTTCTAATTGGCAAAGACGTGCTAGATCGCTTTGAACCGTTACTGGACTTGAAACAGCTCAAAGTCTGGGCTCAAGTACGAGAACTTGACCCCCTCCAGACACAGCCAGACGGTCGATCACAAAGGTCACGGGAACTCCAGCAAAACCAGACTTTCAAGTCACAGAGTTCACGGAAACTCCCACAGCCAGCCATGAAGACACAGACTCAACACCAACTGTAGGTTCGAATCCGCTACCATGCACCTTACAGCTCACCAAAGACTCTGATTCCTTCTGCCCCAAGGTCACAACTGACCTGCAGTTGAATGATGTAACCACTACTGACTTTGTACTTGTACTATGGGCAGACAACTCAGCCATCAGTGTCTCACTATTCAATGCTCTCATTAAGACACACCAGACCTTCCTTCTGCCAGCAAGCGCACCCATTTTCCTTTAAACACGTACCCATCAACCATGATGACGGCCAAAGGTGTCTTCGCTTTGAACCTGAACTGGAACCACCGGTGTCTGACCCATTACTTCCTGGTCCTTCCGGACCCGCCCCATGATTTCTACATTGAGGTAGACATCCTGACTCACCTCAAGGCTCATGTGGACATCATTAATGAGTTAGTGTGGGCCCCATTGACTTTACAGCCCCCTGTTGTTCCAACCAACACTGAGAACCTCCTGTCAGGTCAAACCATTCCTGAGGTTGGCACCCTAATCAACGAATAGGACACTGAATACCAGCTTACACCAAAGGGTTCGCCGTCCGGCTCAACATGCGTTGTGGTCAAACCCTAAAACCACACGCTGGGCTTCTTTCAACCTTCACCCGAATGTGTTGAACTTGGACTCACGCTGGAAGCCACACCCCTTACTGAAGTGTCATCGCGTGTAGTCTACATCCTTTTCAACAACTGTGTGGCGATGGACACCACCATTCCAAAAGTCTATCGGGTGGGATGGCTAGTGAGCCACGACTTCCATGACTTTGAACTCACACTACCAATCATTGGGCCCATCCCATCTTCAATGATACCCGAAGGGAGCACAAACCACACAGTGTTCACAGCACCCTTCAAACTCATCTCCATCACTTCGGTCATGCCAATGGACAAAGACCAGGTATGCAGAACAGCACTGACAGAGGACCAATACCTTGCAGTATACAAAGTCTCCAGACAGCTTGCTTGCGAGACTGACGACACTGCTGCACCTCCTTCTGCCAACACGACAGACGACACACCAACAGAGGAGCCGTACCCAGGATTTGAGTCTCAAGTTCAGCAAATTCTAAAAGACGCTGACGCAATTAAAAATGATGCAGATCTACAAAGACTCAGACAAGTCCTTTACAAGTTCAAAGCATCCTTTGCCAAAGACTCTTTAGATTGTGGTCTCACTGAACCCCACACTGTGCGCATCCCAACGCACCCTAATGCTCCTCCCACTTTTGTCAGGCAGTCAGGCAAGATCCCCATCGCTTCACACGAACCGGTGCGAGAGATCATCGAATCCAGGCTTGAAAAAGGTGTCATCCGTCCATGCAACAGCACCCATTCTGCCCCCATCTGGCCCGTCCTCAAACCAAACGGCAAGTGGCGACCCACCATTGACTGCAGGAAACTGAATCAACAGGTGCCACTGTCCCGATGGCCCATGACCCAGCTGGAGCAAGAAATACCCAGAATCAGAAAAGCCAGAATCTTCTCAACACTTGATGTGGCCTCTGGATTCTGGACCATACCTGTGCATCCAGAAGACCAGCACAAGCTAGCATTCACGTTCGGCAACAGACAATTCACTTTCACCAGGTACCCATTGGGCTATGCCAACTCACCTGCTGAGTTCAACATCTTCCTGAACAAGGCATGCCCAGATGCCTGAATGAGAGGTAACCTTATGTGCGTTGATGATGTTCTCATGAAAAGCACAACAGTGGCTGACCACCTGAAAGAGCTAGACTATGTTTTCAACCAATTATCCACTGCCGGTGCCAAGAACACCCTCCACAAAGGACAGTGGTGTCGAACCAAAGTCAACTATGTGGCCCCACTCATCGGATCACAGGGCATCGAACCGCAGTCCAGCCGTATTCAAGCTGTTCAAAACATCAAGCCACCCACCAACATCTCAAGCTACAAGCTTTCTATGGGTGCGCAATTACTCACGGCAGTTCAGCGAAAGCTACTCAGACATTGCGAAACCTCTAACTGCCCTTCTGAAAACAGACTGCCCATTTGTATGGACAGAAGTTAAAGACAATGCCTTGAATGAGCTAAAACGACACTTATGCACAGCTCCATGTCCGGCTTACTCTGACCAACAAAAAGAGTTCTATCTAGAAGCTGGGTTCTCCAACCACTGTCTCAGTACTGGCCTGTACCAAAGGCATGATCAAGACAAAGGAGTCGTTACATATGTCAGCAGGACACTTCTCCCACCAGAGACTAAATTCTCAGACTGTGAAAAAGCCCTGCTCTGCACTGTATGGGCCATCCAGAGATTCTCCAACTACATTGGAGCCAGTGCATCCGAGATGGCGTGGTCACCAATTCACGCATAGCCACATGGTTAATGGCCCTCCAGGGGCGCAATGTTGAGGCACTTATGCTCAAAATCACAAGTGTGCGCTAGGCCACGGCCTGGCAGCCTGCCAAAACTGCTCTGATAACACACCAGCTGCGACGGTGAATGTAGAAGAACCCCAACAACAACAACTGACCTGTCACAGGTACTTTAAAGAGAATGCGTGTCAAGGTATGCCCACACCCTACATCGATGGATATTCCTACCACCATGAGGGCACCCGTCAATCAGGTGCGGGCATGCTGTAGGTAAATGACATACCGTGCCCACCACAATACTTCAAATTGGGCCCGCAGTCATCACAATATGCTGAGGTAGCAGCCATCCTCATAACGCTGCACATCGCGTTGACGCATAACATCACAGAACTCCTTATGGGCACAGACTTTAACTATGCCAGACTCAGTTTCCCATACCAACTTCCAGGCTGGAAACAAAATGGCTGTAAGACTTCAAACCACATGCCTGTCACACACCAACACCGGTTCCAGGCATGCGATGACATCACAAGAACAAACAACATGATTGTCTACTGGAAAAAGGTGAAAGGACACTCAAGGCAACCGGGCCTTGACAAAGACTTGAATGACCAAACCCATACCCTCACCAAGCCTGGCGCACTTAACGACTAGCTGTGGTCACTTCAAACCCGCCCACCCACCCTGAAGTTTGAAGTGATTACACACAGCATAAGAACTTTACAACCTAAACTGTCTACCTCACAGCAGTTTACGCTAGCTCCGCTGTTTACAAACACAAACATAACGAACATGCGGGCTTCTGACACAATAAAGACTTTGCTTCACCACCTCTCAGACCCCTCCAACCAACCCTTGACTGCCGTCTACACTCACTGACAACCAGTTACTCAGAACACGACATGACACCTAGCACATGCTGCGTGCACAGAGCTACATTCTATGTGTGCACCGTCTGACACCACAACGCAAAGACGTGTAATGCAACGGCGCAAAGGGGGGATAAGGCCAATGTACGTCCATGACGCATCATGCGCTGCAAACCACAGCACCAGAGCCACTGACAATACACTGAAGCAAGCGACATGCCAGCAGCAAGATGTGGCAAAACATGGGCCAAGGTTGCTGCTGTGGTTTGCCATGCCGTGCTGTCAGCCATCCAGAGGACAGCTGCCACCGAGATAACGACTGAGACTCCTGATCACCGACTGCAGGACCTACACCCATCAAGCGCATGTTCGACTCATCCAGCCCCACAAGGCCTACAGAGCACACTACCCCAGCACCGTAGCCAAATACAGCTGGGCAAGTGCCCGATGGACAGAGGACTCCCTCTCTCACGCCAAGGCCAAGGTCGAACACATGTCCAACCAACTTGGGAAAGTGACTGTTACACAATCAGGACTCTAAAGCACCAACTAACACTCAAAACGGTTCCTGGGAGCGTTGCTCGGAGCCGTAGCTGCCGCCAGAACTCTGTTCGACACTGGTATGCCAAGTGTCCAGACAGCAAACATAGCCACTGTGAAACAGCATGTGGTTGAAATCCAGACTGAACTTTCACAGCTAAAAGAGCAACTCACCACGCAGAGTGCATCTTTCCAAACCATCGGCAAGACATTGAGAAGAACATGGTCATTCTCAACATTCACAGCGTCCTGCTGAATCAGACCATGAACTGCATGAAACCGCTGTTTACTGTCTTCCAGAATAACTTTGCCCAAACTCAGCTGGTTACAGCCCTGATAACAGACATGCTTGGGAGGTTAACTCCTCAAATGACAGCCCAACCACGGGTAGAATCCCACCGTACTTGAAACCCTTAAGCCTTGTGTTAACTATGCTGGTTTCCGCCATCACCAGGCCAACTGATCCTCTACAAATACACCTGGCCTACTCTCTGGGTAGCGCCATCCTACTCTACGTCGATCACGAGCAGAGGGAAGTGGATGTGCTCTTGAACCAATCCATCAGCGAGTCAAACCAAGTCTACAGACTTAAAGACATTGCCAATGTCAGGTTTTTGAAAAGCAACACCCACAACAAGGCACACATTCCAGATGTGGTGGCCTACCACGACAGCTGCACCTGGCCCCAAACCTGCACATGTGTACCTCACCAAATTCATTCACTATCTCTGCCCTAGCAAACCCTTCCTCAGAGACAACACTTAAGGAACCTGCGGGGTTGCAACCCCTGGTCAGCGACACACGCTGCCCAGCCAAAGCTAAGCCTCGAGCAAAAGTCACAGAGATGCAAGCAGAGATTGTAGGTGACAGGTGGCTCGTTAACACACCTGTGCGTACAGCTACTCTCACTTACGACCAGCATGACACAACCAGCCGTGTCAACATGCTCAACCACAGTACGTGGATTCAAGCCCCGAAAGGTGCCATATTCCACCTGAATGATCTGGCATTGTACCATCTTTCGAGCAAAGAGTACCAGACAGCACTGGAACTCCCATCCTTCAAGAACTACAACTTCACCTTAGATCCAGAACTGGAACTCTGTATCGAGGAAAGGGGGTCCCAATTCATTGACATTTCTCCGGTCAACACAGCCATCCAAGCACTGTCTCGACTGCCCGTTCTGAACACTTCATCTGCGGTCCTAGGCTGGACCTCAGCCGACATTGTGCTGTGCATCTCTACAGGTAATCAGCCACACTCTGACACTATGCGTGGCATTCATTCTGTACAGAAGTCTCCACCAGATGCGACACAGCCGAGCTCACGAAAGCCGTGCCTGGAGGTCTCAGACGGAATCCCCGGAAAGGGGGTGCCAAGTCAGAGACCCCGCCAAACCTCATCGAGCTGAATCCTCAGCTTTAGGTTCCACCTGCCATCCTACCATCAGGTTCCACCTGCTACCCTACTACCATGGTCCACCTGCTACATGACCATCAGGATTCACCTGCCAGTCGGCCATTGTGATGATTGTCGTCCGATGATATTCACACAGGGAATTCATCCGACGAAAAGGGGGAATATGTAGCGACTGACCGAATCCTGTTTTCCTTTCACTACTGAACAAATATGAACACATATATGTTTAATTCACAAAACCTTGAATCATGTGAAATGGTGCCCCAATGTCTGCCAGCCGGTCATTGATTAACTCCATTTATGACGCATTGCGCAATCAAGAAACAGGTCCCCGTTGTTCTCGAAACCCTCACGTGGTGCACACCACGGATGGACAATATGCCCTAAGGATACACACACACACCACACATACCCGCACACAAACGTCCTTTGTGTGCAACTTGGGATAGGAATGTCCTTAATGTATATAACACAGAATTGTATCTAACCTTCCTGTATGCATGCATATCTAATTAGTTTTGTCTTATTCTATAGATGTAATTGGAGACTGGTCTGTAACTTCAAATCTTAAGTGTATTTCTAAAGAAAGATTACCTAACAGTATCATCTTCTGTAACTCGCCCTCTTGCTAGGTCATAAAACTTTATGACCCCCAAAAGGAATTCCAAGGGAATCACAGCTCCCACTTGAATTCTGATAAAGAAAGAGGAATAGACTCTGCAATTATATATTTTCTATAAGTATAACCACTTAAGAAATGTATAAACATGAATTTGATCTTTCCTAGGTCATGGTAGCCGGTATTATGGCTTTATAGTCGTGTGAGTGAACATTAAATGTGTGTAATTCTGCATATGAATGTAACTTTATGTTTCTTCTAATCTTTCCGGCAATTCTTGGTACCTGTTTGACCGTCTTGTTTTGACTAAACCAGTCATACATAGGATATTACAGTAAAATGTATTGTTCTGTGTGTACATGGCTCCTTAGGGAGCATTACACCGCGTTTCTTTTCTTTTCCTTTCTTTACTAAGTTTTATTTTCATTCTTCGCCTCTCTCTCCCGAGGGAGATGAACTCTGAACTATTTCCTTGGTAACTTCACGTTCGGTGAACCTTTAAAACTTCCCGCGAGTCTGCTCGCCCCGGAAGACACGAGATAACAAGCCTATAGCGCCGAAGGACAAACACGCATACGACTCTGCGTTCTTCAGCTCACACAAAGAGAACCATACGCATTCGCAAGTATAGGTTATTGATTTGATTTGATTGATGTGATTTCCTGTTGCCTCTCTAAGGGTTATTGTCTGTGATTTTTGCCATGCTGCGATCACCCCGGTGATCTCTCTCATCCTGACCGTTAGTTTCACTTTCTCATCCTCTATCTCTCTCTCTCTCTCTCTCTCTCTCAATATATATATATATATATATATATATATATTTCACTCTCTCTCTCTCTCTCTCTCTCACTCAATCTCTCTCTCTCTCTCACTCCCGTTGTTATTCGTTTGTCTCGTTAGTTTTACTGTTTATTGTACATACATGTATCCCGGGTTTAAATGTAGAATTCTGTATCCGTAGTTTCATTTTATTAAAACCATTATATTCTTGATTGCTAATTGTCTAAAGTTCTCATTTTTACAAAGTCAATGAAGTGTTCGACCATTTTGCTACAAAGCTTTACAATTCGTTACTATTTCAGTAACCTAAATTTTATAATAACAAGAAGGTGATTTTTCATGGCCAGAAAATAGCTTTTTTTGGAATTATAAGAAAGAGATAATTTTTGTTGAAAATTGATAAGTTAATCTTACGGCCGTTTGCTGGACAAACAGATTGTTCGATAACTAAATTAATTCCATTTAAGGTTATCTCATATAATCGATCTGTAGACTATTGATATATTAATGACGAACCATAACCCATTATGGTGATCATTCATATATACAATCGATCTATTTTCAGCTTCGATAATTTAACTGTAATATGCAATATATTAATCATTCATGATTAATTATTACATTCCCTATATATAATTTGAGCTAATTTAATGTAAGACTCATTGTCGCTACAGTTTGGTGGAGGATGCGGGCATTTCAAACTTTGTTTTATGAGCAAATTCAGTTTCAATCTATGAGTATATTGTGTATTAATATATATATATATATTTTTTATGCGCGCTCCAGTGAAAGTCGCGCAACGCAGTTCATATTATACCTGTCCCTGTAAAGACGAAGCAAACTCTTTGCAGCTGGTACATGTTAATATTATTTAAACGCCTGATTAAGACGAGAAGCAAGACGTAAATCTGATCGAGAGCGAGTTTCCTCTCTTCAGTGGTAAAAGGCCTTCCATAATGTCGTTATTGAATTCGTGGTTAACCCAGTGATATTCAACAAAAACGGTAAACTCCTGGTCAAAATTGGTTTAGCTACCCAATTAAAGATCTGAAACATTTAAATATAAATCTAATACATAAAAATGTTTATGTGGGTAACAACAGACGGAAATTCCTGTTGTTTCAAATCTGCGTGTTTTCACAGCGAAAAAATCCTGTTTCACGCTCTTGTGCAGTACAGCACCGAAAGATCCACAGAGATCTGCTTGTTTATTTGTGATTTATTGCAGGAATTCAGCGCACGACGCGAGCTGAAAGCTCTTAGTTTGAATCACATTAAAGTCGGTTGTAATTCCGCTTGCTAAACACCAGAGGGCGGCCTTTAAGTGTTTTGAAGTCTCGAATTACGCCCCGCCTTCTGACTTCAGCCTGCATGAGCGCAATTACGCCATCTTGTGGCCGTTTCAGATAATGCTCTCTTTACTGCTGAATTCATTTCCCTGTGAATTAAGGGAATTCATTTCCCTGTCTAAATTCTCAATAATTATTTGCATTTAGAGCTTTGCACGTGCGAATATTATTTTGTGTTAGACAAATTTTTCTGCTTTTGACTGGTACATTTACTTTGAGTTTGATTCAAGACAAGATTTGAATTAAAACTTAAACTAAATCCCAGCACAGCCAGAGAGAGCCCAAGTCGGCTCACTGAACTCTCCTTGTCTCTCTGTCCAATTCTGTTTGAATTGCCTATTTCTACTTTTCTCTTTTTATAGTTATTGACGATACTTTACTGTTGTTGTTAATTATTATAAAATTTTATCCTGATTTCTCAATCTCCTTTCACGCTTATTTTAATTTGGTTTTAAACCAGTTTAAATTTACATCGTGTTTGCCTGTCAGTCACTGATATCCATGTGGAGGGAACAGCGCCACCCTGTGGCCTTTCCCCCTAAGTCGGTATCACGTTTTTCCTCCTTTCACTCTGTTTTGAATTGTGCATTATTGAATTGAATTATTTTATAGTTATTAATGATACTTTACGGTGTTATTAGCTATTATAGGATATCATTCTGATTTCCCTTTTAATTCTTTCCTGCTTGTTTTAAGTTTTAAATTTAAACAAGTTTTGAATTTTGAATTTGAATCAAGTGTTCTGTTTACCCAGGCAAAGCACAGAGAAGGAATACGCCCCCTCGTGGTGAAAACCCACTACTGCGGCCTGCTTCTTCTATCTACAGTGTTTCAATCCTGTCTCTTTATATTTTGATTTTAATTATTTTTCCTCTCTTTTGGGTTAGGTTATTTTGATAATTACCAACATTATCATAATTCCCTCTTTTTATTATTATTTAGTAAAACCTTCGACTCTTATTGCTACATAAATAATTACTCAATTTGGTTTAAACAAACAAGCCTTAATTCACTTTAAGCTTCCCTTGTTCATCCTTTTGTGTATCTATTGTAGTACTCCCTTGGTGATTTGAAGTCATCTCTGGTGGTGTTCCGGCCAGCAGGGTTGTCCGACCAGCGTTACCAACACCCTACTGTGCGTGAATCTCGGTTTCTTTTATCTCTGTCCGTCGTTGCGGCCCGCAGTGCTGACATCAGCAATTTGGCACTCCAAAGGTAGTCAACCAGTCCAGCCGACACAAAAAGGCAATTTCTGGGACCAGTACCTAAACCGGGGCCTAAAAAGAGGCCACTCCTCCGGGAGGGTTCTGGGGAACAGCCCAATTTTGTAGTGTTGTCTGGCGGTTGACATCTTGGCTTTGCCGAGTTGTGTTTAAAGTCACAAAGGCTGTTTGGGAGGGCGCAACGCGACACAGAGTAACGGAGGGCCGAGGACACCGCGGTTGAGTGTTTGGGAAGCGCCAGGGAGGTTGACCATGCCACTGGTTCTCACCGGAGTGGATTCAATTCACCGCAGGTAAACTAAATTTAATAAAAACCCATTCCACCTACTATGAGCCACAAAATACTAGATATCTCCCGGATATTTTAAGTGTTTGGCCCATCTCTTCTCCAAGCCACACTTTCTTAGGTTGCTATCTCGACAACCCCACTCACCCGTAGGCCCTATCTTAAACCCTATCAGCGGTAGTCGGCTTAGGCCTCCTTATTCTCCCTAACACTTCCGGTGTTAGTATTTATTCCAGTTCATTTCAGACCTATTCATTTTCATTGTTTCCTTTCACTCTGATCTCTTCGATCTCTGTGTTCTGTTGTGATTTGTTTCTTTCATTTCACTTAGAGACAGTAACCTGTGAGAGCCACCAAGGAAGCTAAATAATAGAATAGAGTGACAATTACGCAGCCGGTGTCATCACGTGACCCGCTAGGCTACTGCCTGTCAAATCCCTAGTTCGGGTCCTTCGTCGACCCAAATCAATTGGCTTCGCTAACTGTTTACATCAGTTAGCCCCCAAATTCTCATGAACGGCATAGCCCGTATGAGTATAGCTTGTTAAGCTTAGAACGGACTTGCATTGGTCTCTTTGTTTGTGTATGTTGTGTTCCTCTCGCCCACAGTGAGCCAGTATGTTCCTGTCCTACAGTCATGGTCGAGAGCCATGACGACCCCCTTCCTGCCCAAGGACGCCAGTGACCTGCAGCATCTGAGCCAAACGCAGCTGGACACCGCGCTGGACAAGCTGATAGCCCTGGATCCAACCCTGAGCTACAACTACAAAAACTGGGCCAGAATCGTCGGAGGCATCGCACACAACCTCGTCCCCCATGCAAGGCTCAGCGAACGGAGTAACATCGACCTGGAGCAACAAGCAGCAGCGCTTCTGCTTCAAGCGGAGGAGGCACGGAAGGACCAGGCCCGAACCCAGAGTCGCCTTGATCAGCTCCTCCTCGAGACCCAGAACCAGCGCGAGAAAGAGGACGACACAGATCCAGAGCTACAGAAAGAAGTAGAAAGACTTCAATATGCCCTGCAAGATCGCCTCGACACAGACTACCGAGAACAGTTGGAAAGAAACGCCAGAGAGGAACTCAACGAGAAACTCCGACAAGGTGAAGTTCTCCTTGTAAGAGCAGAGACTGAACTAAAAGAAAGAGACGCTAAAGCCAAGGCCTGCAAAAACCACTTGCACGCAGCCCGAGCTGAAATCCACGAGCTTACTCAGCAGAGACACGATCTAAAAAAAAACGAACTTGACATTGTTCACAGAGAGCTGAAACACTCTTATAGACTGCAGAATGACCGGGAAGGGGAAACGCACACCACAAAGTTTCCCCTAACCAGCCGGTCCGTACCTTTCAGCCACAAACTCAAAGCTGAAAGGGGGGGTTAAAAGCCCATTGCTCAAGATGTCACCAGCCAGCTTCCAGACAACCCCTGCCGCTAACCACGGCATGGCCCCCAAAGAACTCGACAAGCTGGCCAGAAACATCCCTACGTTCAATCCAGACCCTGCAGGAGGTGATGACATTCACTCTTATCTACAGGACATTGACTTTCACTTGCAAACTGTCACCAACTTGACAGCTTGGGACAATTTGTATCTGTTAAGAATCACATCCAGCGGTGATGTGCGCAGCTTCCTAGACCGTCAAACAAAGACTGTCAAAACTGACTACCAGCAGCTGCGAAAAGCTTTGATCCGAGCATTCTCTGATCCAGAATCAGACCAAGCCATCGCCATGGACCTCAAGCAGACAAGACTTGAAACATCACAGACCTACTACGGCCGATTCCGACAAGCCTACTTCGGAGCACGGAACAAGCCAGGTATGGAAGAGGATTTCAACTTCAGAACTCTGTTTCTCCGAAATCTGCATCCCACAGTGAGTCATCACCTGGCCTGTTCACGGACCATGTCTGCCCAACAGCTACGAGACTTGGCCCACAAAGCTTATGTCAAGCAAAAGACTGTGTCCAACCAGACTGTAAAAAACCACACATCTATGTCTAAGCATAAGAACCGAAACCAACGCCCGGTCTGACTACCAACTGACTGAGCCAAGCACCCCGAACACTGCTCGTCAGCCAAAGACCACAGAGCTAACTGTCACATCACAAGGTGACAGCATCACCCAAGCTCCACAGCTGACAGCTGCACACCCTGAATGAGACAGCACACTTCCTCATATCAGGTACCACTATCCCAAGGTACCAGAAAATGCTGTTTTGGCTATCTGCACCCGCAGACAGCCACACAAAACCGGTCCTAACCACCCATTGATCGTCACACCTGCCCCAATGACAACATTCCTGGGCAACCTGGTCGAAAAGGGGGTGGGCCGGTAACTCCTCCTGAACATCACGTTGGAAAAGGAAGTGAGCAGGGAACACACAGCATCACATCTTACGGTGATCTCATCTCACCTTTTCAAAAAGACTCCAATTTCAAGCTAAGAGACAAGATCGAACTCTTACACCTGAAACTTGTGAACTGAACGTGCAATCCCACAGCCAGAACGACATCCGGCTCAAACAGGTAGCTCCCATCCACCTGACAATTGATTCTATGAGTCTGATCCACCCAGTGCACACCTAAAAAATGAACACTTACCCACTTCTAATTGGCAAAGACGTGCTAGATCGCTTTGAACCGTTACTGGACTTGAAACAGCTCAAAGTCTGGGCTCAAGTACGAGAACTTGACCCCCTCCAGACACAGCCAGACGGTCGATCACAAAGGTCACGGGAACTCCAGCAAAACCAGACTTTCAAGTCACAGAGTTCACGGAAACTCCCACAGCCAGCCATGAAGACACAGACTCAACACCAACTGTAGGTTCGAATCCGCTACCATGCACCTTACAGCTCACCAAAGACTCTGATTCCTTCTGCCCCAAGGTCACAACTGACCTGCAGTTGAATGATGTAACCACTACTGACTTTGTACTTGTACTATGGGCAGACAACTCAGCCATCAGTGTCTCACTATTCAATGCTCTCATTAAGACACACCAGACCTTCCTTCTGCCAGCAAGCGCACCCATTTTCCTTTAAACACGTACCCATCAACCATGATGACGGCCAAAGGTGTCTTCGCTTTGAACCTGAACTGGAACCACCGGTGTCTGACCCATTACTTCCTGGTCCTTCCGGACCCGCCCCATGATTTCTACATTGAGGTAGACATCCTGACTCACCTCAAGGCTCATGTGGACATCATTAATGAGTTAGTGTGGGCCCCATTGACTTTACAGCCCCCTGTTGTTCCAACCAACACTGAGAACCTCCTGTCAGGTCAAACCATTCCTGAGGTTGGCACCCTAATCAACGAATAGGACACTGAATACCAGCTTACACCAAAGGGTTCGCCGTCCGGCTCAACATGCGTTGTGGTCAAACCCTAAAACCACACGCTGGGCTTCTTTCAACCTTCACCCGAATGTGTTGAACTTGGACTCACGCTGGAAGCCACACCCCTTACTGAAGTGTCATCGCGTGTAGTCTACATCCTTTTCAACAACTGTGTGGCGATGGACACCACCATTCCAAAAGTCTATCGGGTGGGATGGCTAGTGAGCCACGACTTCCATGACTTTGAACTCACACTACCAATCATTGGGCCCATCCCATCTTCAATGATACCCGAAGGGAGCACAAACCACACAGTGTTCACAGCACCCTTCAAACTCATCTCCATCACTTCGGTCATGCCAATGGACAAAGACCAGGTATGCAGAACAGCACTGACAGAGGACCAATACCTTGCAGTATACAAAGTCTCCAGACAGCTTGCTTGCGAGACTGACGACACTGCTGCACCTCCTTCTGCCAACACGACAGACGACACACCAACAGAGGAGCCGTACCCAGGATTTGAGTCTCAAGTTCAGCAAATTCTAAAAGACGCTGACGCAATTAAAAATGATGCAGATCTACAAAGACTCAGACAAGTCCTTTACAAGTTCAAAGCATCCTTTGCCAAAGACTCTTTAGATTGTGGTCTCACTGAACCCCACACTGTGCGCATCCCAACGCACCCTAATGCTCCTCCCACTTTTGTCAGGCAGTCAGGCAAGATCCCCATCGCTTCACACGAACCGGTGCGAGAGATCATCGAATCCAGGCTTGAAAAAGGTGTCATCCGTCCATGCAACAGCAACCATTCTGCCCCCATCTGGCCCGTCCTCAAACCAAACGGCAAGTGGCGAGCCACCATTGACTGCAGGAAACTGAATCAACAGGTGCCACTGTCCCGATGGCCCATGACCCAGCTGGAGCAAGAAATACCCAGAATCAGAAAAGCCAGAATCTTCTCAACACTTGATGTGGCCTCTGGATTCTGGACCATACCTGTGCATCCAGAAGACCAGCACAAGCTAGCATTCACGTTCGGCAACAGACAATTCACTTTCACCAGGTACCCATTGGGCTATGCCAACTCACCTGCTGAGTTCAACATCTTCCTGAACAAGGCATGCCCAGATGCCTGAATGAGAGGTAACCTTATGTGCGTTGATGATGTTCTCATGAAAAGCACAACAGTGGCTGACCACCTGAAAGAACTAGACTATGTTTTCAACCAATTATCCACTGCCGGTGCCAAGAACACCCTCCACAAAGGACAGTGGTGTCGAACCAAAGTCAACTATGTGGCCCCACTCATCGGATCACAGGGCATCGAACCGCAGTCCAGCCGTATTCAAGCTGTTCAAAACATCAAGCCACCCACCAACATCTCAAGCTACAAGCTTTCTATGGGTGCGCAATTACTCACGGCAGTTCAGCGAAAGCTACTCAGACATTGCGAAACCTCTAACTGCCCTTCTGAAAACAGACTGCCCATTTGTATGGACAGAAGTTAAAGACAATGCCTTGAATGAGCTAAAACGACACTTATGCACAGCTCCATGTCCGGCTTACTCTGACCAACAAAAAGAGTTCTATCTAGAAGCTGGGTTCTCCAACCACTGTCTCAGTACTGACCTGTACCAAAGGCATGATCAAGACAAAGGAGTCGTTACATATGTCAGCAGGACACTTCTCCCACCAGAGACTAAATTCTCAGACTGTGAAAAAGCCCTGCTCTGCACTGTATGGGCCATCCAGAGATTCTCCAACTACATTGGAGCCAGTGCATCCGAGATGGCGTGGTCACCAATTCACGCATAGCCACATGGTTAATGGCCCTCCAGGGGCGCAATGTTGAGGCACTTATGCTCAAAATCACAAGTGTGCGCAAGGCCACGGCCTGGCAGCCTGCCAAAACTGCTCTGATAACACACCAGCTGCGACGGTGAATGTAGAAGAACCCCAACAACAACAACTGACCTGTCACAGGTACTTTAAAGAGAATGCGTGTCAAGGTATGCCCACACCCTACATCGATGGATATTCCTACCACCATGAGGGCACCCGTCAATCAGGTGCGGGCATGCTGTAGGTAAATGACATACCGTGCCAACCACAATACTTCAAATTGGGCCCGCAGTCATCACAATATGCTGAGGTAGCAGCCATCCTCATAACGCTGCACATCGCGTTGACGCATAACATCACAGAACTCCTTATGGGCACAGACTTTAACTATGCCAGACTCAGTTTCCCATACCAACTTCCAGGCTGGAAACAAAATGGCTGTAAGACTTCAAACCACATGCCTGTCACACACCAACACCGGTTCCAGGCATGCGATGACATCACAAGAACAAACAACATGATTGTCTACTGGAAAAAGGTGAAAGGACACTCAAGGCAACCGGGCCTTGACAAAGACTTGAATGACCAAACCCATACCCTCACCAAGCCTGGCGCACTTAACGACTAGCTGTGGTCACTTCAAACCCGCCCACCCACCCTGAAGTTTGAAGTGATTACACACAGCATAAGAACTTTACAACCTAAACTGTCTACCTCACAGCAGTTTACGCTAGCTCCGCTGTTTACAAACACAAACATAACGAACATGCGGGCTTCTGACACAATAAAGACTTTGCTTCACCACCTCTCAGACCCCTCCAACCAACCCTTGACTGCCGTCTACACTCACTGACAACCAGTTACTCAGAACACGACATGACACCTAGCACATGCTGCGTGCACAGAGCTACATTCTATGTGTGCACCGTCTGACACCACAACGCAAAGACGTGTAATGCAACGGCGCAAAGGGGGGATAAGGCCAATGTACGTCCATGACGCATCATGCGCTGCAAACCACAGCACCAGAGCCACTGACAATACACTGAAGCAAGCGACATGCCAGCAGCAAGATGTGGCAAAACATGGGCCAAGGTTGCTGCTGTGGTTTGCCATGCCGTGCTGTCAGCCATCCAGAGGACAGCTGCCACCGAGATAACGACTGAGACTCCTGATCACCGACTGCAGGACCTACACCCATCAAGCGCATGTTCGACTCATCCAGCCCCACAAGGCCTACAGAGCACACTACCCCAGCACCGTAGCCAAATACAGCTGGGCAAGTGCCCGATGGACAGAGGACTCCCTCTCTCACGCCAAGGCCAAGGTCGAACACATGTCCAACCAACTTGGGAAAGTGACTGTTACACAATCAGGACTCTAAAGCACCAACTAACACTCAAAACGGTTCCTGGGAGCGTTGCTCGGAGCCGTAGCTGCCGCCAGAACTCTGTTCGACACTGGTATGCCAAGTGTCCAGACAGCAAACATAGCCACTGTGAAACAGCATGTGGTTGAAATCCAGACTGAACTTTCACAGCTAAAAGAGCAACTCACCACGCAGAGTGCATCTTTCCAAACCATCGGCAAGACATTGAGAAGAACATGGTCATTCTCAACATTCACAGCGTCCTGCTGAATCAGACCATGAACTGCATGAAACCGCTGTTTACTGTCTTCCAGAATAACTTTGCCCAAACTCAGCTGGTTACAGCCCTGATAACAGACATGCTTGGGAGGTTAACTCCTCAAATGACAGCCCAACCACGGGTAGAATCCCACCGTACTTGAAACCCTTAAGCCTTGTGTTAACTATGCTGGTTTCCGCCATCACCAGGCCAACTGATCCTCTACAAATACACCTGGCCTACTCTCTGGGTAGCGCCATCCTACTCTACGTCGATCACGAGCAGAGGGAAGTGGATGTGCTCTTGAACCAATCCATCAGCGAGTCAAACCAAGTCTACAGACTTAAAGACATTGCCAATGTCAGGTTTTTGAAAAGCAACACCCACAACAAGGCACACATTCCAGATGTGGTGGCCTACCACGACAGCTGCACCTGGCCCCAAACCTGCACATGTGTACCTCACCAAATTCATTCACTATCTCTGCCCTAGCAAACCCTTCCTCAGAGACAACACTTAAGGAACCTGCGGGGTTGCAACCCCTGGTCAGCGACACACGCTGCCCAGCCAAAGCTAAGCCTCGAGCAAAAGTCACAGAGATGCAAGCAGAGATTGTAGGTGACAGGTGGCTCGTTAACACACCTGTGCGTACAGCTACTCTCACTTACGACCAGCATGACACAACCAGCCGTGTCAACATGCTCAACCACAGTACGTGGATTCAAGCCCCGAAAGGTGCCATATTCCACCTGAATGATCTGGCATTGTACCATCTTTCGAGCAAAGAGTACCAGACAGCACTGGAACTCCCATCCTTCAAGAACTACAACTTCACCTTAGATCCAGAACTGGAACTCTGTATCGAGGAAAGGGGGTCCCAATTCATTGACATTTCTCCGGTCAACACAGCCATCCAAGCACTGTCTCGACTGCCCGTTCTGAACACTTCATCTGCGGTCCTAGGCTGGACCTCAGCCGACATTGTGCTGTGCATCTCTACAGGTAATCAGCCACACTCTGACACTATGCGTGGCATTCATTCTGTACAGAAGTCTCCACCAGATGCGACACAGCCGAGCTCACGAAAGCCGTGCCTGGAGGTCTCAGACGGAATCCCCGGAAAGGGGGTGCCAAGTCAGAGACCCCGCCAAACCTCATCGAGCTGAATCCTCAGCTTTAGGTTCCACCTGCCATCCTACCATCAGGTTCCACCTGCTACCCTACTACCATGGTCCACCTGCTACATGACCATCAGGATTCACCTGCCAGTCGGCCATTGTGATGATTGTCGTCCGATGATATTCACACAGGGAATTCATCCGACGAAAAGGGGGAATATGTAGCGACTGACCGAATCCTGTTTTCCTTTCACTACTGAACAAATATGAACACATATATGTTTAATTCACAAAACCTTGAATCATGTGAAATGGTGCCCCAATGTCTGCCAGCCGGTCATTGATTAACTCCATTTATGACGCATTGCGCAATCAAGAAACAGGTCCCCGTTGTTCTCGAAACCCTCACGTGGTGCACACCACGGATGGACAATATGCCCTAAGGATACACACACACACCACACATACCCGCACACAAACGTCCTTTGTGTGCAACTTGGGATAGGAATGTCCTTAATGTATATAACACAGAATTGTATCTAACCTTCCTGTATGCATGCATATCTAATTAGTTTTGTCTTATTCTATAGATGTAATTGGAGACTGGTCTGTAACTTCAAATCTTAAGTGTATTTCTAAAGAAAGATTACCTAACAGTATCATCTTCTGTAACTCGCCCTCTTGCTAGGTCATAAAACTTTATGACCCCCAAAAGGAATTCCAAGGGAATCACAGCTCCCACTTGAATTCTGATAAAGAAAGAGGAATAGACTCTGCAATTATATATTTTCTATAAGTATAACCACTTAAGAAATGTATAAACATGAATTTGATCTTTCCTAGGTCATGGTAGCCGGTATTATGGCTTTATAGTCGTGTGAGTGAACATTAAATGTGTGTAATTCTGCATATGAATGTAACTTTATGTTTCTTCTAATCTTTCCGGCAATTCTTGGTACCTGTTTGACCGTCTTGTTTTGACTAAACCAGTCATACATAGGATATTACAGTAAAATGTATTGTTCTGTGTGTACATGGCTCCTTAGGGAGCATTACACCGCGTTTCTTTTCTTTTCCTTTCTTTACTAAGTTTTATTTTCATTCTTCGCCTCTCTCTCCCGAGGGAGATGAACTCTGAACTATTTCCTTGGTAACTTCACGTTCGGTGAACCTTTAAAACTTCCCGCGAGTCTGCTCGCCCCGGAAGACACGAGATAACAAGCCTATAGCGCCGAAGGACAAACACGCATACGACTCTGCGTTCTTCAGCTCACACAAAGAGAACCATACGCATTCGCAAGTATAGGTTATTGATTTGATTTGATTGATGTGATTTCCTGTTGCCTCTCTAAGGGTTATTGTCTGTGATTTTTGCCATGCTGCGATCACCCCGGTGATCTCTCTCATCCTGACCGTTAGTTTCACTTTCTCATCCTCTATCTCTCTCTCTCTCTCTCTCTCTCTCAATATATATATATATATATATATATATATATTTCACTCTCTCTCTCTCTCTCTCTCTCACTCAATCTCTCTCTCTCTCTCACTCCCGTTGTTATTCGTTTGTCTCGTTAGTTTTACTGTTTATTGTACATACATGTATCCCGGGTTTAAATGTAGAATTCTGTATCCGTAGTTTCATTTTATTAAAACCATTATATTCTTGATTGCTAATTGTCTAAAGTTCTCATTTTTACAAAGTCAATGAAGTGTTCGACCATTTTGCTACAAAGCTTTACAATTCGTTACTATTTCAGTAACCTAAATTTTATAATAACAAGAAGGTGATTTTTCATGGCCAGAAAATAGCTTTTTTTGGAATTATAAGAAAGAGATAATTTTTGTTGAAAATTGATAAGTTAATCTTACGGCCGTTTGCTGGACAAACAGATTGTTCGATAACTAAATTAATTCCATTTAAGGTTATCTCATATAATCGATCTGTAGACTATTGATATATTAATGACGAACCATAACCCATTATGGTGATCATTCATATATACAATCGATCTATTTTCAGGTTCGATAATTTAACTGTAATATGCAATATATTAATCATTCATGATTAATTATTACATTCCCTATATATAATTTGAGCTAATTTAATGTAAGACTCATTGTCGCTACAGTTTGGTGGAGGATGCGGGCATTTCAAACTTTGTTTTATGAGCAAATTCAGTTTCAATCTATGAGTATATTGTGTATTAATATATATATATATATTTTTTATGCGCGCTCCAGTGAAAGTCGCGCAACGCAGTTCATATTATACCTGTCCCTGTAAAGACGAAGCAAACTCTTTGCAGCTGGTACATGTTAATATTATTTAAACGCCTGATTAAGACGAGAAGCAAGACGTAAATCTGATCGAGAGCGAGTTTCCTCTCTTCAGTGGTAAAAGGCCTTCCATAATGTCGTTATTGAATTCGTGGTTAACCCAGTGATATTCAACAAAAACGGTAAACTCCTGGTCAAAATTGGTTTAGCTACCCAATTAAAGATCTGAAACATTTAAATATAAATCTAATACATAAAAATGTTTATGTGGGTAACAACAGACGGAAATTCCTGTTGTTTCAAATCTGCGTGTTTTCACAGCGAAAAAATCCTGTTTCACGCTCTTGTGCAGTACAGCACCGAAAGATCCACAGAGATCTGCTTGTTTATTTGTGATTTATTGCAGGAATTCAGCGCACGACGCGAGCTGAAAGCTCTTAGTTTGAATCACATTAAAGTCGGTTGTAATTCCGCTTGCTAAACACCAGAGGGCGGCCTTTAAGTGTTTTGAAGTCTCGAATTACGCCCCGCCTTCTGACTTCAGCCTGCATGAGCGCAATTACGCCATCTTGTGGCCGTTTCAGATAATGCTCTCTTTACTGCTGAATTCATTTCCCTGTGAATTAAGGGAATTCATTTCCCTGTCTAAATTCTCAATAATTATTTGCATTTAGAGCTTTGCACGTGCGAATATTATTTTGTGTTAGACAAATTTTTCTGCTTTTGACTGGTACATTTACTTTGAGTTTGATTCAAGACAAGATTTGAATTAAAACTTAAACTAAATCCCAGCACAGCCAGAGAGAGCCCAAGTCGGCTCACTGAACTCTCCTTGTCTCTCTGTCCAATTCTGTTTGAATTGCCTATTTCTACTTTTCTCTTTTTATAGTTATTGACGATACTTTACTGTTGTTGTTAATTATTATAAAATTTTATCCTGATTTCTCAATCTCCTTTCACGCTTATTTTAATTTGGTTTTAAACCAGTTTAAATTTACATCGTGTTTGCCTGTCAGTCACTGATATCCATGTGGAGGGAACAGCGCCACCCTGTGGCCTTTCCCCCTAAGTCGGTATCACGTTTTTCCTCCTTTCACTCTGTTTTGAATTGTGCATTATTGAATTGAATTATTTTATAGTTATTAATGATACTTTACGGTGTTATTAGCTATTATAGGATATCATTCTGATTTCCCTTTTAATTCTTTCCTGCTTGTTTTAAGTTTTAAATTTAAACAAGTTTTGAATTTTGAATTTGAATCAAGTGTTCTGTTTACCCAGGCAAAGCACAGAGAAGGAATACGCCCCCTCGTGGTGAAAACCCACTACTGCGGCCTGCTTCTTCTATCTACAGTGTTTCAATCCTGTCTCTTTATATTTTGATTTTAATTATTTTTCCTCTCTTTTGGGTTAGGTTATTTTGATAATTACCAACATTATCATAATTCCCTCTTTTTATTATTATTTAGTAAAACCTTCGACTCTTATTGCTACATAAATAATTACTCAATTTGGTTTAAACAAACAAGCCTTAATTCACTTTAAGCTTCCCTTGTTCATCCTTTTGTGTATCTATTGTAGTACTCCCTTGGTGATTTGAAGTCATCTCTGGTGGTGTTCCGGCCAGCAGGGTTGTCCGACCAGCGTTACCAACACCCTACTGTGCGTGAATCTCGGTTTCTTTTATCTCTGTCCGTCGTTGCGGCCCGCAGTGCTGACATCAGCAATTTGGCACTCCAAAGGTAGTCAACCAGTCCAGCCGACACAAAAAGGCAATTTCTGGGACCAGTACCTAAACCGGGGCCTAAAAAGAGGCCACTCCTCCGGGAGGGTTCTGGGGAACAGCCCAATTTTGTAGTGTTGTCTGGCGGTTGACATCTTGGCTTTGCCGAGTTGTGTTTAAAGTCACAAAGGCTGTTTGGGAGGGCGCAACGCGACACAGAGTAACGGAGGGCCGAGGACACCGCGGTTGAGTGTTTGGGAAGCGCCAGGGAGGTTGACCATGCCACTGGTTCTCACCGGAGTGGATTCAATTCACCGCAGGTAAACTAAATTTAATAAAAACCCATTCCACCTACTATGAGCCACAAAATACTAGATATCTCCCGGATATTTTAAGTGTTTGGCCCATCTCTTCTCCAAGCCACACTTTCTTAGGTTGCTATCTCGACAACCCCACTCACCCGTAGGCCCTATCTTAAACCCTATCAGCGGTAGTCGGCTTAGGCCTCCTTATTCTCCCTAACACTTCCGGTGTTAGTATTTATTCCAGTTCATTTCAGACCTATTCATTTTCATTGTTTCCTTTCACTCTGATCTCTTCGATCTCTGTGTTCTGTTGTGATTTGTTTCTTTCATTTCACTTAGAGACAGTAACCTGTGAGAGCCACCAAGGAAGCTAAATAATAGAATAGAGTGACAATTACGCAGCCGGTGTCATCACGTGACCCGCTAGGCTACTGCCTGTCAAATCCCTAGTTCGGGTCCTTCGTCGACCCAAATCAATTGGCTTCGCTAACTGTTTACATCAGTTAGCCCCCAAATTCTCATGAACGGCATAGCCCGTATGAGTATAGCTTGTTAAGCTTAGAACGGACTTGCATTGGTCTCTTTGTTTGTGTATGTTGTGTTCCTCTCGCCCACAGTGAGCCAGTATGTTCCTGTCCTACAGTCATGGTCGAGAGCCATGACGACCCCCTTCCTGCCCAAGGACGCCAGTGACCTGCAGCATCTGAGCCAAACGCAGCTGGACACCGCGCTGGACAAGCTGATAGCCCTGGATCCAACCCTGAGCTACAACTACAAAAACTGGGCCAGAATCG
The DNA here is from genome assembly GCF_051911475.1 of Siphateles boraxobius. NCBI lineage: Eukaryota > Metazoa > Chordata > Actinopteri > Cypriniformes > Leuciscidae > Siphateles > Siphateles boraxobius. The sequence goes on along the minus strand of NW_027508719.1, from coordinate 216,698 downwards.
TCGGAGGCATCGCACACAACCTCGTCCCCCATGCAAGGCTCAGCGAACGGAGTAACATCGACCTGGAGCAACAAGCAGCAGCGCTTCTGCTTCAAGCGGAGGAGGCACGGAAGGACCAGGCCCGAACCCAGAGTCGCCTTGATCAGCTCCTCCTCGAGACCCAGAACCAGCGCGAGAAAGAGGACGACACAGATCCAGAGCTACAGAAAGAAGTAGAAAGACTTCAATATGCCCTGCAAGATCGCCTCGACACAGACTACCGAGAACAGTTGGAAAGAAACGCCAGAGAGGAACTCAACGAGAAACTCCGACAAGGTGAAGTTCTCCTTGTAAGAGCAGAGACTGAACTAAAAGAAAGAGACGCTAAAGCCAAGGCCTGCAAAAACCACTTGCACGCAGCCCGAGCTGAAATCCACGAGCTTACTCAGCAGAGACACGATCTAAAAAAAAACGAACTTGACATTGTTCACAGAGAGCTGAAACACTCTTATAGACTGCAGAATGACCGGGAAGGGGAAACGCACACCACAAAGTTTCCCCTAACCAGCCGGTCCGTACCTTTCAGCCACAAACTCAAAGCTGAAAGGGGGGGTTAAAAGCCCATTGCTCAAGATGTCACCAGCCAGCTTCCAGACAACCCCTGCCGCTAACCACGGCATGGCCCCCAAAGAACTCGACAAGCTGGCCAGAAACATCCCTACGTTCAATCCAGACCCTGCAGGAGGTGATGACATTCACTCTTATCTACAGGACATTGACTTTCACTTGCAAACTGTCGCCAACTTGACAGCTTGGGACAATTTGTATCTGTTAAGAATCACATCCAGCGGTGATGTGCGCAGCTTCCTAGACCGTCAAACAAAGACTGTCAAAACTGACTACCAGCAGCTGCGACAAGCTTTGATCCGAGCATTCTCTGATCCAGAATCAGACCAAGCCATCGCCATGGACCTCAAGCAGACAAGACTTGAAACATCACAGACCTACTACGGCCGATTCCGACAAGCCTACTTCGGAGCACGGAACAAGCCAGGTATGGAAGAGGATTTCAACTTCAGAACTCTGTTTCTCCGAAATCTGCATCCCACAGTGAGTCATCACCTGGCCTGTTCACGGACCATGTCTGCCCAACAGCTACGAGACTTGGCCCACAAAGCTTATGTCAAGCAAAAGACTGTGTCCAACCAGACTGTAAAAAACCACACATCTATGTCTAAGCATAAGAACCGAAACCAACGCCCGGTCTGACTACCAACTGACTGAGCCAAGCACCCCGAACACTGCTCGTCAGCCAAAGACCACAGAGCTAACTGTCACATCACAAGGTGACAGCATCACCCAAGCTCCACAGCTGACAGCTGCACACCCTGAATGAGACAGCACACTTCCTCATATCAGGTACCACTATCCCAAGGTACCAGAAAATGCTGTTTTGGCTATCTGCACCCGCAGACAGCCACACAAAACCGGTCCTAACCACCCATTGATCGTCACACCTGCCCCAATGACAACATTCCTGGGCAACCTGGTCGAAAAGGGGGTGGGCCGGTAACTCCTCCTGAACATCACGTTGGAAAAGGAAGTGAGCAGGGAACACACAGCATCACATCTTACGGTGATCTCATCTCACCTTTTCAAAAAGACTCCAATTTCAAGCTAAGAGACAAGATCGAACTCTTACACCTCAAACTTGTGAACTGAACGTGCAATCCCACAGCCAGAACGACATCCGGCTCAAACAGGTAGCTCCCATCCACCTGACAATTGATTCTATGAGTCTGATCCACCCAGTGCACACCTAAAAAATGAACACTTACCCACTTCTAATTGGCAAAGACGTGCTAGATCGCTTTGAACCGTTACTGGACTTGAAACAGCTCAAAGTCTGGGCTCAAGTACGAGAACTTGACCCCCTCCAGACACAGCCAGACGGTCGATCACAAAGGTCACGGGAACTCCAGCAAAACCAGACTTTCAAGTCACAGAGTTCACGGAAACTCCCACAGCCAGCCATGAAGACACAGACTCAACACCAACTGTAGGTTCGAATCCGCTACCATGCACCTTACAGCTCACCAAAGACTCTGATTCCTTCTGCCCCAAGGTCACAACTGACCTGCAGTTGAATGATGTAACCACTACTGACTTTGTACTTGTACTATGGGCAGACAACTCAGCCATCAGTGTCTCACTATTCAATGCTCTCATTAAGACACACCAGACCTTCCTTCTGCCAGCAAGCGCACCCATTTTCCTTTAAACACGTACCCATCAACCATGATGACGGCCAAAGGTGTCTTCGCTTTGAACCTGAACTGGAACCACCGGTGTCTGACCCATTACTTCCTGGTCCTTCCGGACCCGCCCCATGATTTCTACATTGAGGTAGACATCCTGACTCACCTCAAGGCTCATGTGGACATCATTAATGAGTTAGTGTGGGCCCCATTGACTTTACAGCCCCCTGTTGTTCCAACCAACACTGAGAACCTCCTGTCAGGTCAAACCATTCCTGAGGTTGGCACCCTAATCAACGAATAGGACACTGAATACCAGCTTACACCAAAGGGTTCGCCGTCCGGCTCAACATGCGTTGTGGTCAAACCCTAAAACCACACGCTGGGCTTCTTTCAACCTTCACCCGAATGTGTTGAACTTGGACTCACGCTGGAAGCCACACCCCTTACTGAAGTGTCATCGCGTGTAGTCTACATCCTTTTCAACAACTGTGTGGCGATGGACACCACCATTCCAAAAGTCTATCGGGTGGGATGGCTAGTGAGCCACGACTTCCATGACTTTGAACTCACACTACCAATCATTGGGCCCATCCCATCTTCAATGATACCCGAAGGGAGCACAAACCACACAGTGTTCACAGCAACCTTCAAACTCATCTCCATCACTTCGGTCATGCCAATGGACAAAGACCAGGTATGCAGAACAGCACTGACAGAGGACCAATACCTTGCAGTATACAAAGTCTCCAGACAGCTTGCTTGCGAGACTGACGACACTGCTGCACCTCCTTCTGCCAACACGACAGACGACACACCAACAGAGGAGCCGTACCCAGGATTTGAGTCTCAAGTTCAGCAAATTCTAAAAGACGCTGACGCAATTAAAAATGATGCAGATCTACAAAGACTCAGACAAGTCCTTTACAAGTTCAAAGCATCCTTTGCCAAAGACTCTTTAGATTGTGGTCTCACTGAACCCCACACTGTGCGCATCCCAACGCACCCTAATGCTCCTCCCACTTTTGTCAGGCAGTCAGGCAAGATCCCCATCGCTTCACACGAACCGGTGCGAGAGATCATCGAATCCAGGCTTGAAAAAGGTGTCATCCGTCCATGCAACAGCACCCATTCTGCCCCCATCTGGCCCGTCCTCAAACCAAACGGCAAGTGGCGACCCACCATTGACTGCAGGAAACTGAATCAACAGGTGCCACTGTCCCGATGGCCCATGACCCAGCTGGAGCAAGAAATACCCAGAATCAGAAAAGCCAGAATCTTCTCAACACTTGATGTGGCCTCTGGATTCTGGACCATACCTGTGCATCCAGAAGACCAGCACAAGCTAGCATTCACGTTCGGCAACAGACAATTCACTTTCACCAGGTACCCATTGGGCTATGCCAACTCACCTGCTGAGTTCAACATCTTCCTGAACAAGGCATGCCCAGATGCCTGAATGAGAGGTAACCTTATGTGCGTTGATGATGTTCTCATGAAAAGCACAACAGTGGCTGACCACCTGAAAGAGCTAGACTATGTTTTCAACCAATTATCCACTGCCGGTGCCAAGAACACCCTCCACAAAGGACAGTGGTGTCGAACCAAAGTCAACTATGTGGCCCCACTCATCGGATCACAGGGCATCGAACCGCAGTCCAGCCGTATTCAAGCTGTTCAAAACATCAAGCCACCCACCAACATCTCAAGCTACAAGCTTTCTATGGGTGCGCAATTACTCACGGCAGTTCAGCGAAAGCTACTCAGACATTGCGAAACCTCTAACTGCCCTTCTGAAAACAGACTGCCCATTTGTATGGACAGAAGTTAAAGACAATGCCTTGAATGAGCTAAAACGACACTTATGCACAGCTCCATGTCCGGCTTACTCTGACCAACAAAAAGAGTTCTATCTAGAAGCTGGGTTCTCCAACCACTGTCTCAGTACTGGCCTGTACCAAAGGCATGATCAAGACAAAGGAGTCGTTACATATGTCAGCAGGACACTTCTCCCACCAGAGACTAAATTCTCAGACTGTGAAAAAGCCCTGCTCTGCACTGTATGGGCCATCCAGAGATTCTCCAACTACATTGGAGCCAGTGCATCCGAGATGGCGTGGTCACCAATTCACGCATAGCCACATGGTTAATGGCCCTCCAGGGGCGCAATGTTGAGGCACTTATGCTCAAAATCACAAGTGTGCGCTAGGCCACGGCCTGGCAGCCTGCCAAAACTGCTCTGATAACACACCAGCTGCGACGGTGAATGTAGAAGAACCCCAACAACAACAACTGACCTGTCACAGGTACTTTAAAGAGAATGCGTGTCAAGGTATGCCCACACCCTACATCGATGGATATTCCTACCACCATGAGGGCACCCGTCAATCAGGTGCGGGCATGCTGTAGGTAAATGACATACCGTGCCAACCACAATACTTCAAATTGGGCCCGCAGTCATCACAATATGCTGAGGTAGCAGCCATCCTCATAACGCTGCACATCGCGTTGACGCATAACATCACAGAACTCCTTATGGGCACAGACTTTAACTATGCCAGACTCAGTTTCCCATACCAACTTCCAGGCTGGAAACAAAATGGCTGTAAGACTTCAAACCACATGCCTGTCACACACCAACACCGGTTCCAGGCATGCGATGACATCACAAGAACAAACAACATGATTGTCTACTGGAAAAAGGTGAAAGGACACTCAAGGCAACCGGGCCTTGACAAAGACTTGAATGACCAAACCCATACCCTCACCAAGCCTGGCGCACTTAACGACTAGCTGTGGTCACTTCAAACCCGCCCACCCACCCTGAAGTTTGAAGTGATTACACACAGCATAAGAACTTTACAACCTAAACTGTCTACCTCACAGCAGTTTACGCTAGCTCCGCTGTTTACAAACACAAACATAACGAACATGCGGGCTTCTGACACAATAAAGACTTTGCTTCACCACCTCTCAGACCCCTCCAACCAACCCTTGATTGCCGTCTACACTCACTGACAACCAGTTACTCAGAACACGACATGACACCTAGCACATGCTGCGTGCACAGAGCTACATTCTATGTGTGCACCGTCTGACACCACAACGCAAAGACGTGTAATGCAACGGCGCAAAGGGGGGATAAGGCCAATGTACGTCCATGACGCATCATGCGCTGCAAACCACAGCACCAGAGCCACTGACAATACACTGAAGCAAGCGACATGCCAGCAGCAAGATGTGGCAAAACATGGGCCAAGGTTGCTGCTGTGGTTTGCCATGCCGTGCTGTCAGCCATCCAGAGGACAGCTGCCACCGAGATAACGACTGAGACTCCTGATCACCGACTGCAGGACCTACACCCATCAAGCGCATGTTCGACTCATCCAGCCCCACAAGGCCTACAGAGCACACTACCCCAGCACCGTAGCCAAATACAGCTGGGCAAGTGCCCGATGGACAGAGGACTCCCTCTCTCACGCCAAGGCCAAGGTCGAACACATGTCCAACCAACTTGGGAAAGTGACTGTTACACAATCAGGACTCTAAAGCACCAACTAACACTCAAAACGGTTCCTGGGAGCGTTGCTCGGAGCCGTAGCTGCCGCCAGAACTCTGTTCGAAACTGGTATGCCAAGTGTCCAGACAGCAAACATAGCCACTGTGAAACAGCATGTGGTTGAAATCCAGACTGAACTTTCACAGCTAAAAGAGCAACTCACCACGCAGAGTGCATCTTTCCAAACCATCGGCAAGACATTGAGAAGAACATGGTCATTCTCAACATTCACAGCGTCCTGCTGAATCAGACCATGAACTGCATGAAACCGCTGTTTACTGTCTTCCAGAATAACTTTGCCCAAACTCAGCTGGTTACAGCCCTGATAACAGACATGCTTGGGAGGTTAACTCCTCAAATGACAGCCCAACCACGGGTAGAATCCCACCGTACTTGAAACCCTTAAGCCTTGTGTTAACTATGCTGGTTTCCGCCATCACCAGGCCAACTGATCCTCTACAAATACACCTGGCCTACTCTCTGGGTAGCGCCATCCTACTCTACGTCGATCACGAGCAGAGGGAAGTGGATGTGCTCTTGAACCAATCCATCAGCGAGTCAAACCAAGTCTACAGACTTAAAGACATTGCCAATGTCAGGTTTTTGAAAAGCAACACCCACAACAAGGCACACATTCCAGATGTGGTGGCCTACCACGACAGCTGCACCTGGCCCCAAACCTGCACATGTGTACCTCACCAAATTCATTCACTATCTCTGCCCTAGCAAACCCTTCCTCAGAGACAACACTTAAGGAACCTGCGGGGTTGCAACCCCTGGTCAGCGACACACGCTGCCCAGCCAAAGCTAAGCCTCGAGCAAAAGTCACAGAGATGCAAGCAGAGATTGTAGGTGACAGGTGGCTCGTTAACACACCTGTGCGTACAGCTACTCTCACTTACGACCAGCATGACACAACCAGCCGTGTCAACATGCTCAACCACAGTACGTGGATTCAAGCCCCGAAAGGTGCCATATTCCACCTGAATGATCTGGCATTGTACCATCTTTCGAGCAAAGAGTACCAGACAGCACTGGAACTCCCATCCTTCAAGAACTACAACTTCACCTTAGATCCAGAACTGGAACTCTGTATCGAGGAAAGGGGGTCCCAATTCATTGACATTTCTCCGGTCAACACAGCCATCCAAGCACTGTCTCGACTGCCCGTTCTGAACACTTCATCTGCGGTCCTAGGCTGGACCTCAGCCGACATTGTGCTGTGCATCTCTACAGGTAATCAGCCACACTCTGACACTATGCGTGGCATTCATTCTGTACAGAAGTCTCCACCAGATGCGACACAGCCGAGCTCACGAAAGCCGTGCCTGGAGGTCTCAGACGGAATCCCCGGAAAGGGGGTGCCAAGTCAGAGACCCCGCCAAACCTCATCGAGCTGAATCCTCAGCTTTAGGTTCCACCTGCCATCCTACCATCAGGTTCCACCTGCTACCCTACTACCATGGTCCACCTGCTACATGACCATCAGGATTCACCTGCCAGTCGGCCATTGTGATGATTGTCGTCCGATGATATTCACACAGGGAATTCATCCGACGAAAAGGGGGAATATGTAGCGACTGACCGAATCCTGTTTTCCTTTCACTACTGAACAAATATGAACACATATATGTTTAATTCACAAAACCTTGAATCATGTGAAATGGTGCCCCAATGTCTGCCAGCCGGTCATTGATTAACTCCATTTATGACGCATTGCGCAATCAAGAAACAGGTCCCCGTTGTTCTCGAAACCCTCACGTGGTGCACACCACGGATGGACAATATGCCCTAAGGATACACACACACACCACACATACCCGCACACAAACGTCCTTTGTGTGCAACTTGGGATAGGAATGTCCTTAATGTATATAACACAGAATTGTATCTAACCTTCCTGTATGCATGCATATCTAATTAGTTTTGTCTTATTCTATAGATGTAATTGGAGACTGGTCTGTAACTTCAAATCTTAAGTGTATTTCTAAAGAAAGATTACCTAACAGTATCATCTTCTGTAACTCGCCCTCTTGCTAGGTCATAAAACTTTATGACCCCCAAAAGGAATTCCAAGGGAATCACAGCTCCCACTTGAATTCTGATAAAGAAAGAGGAATAGACTCTGCAATTATATATTTTCTATAAGTATAACCACTTAAGAAATGTATAAACATGAATTTGATCTTTCCTAGGTCATGGTAGCCGGTATTATGGCTTTATAGTCGTGTGAGTGAACATTAAATGTGTGTAATTCTGCATATGAATGTAACTTTATGTTTCTTCTAATCTTTCCGGCAATTCTTGGTACCTGTTTGACCGTCTTGTTTTGACTAAACCAGTCATACATAGGATATTACAGTAAAATGTATTGTTCTGTGTGTACATGGCTCCCTAGGGAGCATTACACCGCGTTTCTTTTCTTTTCCTTTCTTTACTAAGTTTTATTTTCATTCTTCGCCTCTCTCTCCCGAGGGAGATGAACTCTGAACTATTTCCTTGGTAACTTCACGTTCGGTGAACCTTTAAAACTTCCCGCGAGTCTGCTCGCCCCGGAAGACACGAGAGAACAAGCCTATAGCGCCGAAGGACAAACACGCATACGACTCTGCGTTCTTCAGCTCACACAAAGAGAACCATACGCATTCGCAAGTATAGGTTATTGATTTGATTTGATTGATGTGATTTCCTGTTGCCTCTCTAAGGGTTATTGTCTGTGATTTTTGCCATGCTGCGATCACCCCGGTGATCTCTCTCATCCTGACCGTTAGTTTCACTTTCTCATCCTCTATCTCTCTCTCTCTCTCTCTCTCTCTCTCTCTCTCAATATATATATATATATATTTCACTCTCTCTCTCTCTCTCTCACTCAATCTCTCTCTCTCTCTCACTCCCGTTGTTATTCGTTTGTCTCGTTAGTTTTACTGTTTATTGTACATACATGTATCCCGGGTTTAAATGTAGAATTCTGTATCCGTAGTTTCATTTTATTAAAACCATTATATTCTTGATTGCTAATTGTCTAAAGTTCTCATTTTTACAAAGTCAATGAAGTGTTCGACCATTTTGCTACAAAGCTTTACAATTCGTTACTATTTCAGTAACCTAAATTTTATAATAACAAGAAGGTGATTTTTCATGGCCAGAAAATAGCTTTTTTTGGAATTATAAGAAAGAGATACTTTTTGTTGAAAATTGATAAGTTAATCTTACGGCCGTTTGCTGGACAAACAGATTGTTCGATAACTAAATTAATTCCATTTAAGGTTATCTCATATAATCGATCTGTAGACTATTGATATATTAATGACGAACCATAACCCATTATGGTGATCATTCATATATACAATCGATCTATTTTCAGCTTCGATAATTTAACTGTAATATGCAATATATTAATCATTCATGATTAATTATTAAATTCCCTATATATAATTTGAGCTAATTTAATGTAAGACTCATTGTCGCTACATGATGAATAGCTCTGAACAGAAACTGAAAGTATTTTAAGTGATTGTTTAAAAACCATAGCGACGCCACCACCCCTACCAGCAGACCTAGGGGTACTAATGAAACAACAGTTCGGCGGACAAAGTTCCTCAAAAACTGACAACTCACCAGCACTGGCCCAGGTCTCTGTCAGAAATAAAATATCCAAGTCATGTCTGGTTAAAAAGTCATTGAGGATAAAAGTTTTGTTGCATATGGATCTAGCGTTAACTAGGGCCATATTCAAAGGAGGCTGTGATGACAGAGGCAAATCCAAATGAACAAAATCCAGTTGACGTAGATTTTGACAGTTCACTCCTCTCCGGCGAATCCGTACTTGCGGAGAAGCAGAGTATGTAGATGACTGAGAAAAGTCCGGGAAAACAGAAATATGAAAAACATATCTATATTCCCATGAGCGCCGGATCAGGTGAAGACCCTCAAAGTTCATGGTATCCAAGGCACGCTCCGTCGAAGAATTGATTGCCCGTCTGATTCTCACTCGAACACCACCACGGCAACCTCTCTTCCTGAGGCACTTCCTAAGAGCTGGAACGCAGCAAGGAGGCCGGCGAGCGCACTCCACCTCAGGTTGGCTGAACGAGGATCGACAACGAGAATGCATTAATTCTATATTTACAATGTGAATTAATGTGAAGTATTATAAATATATAAGAATGAAAGGCATCTCACTTTATAATCCAGATATATTGCATTATTTTCATGTTTTGCACTTGTTTACAGTTCTTTATTAATATTTAGTCTTGTGCAAAGTAATCGACTTCTAGCTCATGCTAACATTACATTTTTACTGAAATGTAAAGATTGAACTCAGTCTAAACTCATCCATTGACATGTAACTATCCGACCAAAGACACTGACAAACTGATTTCAAGATACACACTTACAAAGAGCAACAATCACTTCAGCCTTTATTTCATATTCATCTTATTTACAAACAGTATAAAAAACGTCTCGGTTACATATGTAACCCTCGTTCCCTGAGTAGGGAACGGAGACGTTACGTCGGATGATGACGAATGGGGGTTTACCAACAGGTTTCGCTTAGAACACCTATCGACTTCGAGTATTACAAAATGAGCCAATGGCGATGAAATGCCATGGGTCAGCGGAATTTGCATAGCGTATCTCCGCCCCACCTCGTGGGTATAATGGAGGACGCCGGCAACATGCAGATATGTCTTCGCTGAGGAGCCGAGACTGAACTCAGGCGTCTACCCAGCGGTACAGCGGAAGTGGCAGGGAGTGGTAACGTCTCCGTTCCCTACTCAGGGAACGAGGGTTACATATGTAACCGAGACGTTCCCTTTCGTAGTCACTCCGAGTTACGTCGGATGACGACGAAGGGGGTCCCCGTGAAATCACGCCACCTTCACAGCTGTCTTCCAGTGCCCTGCGAAAGTCTGATCCCCCTGTCGTGATACTGGCACGGACGAAGGAGTCCTACTTAACACAGGAATACCAAGGTACACTGGGAAGCATATCTCAGAGGAGATATGCCGCAGCATGCCTACCCGTAGGGAGGACTTAAGAAACACATATGGCCGGAGGCTTCATATGGAGGAACACTGGAGTGACCAGCCCGAGGGGTGGCAACTTTCAACTCCAGGAGTGGCAAGGTGGCTTGCCAAGGGAAAGACACATGCTCAAGGAGGCTTACAGTGGAAATACACATGTGGGGGTTACTCAGGGAGGAACCATGCACACGGAGGCACCTAGCCGACGCCCAGGCAATAGACACTGGCGCCAGCGTCAACAGTGCTGGAGGAACTCAGGGCTTCAGAGAGGAAGGCTCACCTGAGGAATAATCGCAAGTATCCAGTCCGTGGAGTGGAATGTCTGCCAGCAAATGCCTACAAATGTCTGCCAGCGAGGCGCCATGCGCTAGAGACCAAGAGGAAGCCACACTCCGGGTGGAGTGGGCTGTCACACCAAGGGGGCACGGTCGGCCTTGCTTTTGGTAAGCCAAAGCAATGGCGTCCACTATCCAGTGAGACAACCTCTGCTTTGAGAGAGCCTTTCCCTTCAGTCTCCCACCATAACAGACAAAGAGCTGGTCTGAGGTCCTGAAACACTGCATTCTGTCTACGTAAGCACGGAGAGCGCGTACTGGACAGAGCAGTGCCAAGGCTGGGTCTGCCTCCTCCCGGGGCAGCGCTTGCAGGTTCACCACCTGGTCCCGGAAGGGAGTGGTGGGAACCTTGGGCACATATCCAGGCCGGGGTCTCAGGAACACGTGAGAGTGACCGGGCCCGAACTCCAGGCACGCTTCGTCAACGGAGAATGCGTGCAGGTCCCCTACCCTCTTGATAGAGGCCAAAGCAACCAGGAGCGCTGTCTTCATAGACAGGACTTAAGCTCAACTGATTGCAGAGGCTCAAAGGGAGCCCTCTGCAGGGCATTTAACACCACTGAGAGGTCCAAAGAGGGAACGAGAGGAGGGCGAGGAGGATTCAGTCTCCTCGCTCCTCTCAGGAATCTGACGATCAAGTCGTGCTTCCCCAGAGACTTACCTTGAACTGCTTCGTGATATGCGGCGATAGCGGCCACATACACCTTAGGGTGGAGGGAGACAGCCTTCGCTCCAGCCCATCTTGCAGGAAGGAAAGCACGACACTGATCGAGCATCTCCTGGGGTCTTCTCGGCGAGAAGAGCACCAGTTGACGAAGAGGTTCTACTTCAACGCATAGACATGTCTCGTGGACGATGCTCTAGCGGAAGTGATGGTAGCCGCCACCGCTGGTGGCAGGGTACTCAACCTGCCTCGTCCCGTCCAAGAGCCACACGTGGAGCTTCCAAAGATCGGGACGAGGGTGCCAAGGGGTGCCCCGTCTCTGAGAAAGGAGATCCTTCCTCAGAGGGATTGGCCAAGGAGGTGCTGTCGCGAGGAGTATCAGTTCGGAGAACCAGGTCCGGGTGGGCCAGTACGGCGCAACCAGAATGACCTGCTCCTCGTCCTCCTTGATCTTGCACAAGGTCCGTGCGAGAAGGCTCACTGGGGGTCGAAGGCCCCGCGGCCAGCTGTGCGCCAGTGCATCCGTGCCGAGGGAGCCCTCGGACAGGGAGTAATACAGGGCGCAATGGGATGAGTCGTGGGAGGCAAACAGATCTATCAGTGCGTCCCCGAACTGGTCCCAATCAGCTGAACCGCTGGGGATGGAGTCGCCAATCTCCAGGGAGGGCTGGGAGCTCGTCGGCTGCACAGTTCAGGAGTCCGGGATGAAAATGGCTCGAAGCGACCCCAGATGCTTCTGACTCCATAAGAGGAGGTGGGGGCGAGTTGCGACATACGGCACGAGCGTAGACCACCTTAACGGTAGATGTACGCTACTGAGGCGGTATTGTCTGATCGGACTAGTACGTGTTGACCCCTGAGCAACGCTCGGAGCGGTGCAGGGCAAGGCGTACTGTCAGCAACTCGAGGCAATAGACATGCCAAACTGCTCAACACTACATGCGAGAATCACTGAGCTTCAGGAGTAACCTTGCTCAACACCTAAATGTGAAGAAATTCACTGAACTTCAGGAGCATTTTGCGAAACATTAGAGTGTGACAGCATGTCCATTGCGCATGGCGCCCCAGCCCGTGGAGGCATCTGTTTAGACAACAACATGCCGGGAAGCTCGTTCCAGGGGCACTCAGGCCCGTAGAAAACTGAGGTTCGACCACGGCGTTGAGTACTGACGGCAGGTCGGAGTAACTGGTACTCGGAGGTTGCCGGTTGCCATGCCCTCCTCGGGACTCGGTCGCGAAGCCAAAGCTGAAGCGGTTTCATATGAAGCAATCTGAGCGGCGGACCGCAGCTGCAGATGCCATATGCCCCAGGAGCCTCTGAAGAAATTTCAGTGGAACCGCACTCTTGCTTGATGGCTGAGTGGAGAAGGTGACCAAGTCCATACCGAGAAAAGAGCACCTCTGCACGGGGCAAAGTTGCTCCTTTCCCAGTTGACCCGAAGGCCCAGACGAGCTAGGTGCCGGAGCACTGGGTCCCTGTATTCGCAAATCTGGTCTCAGGAGTGAGCTTAAGACAGCCAGTCACCGAGATAGTTCAGGATCCGAACCCCGTGTTCCCATGGAGGAACAAGGGCTGCCTCAACAACCTTGTGAAGGCACGAGGAGACAGGGCTAGCCCGAATGGGAGAACAGCGTACTGATATGCGCGCGCCCTGACAGCAGAACGTAGGTACGATCTGAGTCGAAGGAGAACAGAGACATAGGTAGGCGTCCTTCAGGTCGATCGCTGCAAATCAATCCTGTGGCCGCACACATCCAGAAATGCGTTTGGCCAGGAGCGTCTTGAACGGCAGCCTGTGAAGGGAGCGGTTCAGATGCATAGGTCCAGGATTGGCCGTAACCCACCAGACTTCTCCGGGACAAAGAGGTAGGGGCTGTAAACCCGGACCTCATTTCGGCTGGAGGGACAGTCTCAATCGCACCCATCGCCAGTAGGGAGCAACCTCCGCTCTCATGATAGGGGCATAGCCACCGACCAAAGTGGAGCGGTCTCCCGTGAAGCAGGGAGGAGACCGTGCGAAGTGAATCGCATAGCCGAGCCGATGGTTCGCACGACCCAGCGGAACAGATAGGGAAGCTCTAGTGCAGGCTCCCAACTGTGCCAGCGGAGTGAAGAACCACAGACGTCCCCCCGGTGGTGCAGCGAAGCGGAATGACCAGCCCAGACGAGGACGGCATAGCGGCCCGGTGTGGGGGCAAGGTCATAACCGCACCCTGACAGAGGAGGCCAGGGAAGGACCAGCGTTCCACGGGAGCCTGCTCTGTCAGGGGTCTGGCGACAGAGGGGGACAGGGGCGAAGCTGTCCGTGGACGGCACGCCGTGTCAACCACCTCTGGGACAGAGGGGGACGAGGAGAGCACGGCTTGTGGGCGGCGCTCTGTGTCGTCCGAGAACTGCGGGGTGCGGGGCTGGTGAGGGCTGTGGCATCCCCCTACGGTCTTCCAGAGCCAGGCCCGGGTGAACGGGCGGGGTTGGAACCGTGGGAGGGAGCCTTCGGCGGTGGGCAGACTGAGGGATTTGAGCAGACGGCGGGGCCGTCGGGCAGAATAATCTCAATCTGCTCACGGGCGGTTGAGAACTGTTGGGCAGAAGCACTCAACCGCACCGCCGAAGAGGCCGACCTGGGAGATGGGGGTGTCGAGCAGACGGGTCCGCCCGACATCGTGCACATCAGACCGGTCAGCCCCAAACTGGTGAACATCACCTGACTCCGAGAGCGTACGGCCACTTTCGTCGCGCGGAGAGCAAGGTCAGTGGCGGCGCGCAGCTCACTGAAGAGCCTCGGGTCAGTCCCGCCCTCCTGCATGTCCATGAGCATCTGGGTCAGGTAGACCAGCAGAACGGTCATGGGATGCAGTGAGGCAGCTGCCTGTCCTGTGGCACTATAGGATTTCACCAAAGATTACTGTAGACGAAAAGAACTACAGGCTTTGGACGGGTGCTTAGGATTGCGCCGGGAAGCACTCTGAGGACACAGTAGCATGGCAACAGAGCGTTCAACCGGGGGAACCCCAGTGTACCCATGGGCAGCGGCCCCCTGAGGGGAGGAAAGGCGGATGAGATCTACGAGAGGACCCGTGATCTCATCATGCACGTCCGGGAGGAAAGATATTGGGGTTTGCCGTGGACGCGTCGGCGGCCTCAGCCAAAAACCAATCGTCCCGGGAAAGCATGGCCGTCATCTCCGGATCAGACTCAGGCACAGCCGTATGCACACCAGAGGGTGGCAGCTGTGAAGAGTCGTCATTTCCAGAAGAATCAAGCCCACCTAGTGATGCTGCTACAGACACAGCATCATCCTCTGTAGCTTCAAATGAAAACACACGGGCCACCCGAGGGTAGACTCGTGGAATAATCAGTTCGCTAGCGGGCACCGTCATTAAAGAGGGGGGGCTGGGGCGTGGACACAGAGTCGGCGCCTTGTTCCAGACCAACACCCTCAGGTCACCCTGTCCACCAGCCGAAGATCGGGTAGTGGATGAGGGGACTCTCACTCTTGCGAGTTCACCGAGTCTCGACCTATATATGACGTGATGATCACGTTCCCAGAGAGAACATGAGTCATCTACGAGCGCTGTTCAAGCATGATCAAAGCCCAAACACACTAGACAGCTTTCGTGCCCATCAGAGTCCGATACCAGTCCGCTGCAACCAGAAATGCACGGGCGAGCCGTCTTTAAAAAGACGTGCCGCGTGCGAGCTCTTTTATGAGGGGAGAAAAAACTCCGCGATGTTGAAGCGCACAGGGAGACACACACACACACTGGCAGATCACTGCACAGATCAGCAGGCACTGTGAGCTCGCTGCAGATCGCCGTCACACCAACACCGGAGAGAGAGCTCGTCTCGTAGAGCGAAGTCAGAGATGATTGTGGAGTGAAGAAATACTCTTGGCTCCGAAGCGAAAACATATCTGCATGTTGCCGGCGTCCTCTTTTATACCCACGAGGTGGAGCGGAGATACGCTGTGCAAATTCCGCAGACCCATGGCATTTCATCGCCATTGGCTCGTTTTGTAATACTCGAAGTCGATAGGTGTTCTAAGCGAAACCCCCATTCGTCGTCATCCGACGTAACTCGGAGTGACTACGAAAGGGAACATCCGTTCAGTTTATTTAACATTTCATATACTGAAAACACAAATACAGTGATTATCTCAAGTAAATGTGTGTTAACAGCACTGATCATTTAAATAGTCAAAATAGTACAAAGAAAAAAAGGGGGTCAGGACCAGATCTTATTCCTTTAGATCTTCACACACACACACTTCCTATAACGAAAGGAAACACCGTCAAACACACAACATTAATAGTAAATGAATAGAAGTGTAGCAGGCTTCTTTGTCAGATTTTTGTAGACAATCTCAACAAAAATCAGTGCCAACCCTGCAGATGCTCTTCCAAGATTACAGACACCACAGCAGAGGAGCGCTTCTGCTATGATGGTATCAGCTTGGGTCAACACTGAAGAGCAGAGTAAAGGTTATACCTGTGCTAGATCTCCATGGGCCGGTGAATCCGTGTTCATCATCTCTTCCTGCAGAGAAGAGGAAAAGCTGACGTTCTCCAACGGGACAGCTATATGTTGTGCATTAACACTTGTGCTGTGTTGAAAACCCTTAAACACTTCTGATGTTCCCGGCAATGGTCACCAGTTGGGAGTGAGTCAGAGACTGGGATGAGGGAACAGGGGCTTCGAGTGCAACCGAGGGCCACCGAAAGACGAGGACTGCAGAATAACAGGAGGATTCGGGAGCCTGTGCTTCAGTTCCCATCCTCACCTTAAAGATTTGCCACAAGCTTTTGATAGAGTGAGAAGAGAAGCACACATATAGCTGGCGTATTATTACCAACACCATCAAACTTCACAAAATCAGCTTTTTATTAAGGCAGCGATAGTGCAAAAAGTTGTTAGATTTTATATTTATACTTGTATACAGTCAAACCAAAATGTATTCAGACAGCTACAATATTTCTCACATTATCACAGTTTATTCGCTATAGTTTAGAAAATGGTAATAAAATATGACAAGAACTCGGAGTTATCATATCTGTTGATATTTCACTGGTTTTGTCCATCCTTCTGTTAGACTGTCTCACACATGAATTATGTTGAATATCTGTCAGCTGTTAAATTTAACTACACAATTAGATAATACCAGTTTAGCTCAACCAATCACCAAGCAATGCTTCATGTTGTTCAGTCTGTGTTTTACTGGTAGTCACTGTATGAAGAATTTCTGGGTATGTCACAGTTTGGATGGATTAATGGATGCCGCCTTATAATGACATTACCCAGTCCTTAAAGCTCTTCTTGCACCTATAAACACTTTATCCTCATTATTAAATACCTTTTAGGCAGTTCATTTCAACTTTTCATTTTCATTTTTAAATAAACGCCTCTCTGAGCTGATGTGCAATGGGAAAAGGGAGAAGAATGAGTTCGGAAAAGGCAGATTCGTGTCAAAAGCCTTTTCCAGGTTTCGGCCCATTGGCACAAACGCCGGAAGTAGTAGATGATCCGGGTACTTTTAGTTTTATGACTGTTTTATGAATGCAAGCATAAGTTGCATCCTAAATGACAAATTATATACTATGTACTTATATATGTGTATATAATAATACTTTTTATTTAAAGGCGCCTTTCTCTGCACTCAAGGACACCATACAGGGATACATAAAACATTTAAAAGCACAAGAAATAAATAGAACAACATTAAAAAAACAACAGAAAGAGGCAAAGCAATTCGAGTTATGATGCGGGCAGCAGATTTCTGGACCAGTTGAAGTTTATGAAGGGATTTGTAAGGGAGGCCGAAAAGGAAAGAGTTGCAGTAGTCCAAACGGGAAGTGTCAAGACTGTGGACAAGGACGACAGCAGTGTGGGGGGTAAGGGAGGGGCGGAGGCGATTAATGTTTTGTAGATGGAAGTAGGCAGACCGGGTAATGTTATTGATGTGGGGCTGAAAAGATAATGTGCTGTAGAGGATGACACCCAGACTCCTAACCTGGGGAGGGTGAAACGGAGGAGTTATCAATAGTGAGAGAAAAACTGTCGGTTTTGGATAAAGTGGATTTAGTGCCAATGAGGAGAACCTCTGTTTTATTACTGTTTAATTTGAGGAAATTTTGGGTAAACCAGGTTTTTATTTCAGAGATACAGTCAGTAGGGAGGTGGGTGGGAGAGTGGACGAGGGTTTGGTCGAGAGGTTTGGTGTCATCAGCATAACAGCCGAATTGAATGTTAAATTTGCAGAAGATATTGCCCAGGGGACGGAGATAAATGATGAAAAGTAGCGGCCCCACGACAGAGCCTTTAGACACTTCTCATTTTAAATTTGTAATTAATTTACTACTTCCTGCCAACTTTTCTATTCACAAATGTTAATTTTCAAAGAAAAATCCATCCTTCCTTTTAATGTTTAAGAAAGAGTTTGCTCATGGCCGGTACCATCATTCCTTCCTCCTCCCCCGCCGGTGCAGGATTTTTCTTTGTGAAAAAGAAAGACGGCTCCTGTGACACTTGGATATGAGCCTATTCCGCCTAATAACAGCAAACATTTATCTAGGTTAACATTAGAGCGAGTGGCCATACCAAACGGATAAGTCTTCTTATTTGACAAATAAACTCATGCATTTTCTGCCGACCGCGAGTAAGCGCTGCTCCAGTTTGAAAAAGGCTGCTGAGGCGAGATTGTAAAAGCATAACCAGCGTAATGAGAGAGGGGGCCCCACTAACGGAGATGCAGAGATGTTGCTGCATCTTTATATGAACATTTCCGATTGTGTGAATGATCAGCCCTCGGGGGCCCCCTTAAAATGCGGGGCCCCAGGCTATTGCCTGGCTTGCCTGCTCTATTGCGTCGCCTCTGGTCGTTCCCCGGGGTGCCCTGAGGGGAAGCTATTTCTCGTTAAGGTTGCTTGTCCGGCTGTTCTTCGTTGGAGTCCCTCCTCTAAATTGGTCGCTCACCCGGGGGTGGGGCGTATTCTGGCAGCTGTCCGTCAGCGATTCTGGTGGCCTTCCATGGAACGTGAGGTGCATTGATTTGCTGCGTTGTGTTCTGTCTGTGCCCAGCAGAAGTCCGGTAATTCGCCTGCTTCGTCCCCTCTCTATTCCCTCCCGCCCTTGGTCCCATTTTGCCCTGGACTTCGTCCTCACTTTGGCCCCATACGCAGCAGAATGTGATGCACTGTGTCTTGTGACAAATTCCTCCCATGTAAAGCGACCTTGAGCTATGGAAAGGCACTATATGAATAAAACTTCTTCTTCCCATAACATCATTAAAGTTGTGTGTAACTTATGCCACACTAGACCTTCTGTTGGCTCGGACCAGACGGGATAGCCTTCATTGTCCTCGTCCATCGATGAGTCTTGTGTGTCCAACACCTTGTCACCGGTGTGTGTTCGTCCCTCCTCGGACACTGTTGGTAAATCCTCACCGCTGCTGACCGGGAGCGACACACAAACCTTGAGTTTCAGAGATACTCTGAGCCAGTCACCTTGCCGTAACAAAAGTCGCTCAGATCTTTATTCCTGCCCATTACACTGACAAAGATTTTAGCATGACAGAAAAATAATGTTGAATTTTCTAATTGGTGTTTTTGATGTAAACTCCCTTTGCGCTCTTTTTTTGTTCTTTAGATATTTATTCTGTTGTACAGCACAATGGGCAACTACTGTTGTTTTTGTTGTGCTACATAAATACAATTTGATTTGATTTTATCATGACAGACCCTGGAGAAACTCTCTGACAAATAAAGGGCAATAAATAAAACATGTATAAGCATTTGAGGTTGTTTGTAATTAATAGTTTTGTATTTTAATTGTTCTTTTGTGTTTTATTCAAAGTTTCACAGCATTATTTTTTAACATTTCAATGCCAGGTTCAGTTTGAATACATTTTACCTGAAGAAATCCTGACGTTCCTGTTTGAACTGTTTGTACACCCAAAGATTATTATAAACTCCTCCTCCTTACAACACTAACCAGGAAGAGACTGACTTGTTATTTCTCCTTTCTGTCACACCGACTTTGTCTCAACAAAAGCAATAAAGAACAAGCAATCAATGGAGAAAAACTTTACAGAAGGATTTTTGTGATGTTCATTTCTGAACCGACAGCAGATCTTTGATTCTCATTGTGATCCATTTGTGAAAACCGTCGTTCAGAAAGTGAAAGTAAAGTTTAGTTTGCAGGACTCAAACGGTGAAAATGGCTTCAGCAGCAGAAGATGATTATATTTGTCCTGTTTGCTGTGAAATCTTCAAGGTTCCTGTTTTTCTGTCCTGTAGTCACAGTATTTGTAAAGAGTGTCTACAACAGTTCTGGAAAATTAAGGGAACTCAGGAGTGTCCTGTCTGCCGGAGAAGATCCTCCAGTTAATCTCACATTAAAAAACTTGTGTGAGTCGTTCCTGAAGGAGAGAAATGAGAAACGTTCATCAGGATCTGAGGAGATCTGCAGTTTACACAGTGAGAAACTCAAACTCTTCTGTCTGGAGGACAAACAGCCTGTGTGTTTAGTGTGTATTAATTCACAAAAACATGACAATCATAAATTCAGACCCATCAGTGAAGTGGTTTCATTATATAAGGTAAGACATATGTTTCTTGTTTCACATGTAAAGAACAATAATTAATCAGTGGTGGGCGTCAGGGCCAGCAATGTCTTCTCTGCTGGCCTAAACTTAATTTCATAGCTTTTCTCTTGGTTTTGCTACTTCCAGTAGTGTATGTTTATGTTAGAGCTTTTATCCAATTATATTTCTGCCATCATGTGTTGCCATGGCCAAAGAAATCTGCCTTGAGGCCTTCAGAAATAGTGCGGGCGCCTGTAGCTTACAATGAATGGCAATGAAACTGTTGCTTTAACCAATCAGATAATCAATCAGATTTAATCAGCCAATCAGATTTCGCTTTAACTACACTGGGGCCATCTAGCACATCTAGCAGGCGTACAATAACGTCAGCATTTTCTCATGCTTTGATTGGATGGTCAGAGCGCAGTACACGTATTACTGTATTGAAAACTATCTAACCGCATCTGTAGCGAACTGCATAAACTAAAATATATTCCTGTAGATTTAATAGTTTCTTTCCCTCCTCGACCCCCAGCAGGTTCAAACGTACCGGAAAAAATCCCTTATTCACTATTATCGAGCTTAACGCATAATTACTGCACACTATTCGATCTGTCCAGGTAATAACAGAACTGAATATCTGTAATGTATGCTTCAAATCTCAGTGTGAGAGCATGGGTCAGCTGTACACATCGTCATGTGTGTGTGTGTGTGAGCATGGGTCAGCTGTACACATCGTCATGTGTGTGTGTGAGAGCATGGGTCAGCTGTACACATCGTCATGTGTGTGAGAGCATGGGTCAGCTGTACACATCTGTCATGTGTGTGAGAGCATGGGTCAGCTGTACACATCTGTCATGTGTGTGAGAGCATGGGTCAGCTGTACACATCGTCATGTGTGTGTGTGAGAGCATGGGTCAGCTGTACACATCGTCATGTGTGTCTGTGAGAGCATGGGTCAGCTGTACACATCATCATGTGTGTGAGAGCATGGGTCAGCTGTACACATCTGTCATGTGTGTGAGAGCATGGGTCAGCTGTACACATCTGTCATGTGTGTGAGAGCATGGGTCAGCTGTACACATCGTCATGTGTGTGAGAGCATGGGTCAGCTGTACACATCTGTCATGTGTGTGAGAGCATGGGTCAGCTGTACACATCTGTCATGTGTGTGTGTGAGAGCATGGGTCAGCTGTACACATCTGTCATGTGTGTGTGTGAGAGCATGGGTCAGCTGTACACATCTGTCATGTGTGTGAGAGCATGGGTCAGCTGTACACATCTGTCATGTGTGTGTGTGAGAGCATGGGTCAGCTGTACACATCTGTCATGTGTGTGAGAGCATGGGTCAGCTGTACACATCGTCATGTGTGTGTGTGAGAGCATGGGTCAGCTGTACACATTGTCATGTGTGTGTGTGAGAGCATGGGTCAGCTGTACTCATCGTCATGTGTGTGTGTGAGAGCATGGGTCAGCTGTACACATCGTCATGTGTGTGAGAGCATGGGTCAGCTGTACACATCGTCATGTGTGTGAGAGCATGGGTCAGCTGTACACATCTGTCATGTGTGTGAGAGCATGGGTCAGCTGTACACATCTGTCATGTGTGTGAGAGCATGGGTCAGCTGTACACATCGTCATGTGTGTGTGTGAAAGCATGGGTCAGCTGTACACATCTGTCATGTGTGTGTGTGAGAGCATGGGTCAGCTGTACACATCATCATGTGTGTGAAAGCATGGGTCAGCTGTACACATCTGTCATGTGTGTGAGAGCATGGGTCAGCTGTACAAATCGTCATGTGTGTGTGTGAGAGCATGGGTCAGCTGTACACATCGTCATGTGTGTGAGAGCATGGGTCAGCTGTACACATCGTCATGTGTGTGAGAGCATGGGTCAGCTGTACACATCGTCATGTGTGTGAGAGCATGGGTCAGCTGTACACATCTGTCATGTGTGTGAGAGCATGGGTCAGCTGTACACATCGTCATGTGTGTGTGTGAGAGCATGGGTCAGCTGTACACATCTGTCATGTGTGTGAGCATGGGTCAGCTGTACACATCTGTCATGTGTGTGAGAGCATGGGTCAGCTGTACACATCGTCATGTGTGTGTTTGAGAGCATGGGTCAGCTGTACACATCTGTCATGTGTGTGTGTGAGAGCATGGGTCAGCTGTACACATCGTCATGTGTGTGAGAGCATGGGTCAGCTGTACACATCTGTCATGTGTGTGAGAGCATGGGTCAGCTGTACACATCTGTCATGTGTGTGAGAGCATGGGTCAGCTGTACACATCGTCATGTGTGTGAGAGCATGGGTCAGCTGTACACATCTGTCATGTGTGTGAGAGCATGGGTCAGCTGTACACATCTGTTATGTGTGTGAGAGCATGGGTCAGCTGTACACATCGTCATGTGTGTGTGAGCATGGGTCAGCTGTAAACATCTGTCATGTGTGTGTGAGAGCATGGGTTAGCTGTAAACATCTGTCATGTGTGTGTGAGAGCATGGGTTAGCTGTACACATCTGTCATGTGTGTGAGAGCATGGGTCAGCTGTACACATCTGTCATGTGTGTGTGTGAGAGCATGGGTCAGCTGTAAACATCTGTCATGTGTGTGAGAGCATGGGTCAGCTGTAAACATCTGTCATGTGTGTGTGAGAGCATGGGTCAGCTGTACACATCTGTCATGTGTGTGAGAGCATGGGTCAGCTGTACACATCTGTCATGTGTGTGTGTGAGAGCATGGGTCAGCTGTACACATCGTCATGTGTGTGTGAGAGAGCATGGTCAGCTGTACACATCGTCATGTGTGTGTGTGAGAGCATGGGTCAGCTGTACACATCGTCATGTGTGTGTGTGAGAGCATGGGTCAGCTGTACACATCGTCATGTGTGTGTGTGAGAGCATGGGTCAGCTGTACACATCGTCATGTGTGTGTGTGAGAGCATGGGTCAGCTGTACACATCGTCATGTGTGTGTGTGAGAGCATGGGTCAGCTGTACACATCGTCATGTGTTGTGTGTGAGAGCATGGGTCAGCTGTACACATCGTCATGTGTGTGTGTGAGAGCATGGGTCAGCTGTACACATCGTCATGTGTGTGTGTGAGAGCATGGGTCACTTGTACACATCGTCATGTGTGTGTGTGAGAGCATGGGTCAGCTGTACACATCGTCATGTGTGTGTGTGAGAGCATGGGTCAGCTGTACACATCGTCATGTGTGTGTGTGAGAGCATGGGTCAGCTGTACACATCATCATGTGTGTGAGAGCATGGGTCAGCTGTACACATCGTCATGTGTGTGTGTGAGAGCATGGGTCAGCTGTACACATCGTCATGTGTTGTGTGTGAGAGCATGGGTCAGCTGTACACATCGTCATGTGTGTGTGTGAGAGCATGGGTCATTTGTACACATCGTCATGTGTGTGTGTGAGAGCATGGGTCAGCTGTACACATCGTCATGTGTGTGTGAGAGAGCATGGGTCAGCTGTACACATCGTCATGTGTGTGTGTGAGAGCATGGGTCACTTGTACACATCGTCATGTGTGTGTGTGAGAGCATGGGTCAGCTGTACACATCGTCATGTGTGTGTGTGAGAGCATGGGTCAGCTGTACACATCGTCATGTGTGTGTGTGAGAGCATGGGTCAGCTGTACACACCGTCATTTGTGTGTGTGAGAGCATGGGTCACTTGTACACATCGTCATGTGTGTGTGTGAGAGCATGGGTCAGCTGTACACATCGTCATGTGTGTGTGTGAGAGCATGGGTCAGCTGTACACATCGTCATGTGTGTGTGTGAGAGCATGGGTCAGCTGTACACATCATCATGTGTTGTGTGTGAGAGCATGGGTCAGCTGTACACATCGTCATGTGTGTGTGTGAGAGCATGGGTCAGCTGTACACATCGTCATGTGTGTGTGTGAGAGCATGGGTCAGCTGTACACATCGTCATGTGTTGTGTGTGAGAGCATGGGTCAGCTGTACACATCGTCATGTGTGTGTGTGAGAGCATGGGTCATTTGTACACATCGTCATGTGTGTGTGTGAGAGCATGGGTCAGCTGTACACATCGTCATGTGTGTGTGAGAGAGCATGGGTCAGCTGTACACATCGTCATGTGTGTGTGTGAGAGCATGGGTCACTTGTACACATCGTCATGTGTGTGTGTGAGAGCATGGGTCAGCTGTACACATCGTCATGTGTGTGTGTGAGAGCATGGGTCAGCTGTACACATCGTCATGTGTGTGTGTGAGAGCATGGGTCAGCTGTACACACCGTCATTTGTGTGTGTGAGAGCATGGGTCACTTGTACACATCGTCATGTGTGTGTGTGAGAGCATGGGTCAGCTGTACACATCGTCATGTGTGTGTGTGAGAGCATGGGTCAGCTGTACACATCGTCATGTGTGTGTGTGAGAGCATGGGTCAGCTGTACACATCGTCATGTGTGTGTGTGAGAGCATGGGTCAGCTGTACACATCGTCATGTGTGTGTGTGAGAGCATGGGTCAGCTGTACACATCGTCATGTGTTGTGTGTGAGAGCATGGGTCAGCTGTACACATCGTCATGTGTTGTGTGTGAGAGCATGGGTCAGCTGTACACATCGTCATGTGTGTGTGTGAGAGCATGGGTCAGCTGTACACACCGTCATTTGTGTGTGTGAGAGCATGGGTCACTTGTACACATCGTCATGTGTGTGTGTGAGAGCATGGGTCAGCTGTACACATCGTCATGTGTGTGTGTGAGAGCATGGGTCAGCTGTACACATCGTCATGTGTGTGTGTGAGAGCATGGGTCAGCTGTACACATCATCATGTGTGTGAGAGCATGGGTCAGTTGTACACATCGTCATGTGTGTGTGTGAGAGCATGGGTCAGCTGTACACATCGTCATGTGTTGTGTGTGAGAGCATGGGTCAGCTGTACACATCGTCATGTGTGTGTGTGAGAGCATGGGTCAGCTGTACACATCGTCATGTGTGTGTGAGAGAGCATGGGTCATTTGTACACATCGTCATGTGTGTGTGTGAGAGCATGGGTCAGCTGTACACATCGTCATGTGTGTGTGTGAGAGCATGGGTCAGCTGTACACATCGTCATGTGTGTGTGTGAGAGCATGGGTCAGCTGTACACATCATCATGTGTGTGAGAGCATGGGTCAGCTGTACACATCGTCATGTGTGTGTGTGAGAGCATGGGTCAGCTGTACACATCGTCATGTGTGTGTGTGAGAGCATGGGTCAGCTGTACACATCATCATGTGTGTGAGAGCATGGGTCAGCTGTACACATCGTCATGTGTGTGCGTGAGAGCATGGGTCAGCTGTACACATCGTCATGTGTGTGTGTGAGAGCATGGGTCAGCTGTACACATCGTCATGTGTGTGTGTGAGAGCATGGGTCAGCTGTACACATGGTCATGTGTGTGTGTGAGAGCATGGGTCAGCTGTACACATCGTCATGTGTGTGTGTGAGAGCATGGGTCAGCTGTACACATCATCATGTGTGTGAGAGCATGGGTCAGCTGTACACATCGTCATGTGTGTGTGTGAGAGCATGGGTCAGCTGTACACATCGTCATGTGTTGTGTGTGAGAGCATGGGTCAGCTGTACACATCGTCATGTGTGTGTGTGAGAGCATGGGTCAGCTGTACACATCGTCATGTGTGTGTGTGAGAGCATGGGTCATTTGTACACATCGTCATGTGTGTGTGTGAGAGCATGGGTCAGCTGTACACATCGTCGTGTGTGTGTGAGAGCATGGGTCAGCTGTACACATCGTCATGTGTGTGTGTGAGAGCATGGGTCAGCTGTACACATCGTCATGTGTGTGTGTGAGAGCATGGGTCAGCTGTACACATCATCATGTGTGTGAGAGCATGGGTCAGCTGTACACATCGTCATGTGTGTGTGTGAGAGCATGGGTCAGCTTTACACATCGTCATGTGTTGTGTGTGAGAGCATGGGTCAGCTGTACACATCGTCATGTGTGTGTGTGAGAGCATGGGTCAGCTGTACACATCGTCATGTGTGTGTGTGAGAGCATGGGTCAGCTGTACACATCGTCATGTGTGTGTGTGAGAGCATGGGTCATTTGTACACATCGTCATGTGTGTGTGTGAGAGCATGGGTCAGCTGTACACATCGTCATGTGTGTGTGTGAGAGCATGGGTCAGCTGTACACATCGTCATGTGTGTGTGTGAGAGCATGGGTCAGCTGTACACATCGTCATGTGTGTGTGTGAGAGCATGGGTCAGCTGTACACATCGTCATGTGTGTGTGTGAGAGCATGGGTCATTTGTACACATCGTCATGTGTGTGTGTGAGAGCATGGGTCATTTGTACACATCGTCATGTGTGTGTGTGAGAGCATGGGTCAGCTGTACACATCGTCATGTGTGTGTGTGAGAGCATGGGTCAGCTGTACACATCGTCATGTGTGTGTGTGAGAGCATGGGTCAGCTGTACACATCGTCATGTGTGTGTGTGAGAGCATGGGTCAGCTGTACACATCATCATGTGTGTGTGTGAGAGCATGGGTCAGCTGTACACATCGTCATGTGTGTGTGTGAGAGCATGGGTCAGCTGTACACATCATCATGTGTGTGTGTGAGAGCATGGGTCAGCTGTACACATCGTCATGTGTGTGTGTGAGAGCATGGGTCAGCTGTACACATCGTCATGTGTGTGTGTGAGAGCATGGGTCAGCTGTACAGATCGTCATGTGTTGTGTGTGAGAGCATGGGTCAGCTGTACACATCGTCATGTGTGTGTGTGAGAGCATGGGTCAGCTGTACACATCGTCATGTGTGTGTGTGAGAGCATGGGTCAGCTGTACACATCGTCATGTGTGTGTGTGAGAGCATGGGTCAGCTGTACACATCGTCATGTGTGTGTGTGAGAGCATGGGTCATTTGTACACATCGTCATGTGTGTGTGTGAGAGCATGGGTCAGCTGTACAGATCGTCATGTGTTGTGTGTGAGAGCATGGGTCAGCTGTACACATCGTCATGTGTGTGTGTGAGAGCATGGGTCAGCTGTACACATCGTCATGTGTGTGTGTGAGAGCATGGGTCAGCTGTACACATCGTCATGTGTGTGTGTGAGAGCATGGGTCAGCTGTACACATCGTCATGTGTGTGTGTGAGAGCATGGGTCAGCTGTACACATCATCATGTGTGTGTGTGAGAGCATGGGTCAGCTGTACACATCGTCATGTGTGTGTGTGAGAGCATGGGTCAGCTGTACACATCGTCATGTGTGTGTGTGAGAGCATGGGTCAGCTGTACAGATCGTCATGTGTTGTGTGTGAGAGCATGGGTCAGCTGTACACATCGTCATGTGTGTGTGTGAGAGCATGGGTCAGCTGTACAGATCGTCATGTGTGTGTGTGAGAGCATGGGTCAGCTGTACACATCGTCATGTGTGTGTGTGAGAGCATGGGTCAGCTGTACACATCGTCATGTGTGTGTGTGAGAGCATGGGTCAGCTGTACACATCGTCATGTGTGTGTGTGAGAGCATGGGTCATTTGTACACATCGTCATGTGTGTGTGTGAGAGCATGGGTCAGCTGTACACATCGTCATGTGTGTGTGTGAGAGCATGGGTCAGCTGTACACATCGTCATGTGTGTGTGTGAGAGCATGGGTCAGCTGTACACATCGTCATGTGTGTGTGTGAGAGCATGGGTCAGCTGTACACATCGTCATGTGTGTGTGTGAGAGCATGGGTCATTTGTACACATCGTCATGTGTGTGTGTGAGAGCATGGGTCATTTGTACACATCGTCATGTGTGTGTGTGAGAGCATGGGTCAGCTGTACACATCGTCATGTGTGTGTGTGAGAGCATGGGTCAGCTGTACACATCGTCATGTGTGTGTGTGAGAGCATGGGTCAGCTGTACACATCATCATGTGTGTGTGTGAGAGCATGGGTCAGCTGTACACATCGTCATGTGTGTGTGTGAGAGCATGGGTCAGCTGTACACATCGTCATGTGTGTGTGTGAGAGCATGGGTCAGCTGTACACATCGTCATGTGTGTGTGTGAGAGCATGGGTCAGCTGTACACATCGTCATGTGTGTGTGTGAGAGCATGGGTCAGCTGTACACATCGTCATGTGTGTGTGTGAGAGCATGGGTCAGCTGTACACATCGTCATGTGTGTGTGTGAGAGCATGGGTCAGCTGTACACATCGTCATGTGTGTGTGTGAGAGCATGGGTCAGCTGTACACATCGTCATGTGTGTGTGTGAGAGCATGGGTCAGCTGTACACATCGTCATGTGTGTGTGTGAGAGCATGGGTCAGCTGTACACATCGTCATGTGTGTGTGTGAGAGCATGGGTCAGCTGTACACATCGTCATGTGTGTGTGTGAGAGCATGGGTCAGCTGTACACATCGTCATGTGTGTGTGTGAGAGCATGGGTCAGCTGTACACATCGTCATGTGTGTGTGTGAGAGCATGGGTCAGCTGTACAGATCGTCATGTGTTGTGTGTGAGAGCATGGGTCAGCTGTACAGATCGTCATGTGTTGTGTGTGAGAGCATGGGTCAGCTGTACAGATCGTCATGTGTGTGTGTGAGAGCATGGGTCAGCTGTACACATCGTCATGTGTTGTGTTGACTGTCCCTGTGTCCACTGCTTCTGTCGAGTGGACACTCTCAGCACTAAAGCCAAGTAAAACTGATGCCAGAAATGCGACGGGACAGACTCAGCATTAGCCTCGATGGCGATAGAAAAGGTTGTTGGGACTGAAACGCACAGATAAGCTGTACAACAGAGTAATTGAAGTCTTTTTGAGGAAAGAAATTAGGATGGATTTTGTGTAAAAAAAATAAAAATAAACTGTTTTGGTGAGTATAATGCTTTTTTTGCCCCCGTTTTTCCCGTGGTGAATCTGATTTTCTTCTTCATTTTTCTTGGAAATGTATGATCGAAACTTCCTTATTTATTTTTTTCAAAACATTAATACTATTGTAACATCTGAAAAGGGACTTTAACCCTTGAATGACAAGACAAGGGAGGCTCCGCTTCTGAAATTATAATCGTGACGCAAGAACAAATGAACACTAACTCTACCGGCCTTTTCCCAACTCACCGCATTAACCCAATAACTGCCGGTGCAACATAAAAACAGCAATTTCACAACAATTATAGAGAGTCTGTGCGCTGCTACACTATTAAAAGTTATTAATTCAGGTTGGACACCACTGAAGGCCTATGTGTGAAATGCACGACCCGCCACTGACAAACAAAGATATCCTGACATTCATGCATTACTATTTCAATTTCATTTTACTCAACTTTATATGACATTAACTGTGCTGTATAAGTATTTGCCCATCCTGATTTCTTATGTTTTTGTGTCTAATACTAAATGGTGGGGCCTTTTTCATAGATTTCATTATTTTGCAAGAAAAGAGTACAATTGAGCGGACAACTTTAGTTCAGCCTTATTGGAGGGTTTTCAAGCATGAACTGCCTGTTTAAGGTCCTGCCACATCTTCTCAATTGGTTTCAGGTCAGGCCTTTGACAAGGCCACTCCAAAACTGTCATTGTGCTTTTTTGAGCCGTTCAGAGGTGGATTTACTCACTATTCTTTGAATCATTGTCTTGTTGCTTGAGCTTCAGTTTGCAGACTAAAGATAGGACATTGTCCTTTAGCATTTTCTGATAGAAAGTAGAAAAATTTGGTTTCTACGATGTTGTTCTGACCCTTTGGTGACTTTGAGCCACTTCTGGGAAGGTTTGCTACTGTCCTGAGTTTTTCCCATTTGGATATAATGGCTCTCACTGTGGTTCTTTGAGTCCAAGAGCCTTTGAAAAAGCTTTGTAATCCATCACAGATGTATTTCAATCACCGTCTTCATCATTATTCCTGGAGTTTCTTTCACCTTTGTCAATAGTGTGTTACTGTTTAAGACGTTTTAACCCTAAAACAGGCAACATGTCTCACGAGATACATAGTTTTTATTGTCTTTTTTGGGGCATAAGAACGATTTTTTCATCAAATTATTTTATCACTTATGAAAGCCTGGTCTGTCTTGAGTATGCTGGTCACATGCTTTGCTTCAAAAAATTTTTTTATCAATTAGTCAGCCTGACCTAAATCCAAAATGGCTGCCAGTGGTGCAGAACATTCAGATTTTGAGATAAGTATATATATATATTAAACCTACATTTCTCCTGAAAAAAAAAGATTACTGCTAACATTAATTGTGAACATTGTCTTAAGGTGCTGAAGGAGAAAATTAAGTAATATGTTGTTCATGTTGTTATTTAGCACGTTTTGAAATGTATGTGTCTCCTGAGACACGTTGCCTGTTTAGGGTATAAAAAAGGGATTAAACCAGCTCTATTTAAAATGCACTATTCAAACTTAAATGATTGTAATTCAAGAATGCTTTGGAATATAGACCTAAGTTTGGTCTTATTTTAAAGAAAACAGTCAGCAGATTATTGCTGAAGTGATAGCACTTCAAAAAATGAAAGTATGAAAAAGTTAAGGAAGTTTAAAACTTACATTAAATCAAATATACTGTACTTAATATTTATTCTTTTTTATAAAATATGTATTTTACAAAATATTTTTTACTATAAAATTACTATAAAATCAGCCAAAAGCCAAAAGCCATATATCTAAACAAGTTGTGTTCCAAATTTGAAGTTGATATCACAAAAATTGAAGTTCCCATGAGATTTTGTTTAGGCATAATACCAAAAATAGCCACCGGGTGACTTACATTCTATTGAATTTAATTGTATGCATTCTGCCATAACAAATTAATACATTTCTGTCCAAATATCACTTCTGTCACAAAATATAGAACCTTGAGACTCAGACCTTTCTGACAATATGTGTTTTGTCAAGATTAGAAAAGGTTTTGATCATAAATTATGAAACATGACGATGCCCAAAAGGGGAGGAGCCCATTAAAAGAATTTAAAGTACCGTTTCTATGGTAACACAACGTCCAATTTCAGAACGGGGTTTCACACGCTGAATCTTGAGTTCGTAAGCTTTCGAGTGATATATAATTTGTCAACCTTAGATCAGGTGAAGTATGGGATTGTTTTAAACATACAGTGGCAGTAACAGTTAACACATTAATGACTTGGTCCTTTTTTATACCCTAATCAGGCAACGTATCTCAGGAGACACAAATCATAAAATCCAAAATACATGAAATTTAAAAAAAACTTATTTTGGATATGTTTTATTTAAGTCCAGATGATATAAAAAATTAAATGAAATTATTTTTTGCTTAAAATTTTCCACTCTTGCCTGTTTAAGGGTTAACCAAGTTCATGCTGTTGAAAAAGTCCTATTGAAGTGTTTATTTGATGAACAGGACTCCAGTGATCAGGACTGACTGTGTTTAGTCCAGTTGAACAACATTATAAATACAGTTACATAGATTTGAAGAATTAGTAATTATGGAGCCAAATACATTATCACGCAGGCCCAGTTAGTATTGAATAACTTTTTTGCTTCAGTAAATAAGATTATTATTTACAAACTTTACTTTGTTCACTCAGGTTGTCTTTGTTTTATGGTAAGTTTTAATTTCTGAATCAATTTAGTATGATATTTACACACAAACAGAAGAAATCAGGGTGGGGGTAAATACTTTTGCACAGAATTGTATGATCATATCACTGTATTTTCTTCTCTTCACTGTAATCTGGTTTTTTATGTATTTTTGTTTAATTCTAGGAGGAGCTCAATACAGCACTGAAGTCCTTACAACAGAAACTTCAACACAATGAAAAACAGAAAGGAGAGTTTGAGAAAACCGCTCAACACATCAATGTGAGGAAACAGAATCAAGAGTCATTTTCATTACAGCTGTAGGATCACTTTATACTGTTATGAATCAATATATTTAATATAATGAATTCCAGTTGATTATTTCTGTAAATGACAAGCAGCTTCTGCTTCTGGATCTGTTATATGTCGGGTATCTGAGATTTGTGTTGATTGAGATGATTGAAGTGAATGTGATTTGATTTCAGTCTCAAGCTGAGCACACAGAGCGTCAGATTAAAGAAGAGTTTGAGAAGCTTCATCAGTTTCTCAGAGACGAAGAAGAAGCTACAATCACTGCACTGAGGGAGGAAGAGGAGCAGAAGAAGCAGAGGATGAAGGAGAAGCTGGAGGAGATGAACACACACATCTCAGCTCTTTCACACACAATCAGAGACATGGAGGAGATGATGAAAGACAATGACGTCTCGTTTCTAAAGGTGACAAATCAATCTGGCTTCATTCTTTGTGCATAAATCAACTTGTATAGAGAGACTCATTGACAGTGAGAGTGTTTGATAAGATATTAAAATGTTTTTAAACTCTATATTTTCCAGAACTATAAAGTCACGATGGAAAGGTAAGTGAGCTGCTCGTATCTCTTCTCTCAGTGGATCTGAACTCAAATTCACTGCAGTTCTGACTCCTGAATGTTCTTCAGAGTCCAGATCTCACAGCCGGATCCACGGATGAGTTCTGGAGCTTTGATTCATGTGTCGCGTTATCTGGGTAACCTGCCGTTCAGAGTCTGGAAGAAGATGCTGGAAATTGTCCAACACAGTGAGTCTCGCTGATCTGACACAGTGCATATATATATATTAAAAATCACTTGAATTACTAAGTGAATCTGAACTGTATTAAAGTAAATCATCTGATCATACAGCGAACTCATAATGAAAAGTCTATTCTTCATGGTCTCTTTTTATGAATTAGGATACAATAGTGTTTATTCTATGTGTTTTACATTTACATTTCTAATACATCATATTTCATTCTGTAATCTGATGTTATTGTCTTTGCAGCTCCGTTGACTCTGGATCCAAACACAGCACATCCTCGTCTCACACTCTCTGCTGATCTGACCAGTGTGTGGTTCAGTGATGAAGGTAAAACACTTCCTGATAATCCAGAGAGGTTTGATGAGTATCCATGTGTCCTGGGATCTGAGGGCTTTAACTCAGGAACACACTGCTGGGATGTGGAGGTTGGAGACAATACATACTGGGGTCTTGGAATAACCACAGCATCAAACCAAAGGAAGGGATTGGATTTCTCTAAGTCTAATGTCTGGTATGTGCAGTACATAAACAGCAAATACGGCTCAAAATCCCCAGAGCAACCCGGCACTGTCTTCACTGTTGAACAGAAGCTTCAGCGTGTGAGAGTTCAGCTGGACTATGACAGAGAAACAGTGTCATTCTCTGATCCTGAAACTAACACACATTTACTCACATTCAGGACATCCTTCACAGAAACTGTCTTTCCATTCTTATGTAATATCTGCACAACTTCTCCTCTGAGGATCTTACCAGTTAAACTGTTTATTACAGCAGAAAATCACAGTTAAATCTCATTCTGCTTCTAGATAAATTTAGTTTTGTATATTATTCTTCAATAATAACACTGTAATCAAAGGGTCTCATTGATCAGTCACACTTCAATGTACAATTTAGAGCCAAATTTACCCTTGTGTTTCCTTGAGGACATGTTTGTCTCTTTCAGTTTTTTTAAAATCATTTTTTTCTTTGTTAATCCCTAATGCATCAATTTTGGCACAAGTGTGTATTTTTATTTGAATTTTCTTATTTCCTTTCCACATTGTACACAAAGTATTTACACTCAGGACCTTAAGGACAAAAATGTCCCCATTGAAACCCATTAAAACTGCCAATTTCTTTTTATCCCAGGGCCATTTAACTATACAATGATGCAGTCTTTGTTAATATACTTTTGTTCTGTTGGCAAGGCTTTAAAATTTTTTTTTTTTTTTTTTTTTTACAAGATGTGCCGTTTTCTCAGGTTTGGCCTATAAAGTGAAGTTTCCTGTTTTCTGCATAATTAGTCAATTGTATACATTATTGTGTAATAATTGTGTTTGTGTTGGTCTGAGGTTTGTGTATATGTACTAAAACATACAGTATTATTAAATGGGGACATTTAATTTTATATTTGACAATATTATTACAGCATTATTTTCCTGTTATCTCTGTAAAGCTGCTTTGAAACTGTTTTGCAAAAAGCACTATATAAATATAGGTGACTTGACAAAAATTGTATTTGTGCATGTAATAGTTGATAAAGAAAAATTATTGTATTTTAAATCCCAAAGAAATTATTATAAATGCAATACCATTAAACAAGTCATACAATAATGAAAGTATGTTTAAATTCATGTTTACAATATGTAAGACAAGATAAAGTGTCGACACATTTTAGTAATCTACTCGCCAGTGAAATCCTCATATGTTCATATATATATTATTATATAACTCGAGCTCTGAAACATGAATGCACTGTGAGGACAGCAGCTGTTTATATATTCATGCATAATGATTGACAAACTAGATACTAAATACTGTATATATAAGCACATAATCTGGATCTTCCTGCTTTCATCATGTTTCCAATATTTAATCCTTATCACATGAGAGTGCTGTTGATCTGAATATCAGTACGGTGGCTGTGATGATCACATGACTGATATCCTGCACTACAGCAACACACACACTCTCATATTGATCAACAAACAAGAAGTTTATTTATATATCACTTCACACAATTACAGTGTTTAGAGATCATTTTAGCATTCATGTTTTCAGGCTAATTATTTACCAATTTTCAAGTTAATAAAATATAATTATATTTCTATTCACTGAACCAGTTAATCTCAAACATGCACAAATGTAAGTTTTTGTAAAATAAATTTCAGGTTAAATGATCATTTATCATTATGTTCATGTTTTGCTCTTGTTTAGTTCTTCATTAATATTTAGTCTTGTGCAAAGTAATCGACTTCTAGCTCATGCTAACATTAAATTTTTTACTGAAATGTAAAGATTGAACTCAGTCTAAACTCATCCATTGACATGTAACTATCCGACCAAAGACACTGACAAACTGATTACAAGATACACACTTACAAAGAGCAACAATCACTTCAGCCTTTATTTCATATTCATCTTATTTACAAACAGTATAAAAAACATCCGTTCAGTTTATTTAACATTTCATATACTGAAAACACAAATACAGTGATTATCTCAAGTAAATGTGTGTTAACAGCACTGATCATTTAAATAGTCAAAATAGTACAAAGAAAAAAAGGGGGTCAGGACCAGATCTTATTCCTTTAGATCTTCACACACACACACTTCCTATAACGAAAGGAAACACCGTCAAACACACAACATTAATAGTAAATGAATAGAAGTGTAGCAGGCTTCTTTGTCAGATTTTTGTAGACAATCTCAACAAAAATCAGTGCCAACCCTGCAGATGCTCTTCCAAGATTACAGACACCACAGCAGAGGAGCGCTTCTGCTATGATGGTATCAGCTTGGGTCAACACTGAAGAGCAGAGTAAAGGTTATACCTGTGCTAGATCTCCATGGGCCGGTGAATCCGTGTTCATCATCTCTTCCTGCAGAGAAGAGGAAAAGCTGACGTTCACAACCCGTTTCACTTCCTCTAACGGGACAGCTAAATGTGTGTATTAACACTTGTGCTGTGTTGAAAACCCTTAAACACTTGATGTTCCCGGTCAAAAAATGACCAGCCTGCAAAAATCTGCCTATAAATCTGTCATTATGCTCAATCACCAAATATTGACTTCAATCTTTTTGTCAACTTGTTCTAATTAAGACAGTTTTATTTATGGAAATGATCAATCGTAGGCCTCATTTATCCAAGCTAATTTTTTGAGTGAAAAGTTATTTGTGGATGTCAGTTTTACATAAAATATTTTTTTAAATTCAGTTCATCACTAGTGTGCTTAAAAGGTGCAGTGTGTGACTTTTAGCGACATCTAGCGGTTCGGTTGCGAGTTCACACTAAGGGCTCAGCCCACCGCTCACCCGTCCCTCAGGGTCAAAATTAATACCTTACATTAGGGGTGTGCAATATTGACAAAAATATGTCTCAATATTTTCAAAGTTGTGTTGATAATTAGATGATATTTATATTGTGTTTATTTACTGGTAACCATGGCTGGTTAAGGCCTGTTGTTGACAGCTGACTCACGAAGATATATATATTTTTCATAATCTATGCAGTGGTCAGTTCACAGCAGTGAAAGGAATTAATTTTTTATTAAAGGGCAATATTTGCAACCTTAAATTGAGTTCCAGGGGCATTTTCACCCATATATGGACTTTTTTTTACTTAGAGGTATGCATCACCTTTTATGTCAAATTCTAACATTCAAAATAAATTATATTAGAATAATAACACAATGCCACTGTTACCAGTTAAATTAAATCATTAAATCAAAATCCATCTTTGCAGTGCAGAGGAGACACAGAAGCAGCATCAGAACTGGCATTAATATATTTACACCATTTACAACTGCATAAATAAAGCTATGAGATATTCAATTCTTTAATTCTTAATTCAATATTTCAAATATCTCAGGGAGTCACTCATTCAACCGATTTGTTCAAACTGCTGATTCATTCAGGAAGTGCAAGTGATTGTTCATTGAATCGTTAAAATGATTCGTTCAAAACGTGGATTTCAGTCAAGAAATCATCGCTGTTGTTGCATTGAGACTCTGCTACGGTTTCATTTTGAAATTCTCGTCAGTGAAAAAAAAGGGAAAACAAACAATATTGACAATATTATTTATAAAATGTAACTCACAATGTTCATTTAACTGTTATATAAAAGAAATACCATATTTGCTATTGTGCACGGGAAAATAGCCCTCTTGCTGATTAAATATTGTATGATAATAAAATAAAAAAGCTTTATACGTCTATTAGGGAACATACCTATAACTGCACTGACACATCACGCAGTGAAAGCAAGCATGAGAGACAAATGCGATGTCAGCTCGCAGGGCGACCTCGTACATAAAGTAAAACAATGATTACAATATCATAATAGACAATACACATCGCACACCACTACACACATAAAGAATGAACTTACAATTGAACTGAAATTAACCAGCTTTCTCCTCCTCTCCTGCTGTTTCGCGTGCAGGAGACAGACGTAATGCTGGCGCGAATGTGACGCGAAATGTCACGTGGACGAGCAAATCCACAAAGAACGAATAAATAAAAAAGTACGCTAATTAGATAGTTTTAATTTGGAAAAACATTTAGATATGTCTAAGTCAAATTTCCATTGAAAATTTAAGACCTTTCATAAGTAAAAATAAGACTTTAAGACTTTTTATGGGCTTAAATTTTTAAAATCTAATTTAAGACTTTAAGGACCCGCGGACACCCTGCTCCCTTTCGAAGAAGCTACGGTGTCTAAAACGGGACAAACATCGTCGTCTGAGACGGCAGAGAATAGCCAGAGTAAACCAAGTTTCTGTACCAGTCCATTATAAACCACATCATGGATAAAGTTTACAAAGCCATAGTCAGGTGAGGATCAAGGGTCTTAATACGTGATATAATAGTAATTAGTTGATTGTCTCTCGGACGTAACCAGAACATTTCTCCCCACATAGCAAACCCATAATACAGCGAGGGAGAAGAACCGCATGAAACTATGCAACTATATATTGTTTCTAACAGGAAAGTAAAAGTTTAGCTGGCTCAATATGAGCTGTTACTGTGGCTGAGCTGGTTAAAGCGTTAAGCCTTGTTTATACTCGACGCGTCCGCATGAACCCAAAGGTGCGCGCGGCAAAAATGACGTGATTGTAACACACGCGCGCCCCTCCTCATCCCCTAGACACCATTTACTACACACAATAGGCTTTTTTTCTCTGATTTTGGAAACTCGATCGACTTAAAATGCTTCCAAGATCGACGGGTTGGTGATTCCTGTAACTGTTTTACAGTCAATGACAAGAGTACTAATCAGCTGTCTCACGAACGTAACCAGCACATTTATCCCCACATAGCAAAGCCATAACACAGCGAGGGAGAAGAATTAAGTTACATGAAACAATCCAACTACATATTTTACAAGGGAAAAGTCACTACTCACGGTGTTTATGGCTAGCTTCTAGCTTTCTACGGCTTCTCTTTCAAGGTAGTGACGAAACGCGCTCTGTAACGCTGTTTGTTCGCTGTCGGCTACGGTAGAAACATGACGTCACAATATGTCGACCTTCATAGAAGGGGATTCCTGCGGTTATGTAGATATAAATGCCTCATTCTAAGGTAATAAAAACATTACGGTTTATTAAGTAAGTTCTTTATACACCACTGAACACATAGTTATGGATGTCATATTGCATTTCTGTTAATACTCAACATTCTCAGTGTTTAATCAGCTTTGATATATTTAAATGTGCATATTGTAATGTATGCATATATTTTATGCACATTTAAAGGGCATGAGAGATTCACAAGCAATTTTGGCAGGCCGGTCATTTTACTGGGAACATCAAGTGTTAGTCAGTAACCTGAAGTCTAATTCAACACCATTAACTAGCATTTTCAGGTACAGGAAAATCCTCTAGGTCAAAATGACACAAACACAACATGAGGGCTGAGGAAAGGAGTTATTTTAATTTCATGCGGACTTTAAAATGGCCAAAACTAAACACTCACCCGTCTCAACACAACTGGCCGTCTGGAAGAAGGTATTCTGGGGTCTCCTGTGACCTGTAACAACAGCATTAGTTAGACTCAGGATCGAGAGTGTGACTGAAACACACGTGTGTGAGGAGTGTGGGCCCTCAGACTAGGGCTGGGTCACGTGATGAGCTCAGTCCACTCTCAGAGGGCCCGGTCTGCCAGTGTGCCAGACCCGCAGGATTCACTAAAACAGCCAAACCTGCACCAGCAACAGACGGCAGAGCCTTTCTCTCCCAGCAGAGTAACACCGGCTCAGGCACGGGCTGGCCTGTCAGCTGACTACCGCTGGGTCTACCACACACACACACACACACAGCAGAGTAACACCGGCTCAGGCACGGGCTGGCCTGTCAGCTGACTACCGCTGGGTCCACACACACACACACAGCAGAGGTAAAACTGGCTCAGGCACGGGCTGGCCTGTCAGCTGACTACCGCTGGGTCCACACACACACACACAGCAGAGTAACACCGGCTCAGGCACGGGCTGGCCTGTCGGCTGACTACCGCTGGGTCCACACACACACACACAGCAGAGTAACACCGGCTCAGGCACGGGCTGGCCTGTCCCCTCACACACACTTACATTAGAGACGCTTCATCTTCATCTGGGGTCAGCGCACGACACACTCAGCCACCTGAAATCACAAAAGACCAACATACATGATCAATAGTCAGTATTGCTGTTTTCACACACGAGTTTCATCTTCAAGCGCCACGGGAGATCTGTGACTTCTAAAACACTGTTTTAAGGTTGTTAAATTTCACACGGCCAACCAAAGTCGAGGAAAGCAACCACGTGCTGCTGAAACCCGCGCGCGCCCAAACTAGCATTTTTCAAACGTCATAGATTACAGCGTAAAACTGTCCGAACACTTATGTAACTCAACACATTATACAAAAAAAAAAGTTAATTACCTTCGTGTAGCCTTCTGACTTTCTCATCATCTCCGTGTGTTCTGGCTCTCTTCCACTGAGACATCGCGAGGGAGAGAGCGAACTGAAGAGTGCGCCGCTATTTATAGCGCTCCTACATACCAGCGAAGAAGAGCGAGCGTGACGTCACGTGGTGACGTTGATTCATTCGGACTCATGAACTAACTGATTCATTTGAATCAAATGATTCGCAAACTCTCTACTGTAGCGATGACTTTACCAACGTCCAGATAACCATATAGATACCATTATGTATTGAAATTGGCGAAGTACATTCAGTAGCTTCAGGTACAAGTATATTTTCAGACACAAATCCGTGTCTACGCACACAGTCCCTGCATCAACACCATAGATAGATCAACAAAATGTTCATAAACCTGGAATTTAGAGACTGAAATTACAGTCGAGACTATTTGTATTGTCAGAGCCCGTCTAACGTCTATTAGACATTCTCTGGTATTGTTCATTTTCAGACAGTAGGTGGCGCTGTACCTTTAGATTTGGGTTGAAGCTGCACAAGTAGCAACAGATATTCACTCAAAGTGTTGTCTAGCTGTAGGCTATGTATTGTTTGTTAAAGTCCCCCTGTGGTGAAAATCCAGCTTTTAATATTGTTTATATGTCAATGTGGTGTTTTGATATGTTACATATGTTACATGTAGCCTACCATAGTAACAACAGTAAATTATGCATAATTGCATGCAACCAGGCCCGGATATATTACGCGGTTACCTGTGGAGTTGCATATGGAGTGTTTTAGGGAGCGCTGCATTTAAAAATCTGTCGTTCCAAAGCGAGGTGTGTATTGATTGTTCATTGATGGTATAAAATTAAGCCCCCTTAACAATTTCACATTCAGTCATTTCATCCTGCAGCCAGGCCTGCATGCAACTAAACCTTAACCAAATCATACCCTCACCCTAAAGTAGCCTACATGTTGTTGCTTAATATAACTCAGGCCTACTTAAATATATAATTACACTGTCTGTTGTAAACCTTTTTTCTTCTCAAGTGTAGAAAAGATAGAGTTGCAGATTAGGAGATTGTTGAGGTATAAGTTCTTTATTTCGTCGCTGTAGTCATCTCAATTAAGTCTGACTTCTTGAGTCAAACATTGTAATATATATACATTATAAGAGAGAGGGATTACATTGTGATGGTGGAAACTCGTATACCAGTTTAGTAACCTGTATTAAAAGAGAGAGGAAAACACTTATTCAAACCCTGAGACTCCAGAACAGGAGTGACAGGACTCTCTCTTGCTAAGACAAAAGCTCGCGAGAGTCTCCAAGAGTTTCATTAACATGTTTCATTTAACTTACAATAGAAAGAAAACCCGTCTGACAGCTGTAGCCTATATAGAGACACAGAATAAGACAGGAGTTTCGTGCTCCACAGCTGAATGCTAAATTCAAGTTACAGAACTTTCTCCGTTTCTGTCTATAATTTGAGAGTGAGTGAATAATTGAGGTAGAGATGAATGGATATTTGTGTGTAAAACAAAAGTCTAAATTCTTGGCTCAAAAAACGAGGTTAAAAAATTCAGAGCACTATTTCTACAGAATATTCGTTTAGGCTTATACTGAGCAAATTATGATAATTTTATGTTGGACAAAAATAGCTAGATGACCTATTATTAAAATGTGCAGCACAGTACACAGGGTGTAATGCTGTATCCCACAATGCAGTGCATCTGACTATACCTGCCACAATAGTGAAAACCAGCCATTTTATTATTAATTTTTTATAATTTTTTTTTTTCAAAAAACTTTTTTGGACACAAAATATGAACTGCTTCAGTTTTGACATAAGCGAGTACTTATTTGTACATATTATGAATCAAAACTAAATAATATTTGAGTTAAGAGAGGTCTAATGCCTCTAGAAGTCCTATTGTATTCTAGTCGTGACTTCTAGAAGCGTCATTACATTTCCCGCACAATAATGATGTCACTGACGACTGATCAAACCAGCGACGGCCAGAATGACACACAGCAGTTTATTGCCTTTCCCAAGAGTCCCGGCGTCATTCTGTCCTATATAAGGATCTTTCCC
This sequence comes from Siphateles boraxobius, assembly GCF_051911475.1. Lineage (NCBI taxonomy): Eukaryota > Metazoa > Chordata > Actinopteri > Cypriniformes > Leuciscidae > Siphateles > Siphateles boraxobius. Next base: position 174,730 of record NW_027508719.1, on the reverse strand, counting down.
ACTGAGAGCCAAGACCAGCTTCTTCCCCCATCCCGATCCCGCTGTTCGGATGTGGATTCCTGACCGAGTTGAAGCATCACCATAGCAACGGTCACCAGTTGGGAGTGAGCCGGAGACTGGGATGAGGATATGGGGCTTCGAGTGCAACCGAGGGCCACCAAAACACGAGGACCGCAGAATAACAGGAGGATTCGGGAGCCTGTGCTTCAGTTCCCATCCTCACCTTAAAGATTTGCCACAAGCTTTTGATAGAGTGAGAAGAGAAGCACACATATAGCTGGCGTATTATTACCAACACCATCAAACTTCACAAAATCAGCTTTTTATTAAGGCAGCGATAGTGCAAAAATGTATTAGATGCAATTTATACTTATACCGTCAAACCGAAATGTATTCAGACAGCTACAATATTTCTCACATTATCACAGTTTATTCGCTATAGTTTAGAAAATGGTAATAAAATATGACCAGAACTCGGAGTTATCATATCTGTTAATATTTCACTGGTTTTGTCCATCCTTCTGTTAGACTGTCTCACACAGGAATTATGTTGAATATCTGTCAGCTGTTAAATTTAACTACACAATTAGATAACACCAGTTTAGCTCAACCAATCACCAAGCAATGCTTCATGTTGTTCAGTCTGTGCTGTAAAAATGTGCATTAGCAATTAAAGAAACAAACTTCAGCAAAACATGATCAGCTCAAAGAGTCTTTTTTAATAAATTTTACTGGTAGTCACTGTATGAAGAATTGTTTGGGTGTAATATGTCACAGTTTACTTTATTTTGCTCTCCCCACTTACATAAATGAACTACAGTAGGCTATAGTGTCCTGCACACACTAAACATATATCACAAATTATTTCTGGTGTCTGAATAATTTGTGGTTTGACTGTACAGTATATAGTGCAAATATTGGAAGATTTGCTCCTCAGTGTATTGTAGTACATTATAAAACAGTATACTGAAATATTCAGTGCTTATGATTATATTTATTAAATTCATAAATGGATGCCGCCTTATCATGACATTACCGGTCCTGAAACCTCTTCTTGCACCTATAAACACTTTATCCTCATTATTAAATACCTTTTAGGCAGTTTATTTCAACTTTTCATATTTATTTTAAAATAAACGCCTCTCTGAGCTGATGTGCAATGGGAAAAGGGAGAAGAATGAGTTCGGAAAAGGCAGATTCGCATCAAAAGCCTTTTCCAGGTTTCGGCCCATTGGCACAAACGCCGGAAGTAGTAGATGATCCGGGTACTGTTAGTTTTATGACTGTTTTATGAATACAAGCATACGTTGCGTCCCAAATGACATATTATGTACTCTGCACTTATAGTGTGCACTGTGTACTAAACCATTATTTCCATCGCCGGTTTTGATCTAATCGCTGTCGCGAGTGATGCAGAAGAAATCTGATTTGAGCAGCCAGAACATTCAGACTGAGATGCAAGTGTAAAAATTGTATTTCAATTACATTTCAAACCATTTTCATGTTTTATTTATTTATTTTTTGCTGTACACACTTTCAAAAAAACATCTGGATAAAACTTGGATATGCAAAAAAAAAATCTGATTTTGTCTGTCAGTGTGAACATGGTTAGTGGTTTAAAGGTCGTCCTCCAGCATTGGGTATTTGCAGTGCACTTTTTCTTGTTGTAATTTGCAGTGTGAACGTAGGCCTACTACTATATATTTTCTACAAAATGGCATAATAATGCTTAAGTATGTGAATTGGGATGCACCAATCTTTAATCTAATATAGTTAGGAAGTTTGCGATTTCAGATGCAAACTGAAACTTGGTGCAACAGTCATTTACTTTCCATTTTACTTTTAAACAGGAAGATAGAAAAAAAGGACTATTTGAATACTGGCCTTCCACAAACACTGAGGGACTTTTTGACCAGGACATGGAGGGTAAAGCTCAAGCTCAACAGAGATGCATCTCAATGGAAATGCTTTTTGTTTTTACTAATCTACCCTTGTTTGTGGTGAAAATCCAGCTTTTAATGTTGTTTATATGTAAATGTGGTGTTTTTAATATGCTTTAAGACAAACCATGTGTAAATTCATAAGTCGACAGCATTGCTGAGTATTTTCTGCTTAAAACTGCAGTGAACCAAAGACAGTCTCAAAAACACGGTTTGAAATCGCTGGTGTTTCTGACGTCACAAACTACCTTGTAACCAATCAGATCAACGTGTGATCGTCAACGAGTGGATCTCTGAGTGAGTGAGTGGAGGCGGGGCTCATTTGCATATTCATAGAACCACCTAAATGAGGCAAGGGTGTCGAATTACATTCAAGATATTTCAAGGAAATAACATTTAAATATGTCATTTATGTGATCAAAGATGAATTTTAAGGGATACAATTATTGACTTCAGGGGGACTTTAACCTTCATTATATTATCCGGCATTAAATCACCAATAAATTATAACTATTTGGAAGAATTTAAAAAGGATAACAGCAGTAGACTAGAACTAGGAGAAGCAAATAATGTCTATGAACAGAGTAACAATCTATTCATTCTTTATTTCAAAGTCTTATTTACAATACAAATATTACAAAGGTGTTTTTGACTGTTAATTTAACATTTCATACAGAGAAAACACTCATGTACAGCAGATTACCGCAGAGATCTGCCCGCATTAAATCTCTCTCATCTGTAAAGTGCATCAAACGTTGAAGAAGCTCAACATGTACAAGTGGAAACTCGCACAATTTTACTTAAACGTATTTGCTTTGGGATCATGAATTTTAACATATTAGTTTTGCGTCATTATTTCTGTACCTGTGACTGAAGTACAAAAGTCAATTTGACCTGAATCAAATGGCCAGTTTAAAACCAGGCAGACCTCAGAGGGTCATTTACTGAGGTGTGTTTGACCCAAGCTGTGTTAGTTTTGACAATCTAACATCAGAAACCATATACCCGTATTGACAGCCGGATCTGTCAGAGCACTCGAGCGTTCAGAGGTAAAGCGTTTCCATCAAAGTCCTGAAATGCGAGGCGAAACTCAAAGCGACCTGAGCTCTGAGAGTATCGGTCACTAAGCTTGGGTCACTCAGCTTGGGTCATTACAGCGCCGGACGGGCCGTTCTGGCCGGACCCGATGAATGGATCCTTTATTTGCAGGGAGACAACAGTTGACCGTTCACACACCTTTAGTTCCTCATGCATCCAGGTTGGGAATCGGCAATTCTGGAATCCAATACTTGTTATAAAATTAAAATTTTGATTCTTCTTATCGATTCCTTTGTGACCATTTCAATATGAGTTTCAAGCGTGAGACGACTCGCTCGCTGTTTTCATGTGTAACTATATTGGGCAACTCTTAAAGTGACAGCACTAATATTCCTGCTGCCATCTCATAACACTAATCAAACAACTAAAGACAGAGAAAATTCGACTGAATAACTTTAGTAACTGAACTTTATAAATAAAATATAAATTACAAATATAGTTGTTGTTTTACATTTGACTACAGTGTCTGTACCTGAAAATCTTAAAACACTGTTTATTTCAATCGTGTCTTTGTTCAGTTGTGTCTACTTGTTGCGTTCGCTAATTTTTTATTTGTTCTTTTTTAATTACTAAGTGTTTGTCATGTCTTTAATAATGCTTGAAATGTATATTACTTAGGCTCGTTGGTTTTCTATGGTATTTTTAAACCGCAGGCAAAGTGTTCTTCAGCCTGTTGATTTATGTTCATGATATTTAGCTACGATTAAATGTTTTGCAGTAAAACTAAATGTGAATGATTTTCCATATTTGACCCAAACATGGGTTGAAACAACCCAGCATTTTTTAGAGTGTACGTTTTTTTTCTTTCTTATTACGATTTGAAATTAGGAATCTATAAGAATCGGAATCGATAAGCAGAATCGAAATAGTAATCGTTAAAATTCAAACGATACCCAACCCAACTCATGCATGTAACGAAATTTCATAAATGCACAGATAATGTAAACTCAGGAGTTGAAGGAATCAGATATCATCTCCACATGGGTTGGGCGGCAGCTCTGGGGATTTTAGGGATTCTGGTGTTTGTCTTGGCTTTGGCTGCACTTATGATGGCCGTGCGGATGGTCTTCGCAGTCGTAGCCGTGGTGGGACTGTGTATGGTATGGTTAGCCGCGGATTCAGAGTTGGGCGCTAGCCGTTTGGGCACGCGAAGTGGCGAGCCCCTCACAAACTGCTTGTCTTCGTCCGGCTTCGACTTTTCAAAGGCGTTAGCTTTTAGTTTCCCCGTATCAGACGGTGCGTTCACTTTCTGCCTCGCACTACTATTATGTTTGAGCTCATTTTGGCCTCCGGTGAAGCGTTTCATTAGCGATGTGCGTACGGATGCGGGACGCGATACTTGACTAGCTGATAAACTATCAGCGGGAGTCTTGGTGTGAACTCTTGTGGTCCCGCTATAGTTAGTAGGCACTCCTCGGGGAACCATCAGTCTTTTAGTCGATCCTCGAGTTTGAGTTTTTAGACGGCTATCATCCTTAGCATGGGGTGAGCTACCGCAATCCCGCTCCTCAGCTTCCCGCTCTTTCCTCCATTTTGAGCAGTGATTGTTTGTGGCTGGTCGTGTCACGGTTGGAGAAAGGCTCTCGTAGGAGCGAAGGCCCTTCACTAGCGTGTGGCACTCCAGCGTTTCTCCGACACAAGGATAAACATTCTCTCGTTCTGCGCTACACGCCTCCCGCGCAAGAGGACTAGCTTCAGATGCGTTAGTCCACGTCTTTCCCAACCGAGTGTCCGTTTTGGCGTCTGTCTCTAGTGTTGCACCTCTTTGAGACTGAGACTCTTTGCCATTTACACAATCCTTCTTCTCAGGATTCTTCTCAGCATCGGCCACAATCTGCGTCAGCCTTTCAGAGGCGCCTTGAACCCGTTTCTCAACTTTCAACACTTTGTTAGGGGATATTCCTGCGAGCGGGAGGACATTCACTGCCCCCTGCTGATGTGACGTGATACTTGTTTTTCCCAAAGCAACAAAAGCGTTATCACTGGGGACTGTCCTCGTATTCAACTTAGAATGGCTTTTCACGGTGTCTGTTGAGTCTTGCTGAAGGCCACACGTAGAATCTGTGCTTAAACCCTGAGTTTCCTCATTCTTATGCAGTGAGTGTCTCATAAGCTCTGAGTCTCTCAGGGATGAGTTCGGCTGCGGTTGGATGTCAGATGTGATGTTTCTCTCGCTGGATCGGAGGAAGTATTGTGAGAGTCTACGCAGGCTTCGCCGGCTGCCCGTGTAACTCAAACTCCTCTGCAGAGCGTGATGCAGGTCGTCGGACTCGCGCTCCTCTTCCAGGCCCGTACACAGAGCCAGGGAACGTCGCTTTCCCACGTTCTCACGCTCGCGGGCCACGCGCCGCTGCTCCTGCAACTCCCTCTCTGTGTTCTCCTGTCAGGACACAAGTCACATGTGTACACTTCAGCTTGACACGAACATTTCAATATGCTGATTCACACTCACTTAATGTTCATGGAAGGTTTTACATGTATAAAAATATAATACATGCAAGTAAATATAGTGTATAACCACATACTGTTGATGGATATTAATAAAATATATTCAATTTGATCAAGTTAAATGCATGCCTTTATTTGGCATTTTAATCTTTATGGCCTTTTAATCTTTTAATCTTTATGTTTTGCCTATTAACATGCCTTTTATTGCCATTATCTGTAACTTGCTTTTTAATATGTTTTAAAATACTTGTTTTATATATTTAATATTAATACATTTAATATTTCAAACTTAACATTTAAGGGACTGCATGGTTGATAATGTTGCAATGGTAATTGTGACTTTATCTCATAATTATGACTTTTTCAAATTGCGAGAAAGTCAGGTTTGAAATGACCAATTCAATGATTCACAGATCTGTGTCACTTAAAATGTTCATGGAAGATTTTACATGTATAAAAAAATGTTTATCACATGCAAGTAATTAGTAATAATTTGTTACATTTATAGAGCGCTTTATATATTTATATATACTTTATTTATACAAGTAAATATAGTGTATATAACCAAATACTATTGATGGATATTAATCAAATGTATTATATTTGATCAAGTTAAACGCATGCCTTTATTTGGCCTTTTAATCTTTATGCCTTTTATTGCCATTATCTGTAACTAGCTTTTTAACATATTTTAAAATACTATACATTAAACATTTGAATAACTGCATGGTTGAAATGATGGTTCTTCTGATTGGAAGAAAAATCTTGCAATATGATTGGCATTTACAGATCAAACGAAGTTGCTGTTTTCTAAGGAAGCTTGTTTTCACCACAAAATAAAAAATAAAAATTGCGACTTTTTATCTTACAATTATTTTATTCTCACAATTGCGAGTTTACATATCGCAATTGACTTTTTATATCAGAATTGCGAGAGGAAAAAGTCAGAATTGCAAGAAAAAAAGTCAGAATAGCATTTTTTTTTTTCGTTGGTGTAAACAAGCTTTCATAGTTTTCCTGTTGGTTAGTAGCAAATATTTTTATTATATCAATAATATTACCAAACAATCTAACCAATTAAAGTTCAGTTAAGTGGTTGCTATCAATCACATTTACACAAAAATGTCAAGTTAAACTTTGTGTGTGTTTGTAATAACACTTTCAGATTCAGATTTTTGCAGCTCTAGATTCAGGCAAGTACTTTTAAAGTCCCCCTGTGGTGAAAATCCAGATTTTAATGTTGTTTATATGTCTATGTGGTGTTTTTAATATGCTTTAAGACAAATCATGTGTAAATTAATAAGTCGACAGCATTGCTGAGTATTTTCTGCTTAAAACTGCAGTGAACCAAAGACAGTCTCAAAAACACGGTTTGAAATCGCTGGTGTTTCTGACCTCACAAACTACCTTGTAACCAATCAGATCAACACAGGGGTGCGTTTCCCGTACAACTACGTAACTCGCTGCTTCACTACTATAGTACGATGAATCGTTGAAGAAATCAACTAGCTAGTCACGACTCTTTCCCGAAACCGTACTGTCGCAAATTGGTCGTTCAACCACGTTGGTTAATGATGTCACACAGTTGTTGGAGTAATAACTTTCTTTAATGAAGCTGTTTGAGATCAAATTAATGCTAGATGTTTTGTTATAAATTACAGACATTGCATCTGAGGACTATTTCTCATTTTTCTCAGTTATTTTGCTTTATTTCCAGATTTAATAATAAGCTCGTTCTTACGCACTAGCGCACGTTCACACATGCCACTCTTCAAAAACGGTGCTTTAAATCTCTTGACAAATTAAAAGACGTAAATTACATTTGTATGTATTCTAAATAAAAGACACTGAATGTCAGCTTGCGTATTTTGCTCAGGATAAGGATGTGTTGAGTCCACATGTCCTGTAAACTAGAAACTGCTTCTAACCGCAGCTCGAGATCTGTTGTTACACACACACACAACTCTGCGATGCTGTTTGCAAATGCTCGTTACAACGATGGTTTCGGGAAACACACCTCTGGTCAACGAGTGGATCTCTGAGCTGAGTGAGTGGAGGCGGGGCTCATTTGCATATTTATAGAACAGCGCATACTAAATAAGACAAGGGTGTCGAGTTACATTCAAGCTATTTTAAGGCATGAAGAATTGTTTTTCAAGGGAAAGACGTTTAAATATGCCATTTTGGTGATCAAAGATGAGTTAAGGGATAAAATGATTGACTTAAGGGGGACTTTAAACTTCATTTGAGTAGTTTCTATTTAAAGAGACAGCGCTACTCACCCTCACGGCTCTCTGGAAGCGATGGCAGAAGCCGTGGAAGATCAGACAGGCCTCCTCCAGTTTGAAGGTTTTGTCATCTTCACAGAAGAACTCCAGTAAAGACTTACTGCTCTCCTGTAAGCTTTCCAACTCATCCTGCGCTTCGGTCAGCCTCACCTCCGCAACCTGAAGGAAGAAGTGAGGGATTTACACCCTGAACAGGAGCATCAGCATCTGTGAGCATGATCTGCAAACACACACACACACACACCTCTAGAAAGGCTCTGGTCTGCATCTGGATTTCAGCGTCGGCCTGAGCTCTGACTCTGAGCGCTGAGACTCGGCTTTGCAGTCGAGAAAGATCCTCCACCACACACTCTTCTGACAACCTTAACACAAAAATACTTGATCATTCACGCTTTTATATTATCCATTGAGGAACATGACATGCTACGTACATGGTGTTGTGTACAGCTGTCACAAGAACCAACCATGCCAAATTTAAACCAACATTTCTTCATTAAATGTAAAATTTACTTTTTGATTTTGGGCTGAAATATGACCCAGACATAGCCTAGAAAACTAGACGCACCCTAGCGGCAGCAAAAATTATTTTGCAGAAAGGGTGGTCTAGCAACTTTCCATAGACTTGAGCTGGAAAAACCAAACTCTGGTCAGGCCAATCACATCGTGTATAGAGTTGGTGGGCAGGCTTAACATAATTTCATAATTCTTGAAAAGAAAGAAGATGCAGCTGGCGAACAGCGGTCTTTCGAATCGGCTTTGGCCGCAACTCTGGATGACTTGGAGTAAAGAGAACGTCACTTGAGTCATTCTTAAAAAAGGAAGATGTGTTCGGAGTTTTGACGATCAGATACGGCCAAAGTTTAATATATCAACTAGCTCCACTGGTGGAAAAACACATGGGACTCACTCAGCCACAGCCGTCCGTTGCTCTGGTTGGTTGTAGCGCTGTCCTATTGCGTGCAGAGGGAATTTGAAAGACAACCGAGTATCCCGCCCCTCGGATTGAGGTATGCCAATTGTGAGTTCCCAGACCCATCATCTTGATAGGTCTGGCTTGCCAGGCTAACCCAGACAGGCTTCATGACACTCATCCACGGATATTCTTCTAGAATTTATTTTTACTAGAATATTTCCTAATGGCTTTCAAATTACTTATAGAATATCTATTTTTCACAGTGTTATTCAAAGGCCGGACGTTATTGTGCCATTTTACTGTTTCTACAGATTAGAGTCAGCATCGCATCAAAACAATGGTTCACCGCCGCTCTTCACAACACAAGCACTCAGGGTTGTTTATGGTAATGATCTTTGAGAGCTACGTATATCCATATATTTTTATCAAGAGCTAAACACTCTCTTTCTCGCTCTCTCTCTCTCTCTCAACAGATATTTTCACTAAAACACTGCGGAAAATGATAATGCAGCTAATACAATTAATTTTATTTGTCATACAGATGACTCTGACCACTTAGCTAAACCAGGTTTCAGACAAGTTAATGCGTGGCGATTTTAGATGTTTTTTTCATACATTTAGCATTATTAATTAAATAAAAAAGTATTTAGAGCTGGTAAGAGAAGACAAAAAGACTTTGAAATTACTAGTTAACTTTTGTCCATGATGAGAGTTTTGACTATTAGATTATGTACATTGTTTGTTTTTAAGTAGTTTATTGCTTTAAACCAAATATAAAAATCAGACTTTTCTGAAGGGGTAAACCTGCACCTCCTGTAGGGTTTCTCAGTCCCAAGGCCTTCTGTGTGCCATACACAAAGGTGTATACATTTCAAATAAAAATAGCCTAGTAAAACATCTGATCTAAACTTTTTATATTCATATCCAGTTGGGAGAAATAATTTTTTTGTACACTTTTTTTTTTGTTTTGGCTTCCTGGGCCCAGGATTCTCATCTTTGATGACAATTTTGAGTTTTTTGAGTGATCTTTTTTTTTTTTTACAAAGTATACTACGGTCTGCCTCAATGGATATGAATAACCGTTTCAAAAAAGTATTGTCCGGACCTACGCTGGGAAAGAAATATAGAGACCGGACCTTTTTGAACTTTAATTGAATACCCCTGTTCTGGACTGATCTAAGAGAGCTTAACAACTCTCAGAAGGTGTTTGTCTCCTGACCTTGAAGCTGGACCCACGTGACTCAAGCGGCTGGGAAACATCAGCAAGTCTTTATCCTTCTTCACTGCCTCCTGTAGTAAAGAAGAAGAAAAAATCCCTCATGCTGAACCTTTTTTAGAATTTTATCCAACAGATTCCATTCTATCATAATGACATCATCATGTGGTTTCCTTTCATGTGAAGAGGCATAATGAGAGTCAGGCTCTTGTGACATCATCACGACACTCACCATGGCAACAAAATGGAGGAGGTTCATGCCTGGTTTGTTAGCTTTGGTGTCGGCCAGTTTGAGCAGAGAGGAAATCCTGAATCCAGCAGCATTTCCAGCGTAACCACCCTGAAAGCACAAGAGACCTCAGTCTGACTTCATACGAGGACACGGCTTATCAAAAACAGCGTGTTAATCAAAGACTCACAGCGTTCATGTAGTTTCCGGCCTTGAGCACCAGTCGCAGGATATAGTGAAGCTCGGGGCAGCTCAGCAGCTCTGCACAAACACATGAGCATCAAGCACTGATGCACAGACAATATCTATCTAAGACACTCACGTCACGCCTTTAACTCTTGTGCATCAATTCAAAAAAGTTACACATAGTCCATAGTGGACAAAAAATCCTGTGTCAAAAAACTGTCATAAAAATGTGAAGCTTAGGAGCAAAGACTTAAGTTTGGTCTCATTTTAAAATTGGCAGATTATTGTTGAAGTAAAAAAAACATTGAAAAGTAGACCAAAAAAAGCGTTATATAGGTTTACGTTTATTAAAATGATTAATGAACATTATTTTATATGAAATGTATATGAAACATGTTGAACTGATATAAAAACAAAGCCCTAAATCTAAACAAGTCATGTTTCAAGTTTGAGATTGATCTAAATAAATTGGCTTTCAGTGAGAGTTTGAGCTATAATAAGCAGAAGCAGAACACAGGAATAAAGTGAGTTTTTGCTTTATAGGCCAAACTTGAGAAAATGTCGCCATCTGGTAAAAAAAGAGTTACATTTTAAATTTTGAAGCCTTGCCAACAGAATGCAAGCCTATTAACAAAGATTGCGTAATTTTATAGTTAAATGGCCCTGGGATAAAAATAGAAATTTTAATGGGTTTCAATGCGGACATTTTTGTCCAAAAGGTGCTGAGAGGAACTATTTTGTGTTAGTTACACAGGCAAAATGATTTTAAAAAAAATACACTGAAAAGGACAAAAATGTCCGCAAAACTCAAGCACAAGGTCTCTGATACTGTGTGACTTGATTTAGGAGTCGAGCTGAAGCTTTCAGAGCTGCAACCGCTTCAAACCAACCCAGTGAGAGGCGGTTGTGTGAGCGTTTACCTCGAGCCGCCTCCCGCAGACATCTGGCCGCCACACAGAGAGAGGTCACCGCGGGGTCAAACTCCTGCTGGAGGATCAGGACGTCCAGACGCATGCGGAAGCTAGTGATGATGATGATGATGATGATGATGATGATGATGAGGAGGAGGAGGAGGAGGAGGAGGATTAATCAGGGCTCAGTGAAAGACACACGATGTGTTTATACTAGTGTTGTCAAATGTACAGAGTCCAACTTCTGTACCAAGTCGGTACTGAAATCTTAAAAATGTGACGATACCAGCATTTCCTTCTAGCAATTCAAGCGCTGTTGAACGGATTCTTAAACGCCTCTGATTGGCCATTGTTTTCACATCTATCAGCGGATCTCTAATATATCCACTATAGATTGATCAGCTGATAGATGTCTACTTTCAAACGCTCCCGTGTGTATCAGTGTAAACGCTCAATGAAGACAACATGTTATTGAAGCGTTGATCATTGTAGCCAATCAGAGACTTATATGTTGAGCGTGTGAACACAATGGCCAATCAGAGACATATATGTTGAGTGCGTGAACACAATTGCCAATCAGAGATATAAGTTGAGCATGTGAACACAATGGCCAATCAGAGACATATATGTTGAGTGCATGAACACAATGGCCAATAAGAGACATATATGTTGAGTGCATGAACACCATGGCCAATCAGAGACATATATGTTGAGTGCATGAACACAATGGCCAATCAGAGACATATATGTTGAGTGCATTGAACACAATTGCCAATCAGAGACATATATGTTGAGTGCATGAACACAATGGCCAATCAGAGACATATATGTTGAGTGCGTGAACACAATGGCCAATCAGAGACATATATGTTGAGTGCGTGAACACAATGGCCAATCAGAGACATATATGTTGAGTGCGTGAACACAATGGCCAATCAGAGACATATATGTTGAGCACATGAACACAATAGCCAATCAGAGACATATATGTTGAGTGCATGAACACCATGGCCAATCAGAGACATATATGTTGAGTGCATGAACACAATGGCCAATCAGAGACATATATGTTGAGTGCGTGAACACAATGGCCAATCAGAGACATATATGTTGAGTGCGTGAACACAATGGCCAATCAGAGACATATATGTTGAGTGCGTGAACACAATGGCCAATCAGAGACATATATGTTGAGCACATGAACACAATAGCCAATCAGAGATATACGTTGAGCATGTGAACACAATGGCCAATCAGAGACATATATGTTGAGTGCGTGAACACAATGGCCAATCAGAGACATATATGTTGAGTGCGTGAACACAATGGCCAATCAGAGACATATATGTTGAGTGCATGAACACAATGGCCAATCAGAGACATATATGTTGAGTGCGTGAACACAATGGCCAATCAGAGACATATATGTTGAGCACATGAACACAATAGCCAATCAGAGATATACGTTGAGCATGTGAACACAATGGCCAATCAGAGACATATATGTTGAGTGCGTGAACACAATGGCCAATCAGAGACATATATGTTGAGTGCGTGAACACAATGGCCAATCAGAGACATATATGTTGAGTGCGTGAACACAATGGCCAATCAGAGACATATGTTGAGCGTGTGAACGCAATGGCCAATCAGGGACATACATGTTGAGCACATGAACACAATGGCAAATCACAGATGTATATGTCGGACGCATGAACACAATGGCCAGTTAGAGACATACATGTTGAGTGTGAAAAACAGCGCTCAAAATGCTAAAGGGAAATGCTGGTATCGTCACATTTTTTAAATGGTATGGTACCGAAGTCGGTACTTTAGTCAACACTAGTTAATACTGGATCCTTCAGTCCTGAACTCTTACCTGGGTAACTCCACCAGTAGGAGAATGAAGAGATCCGGCTCTGCCAGTAAACTGCGGTCACCGCTGAACTTCTTCAACCGGGCCTCCTGGACAAAATGAAACGCAGTGACTTAATATTCAGCACTCAGTCCAACAGAAAGAGCTGTGATTGGAGATCATGTGGAGTAACAAGCAGCATCACATGTGATTCTCTCTAACAGACGTGTGTCGTGAGAGACGATACCTCTTCATTATCAGGCAGAAGTTTGCAGAGCTCAGACAGTTTCTCCGCTCCGTAACGCTCTCCGGCTCCTCGTCTCACGTCCTCCACGATCTCCTCCACAGCACTGAGAAAAGAGGAGACCACTGACGAATCACTTTCAAGCTTTTTCTCTGTCAATCTGTAGTACATTTAGTAGTCTTAAGATCTATTCGGGCAGGAATTGTTTCTTACAGGGTCGTATGGTATTTTCATAATTTTCAGGGGTTATTCTGTGATTTTACTGCCGTCCGAATCCAGAATTTCAGTGTTTTTGTCCCACAACCCGCATAAAAATCCCCGGCCAAAATTGTTTTTACTGTTTTTTGACGAACACAAAAGGTCATGTGGGGATTTAATTGCCGTCCGAATCTACATCTCTGAGTTTACAAGAGATCACTTCAAAATTCACTGTTTAACCTTTTGATGACTGCCGAGACCTGTACGTACGATAACTGTAGTGCTTCACTGTAATTTGCATGCATTTTATTTACAAGAACAACATTCATCACCGCTACACTGTAGCAACAAAAAGGAGAACGGGAAAAAGGCACGTAAACATTTGTAATGGGCCGTTATTGTGATATAGTAATATATGATTCAATTTTAAAACACGTAGGCTATTATACACAACAATAAAAATACGAACAATGCTTTATTATTTATTATTACCTCATGTTAATAAGAGGCTGCATTAACTTGTTTCCGCTAATTTCCATATTTTTAAAATGACATCTTTTTGAGATAAAATGCAAGAATATAAGCATTTCAAATACACGTATACGCGTGTCAGTCCCATTTTTAAAAATGAGATTAAAATATATAATAAATAGAACATTATTTTCCTTGGAATAATATGAATAAATTCTTATTGAATTTAATCAAAGCATATGACATTTTATTTACTGCAGACGTTCATGCGACTGACCACATGAGCAGTGTGTTATCACTGAGGCGCCATGCCGATTTATTTTTACGGACATCCACATAAGAAACAACGACCGTCCGAATAGGGTTTTAGTTGTATCAGGACTAAAGCTCAAGGGTTCTGGGTTTTATCCCGACCACCTAGACAAAAAAAAATGCAATCCTAAATCAATGCATTTTAACATCTCGCCAGTGCAACGTCTGGTCCGGTTGACCTAAATGAGGTCATATTTGCTCGTCAATCCAGTTTCACTTGGACATGTGGATGTGTGTCAAACACACAGCTGGTTCTTTTGCTCGTCTCCAAAAGGGTTTACAAGACCCAACTAGTTTATGTTTTGTATTTTTATGACATGTAATTTATAATGTCAGAAAGTATTGAAGGCTCTTGTGGTTTCTTCGTGGCGTTCAAACTGAAATAATGAAAAGGTATTACAGAACAAAGAGTTGCTTTGGCCACAGCGAGTGTAATTCATACTCATACACTTCAAAAGTGTGCACTTATGTTAGGTTACGGAAATGTGTTTGTCTGCGTGAGCACTTCTCCGTAATTTCCCCACATGTTCTGACAGATATCAGTCCCATGGTAGAGGTTTTCAAACTCAAATGGGAACTCCCATATATTTACTCAGAGAGCAAGTGCCGACATGAAAACACCAACCTTTTTACATTAAACAATGGCATTGAAAAGGATGAATAATGATTTATGAACTGCATCACTAAAATGGATCACATTTCTTTGGAAACACCTGAATTGAAACAGATATATTTAATCTCAGAGCATATTTTGAGAAGTTGCTGCAGAGATCAGCTTTCAATCCTCATCACGGCTCACTCGGGCACAGACCAGGTGTGACCTTTGACCTCCTTCACTGACCATCAAAACCAGCTGTTCTGATTGGACGGCATCTCCTAAACACTTGTCATCTGCCCCCCTTTTCATTCACACATCTCTCCTCCATCTCAGGGCAATCAATGACTCAAAATAAACACAGCGTGCAGACACTGGCCGTCTAAAGTGTTAAGACACTTCCTCCAGGACACCTTCATTTCCTATTCGTGACAAATGGGACTGTAACAAAAACGGCCAATACAAATATCTAGAGAGCAGGGTGGCCAATAAAATACCAATGCATATGAACAAGGGGTGTAACAATATATCGTGTCACAATATATCGCAATACAAAAATGCATCAATATGTATTGTGTATTACTATGTGAGAAATGTGTGTCAGTACTACATTAAACTACTACATATAATGTTGAATATAATGTATAATAATGCAATGGGAAATATTTGTGGGTTCTGATAATGCCAAATGTCTGATATTATCAGTAAAAAGTGGCCAATATTATTTTAAATATATCTAGTCAGTGAAAGAGTTCAAGCATGTTCATCTAAAATAATTCAGTATTTTCATCTTCAGAATCATGAATATTGTTATTCTGGTGTCTCTATTGTCCAGTGCTTTGGGTTTCCAGCATCAAGACCAACCCTATTCATTTACACACACAATGTAACACAAAATTTACCATTTTAATCAACAGTACATTTTTTGTCAATCTTTTACCGTATGTCTTGGAGTATCGCAATAATATCGTATCGTGAGTTCAGTATCGTGATATGTATCGAATCGTGACATGAGGGAATCGCTACACCCATAAAATGAAAACAAAATAAATTTTAGAAATTAAATGAAGACTTCTTTTACTTATTTCTCCTTTTAATTGGCCTGGCTAATATATATAAAATTAAACCAAAACTTACATTTTCAGCTGACGAAGAAATATCCCAACATTCATGCTGCGTTTTGAGTCGAGCAGTGTAACCTGCAAATACAGATACAGGTAATCAGCTCACAAACCCAGACAAACTCATCGGAAAACTAACAGTTAAGTCCATTACCTTCAACAATAAATTGAGACAAATACTCCACGTATGTCATTCTGTGAAAGCATGAATATATGGGGGTCTTTGGCCATTGAATCTCCCTGTTTTTCAGCATCTTGAGCCATAAACATTGCATTTTTGTCAGGTTAAGTAAGATAAGTGAAGTTAATACTTAAACGCATACCACAGGTATTTTATGACCCGTGACGTCGTTCACTACCCTCGCCCTCATTCATCTTTAAAGTTAGACATCAACCTTCTTAGTGCTCCTAAATATATTAATTATAAACAAACAAGAAAAAAAAAATTATCAAAGAATTCCTGTATTTGAATAATTTTTTGGAAAAAGTGTATAGGGTTGCTAGTGCATTTTTTTTCCCTGCGCATCGATTGAATCTTTTAATGACTTTAAAGTGCGATTTACCTTTATTCCTGAAGGTGGGAATTTCTGATTCACAATGATGACGTGAAGCTTCACTCATAATTACCGCAGGCATAACACAAAAGGATACACAAGTATCATCAGAGAAACTCAGTAATTTACTGCAGAGCAAGTACTGTGTGCAATCAAATATTGGTTACGATAGTTTTGAGAATATGATTGAGATTGTGAATATGAGCCAGAAGCTGAATGTATTGGGTAAAAGAGCTCTGACGACGACAGGGATGATGGTAAACAGCATCTGCTCAAATTGAACCCTGCCAAGGTCCTAAAATGGCTGCTTTATTTTGTTCTTTTGTAATATCAGGAGACGATGTAGATCTGAAGACCCGAATATGTAATGATTGGTGAAACAGCCATGCATTTAAGGCTTTAAAAACTTTTATAAAACTCTGGAAGCTGTTCCATTGTTGTGTTCGATCCAGCTGAACACAAGAACATACTGTAAAAACTGTTTCTGAATGTTGCCTGACGGTCATGACAGGGCTTGATATTAACTATTTCACTCTGCAGTAACTGTGGCTATTGGTTTTCTAAAGTTACGAGCCACTCAGCGTTTTCACTGGCCTCAATTTTGAAATCGATACCATTTGGCAGCAGGAATATTAGGCTGCTGTCACTTTAAGACATGACGCACTGATCCATTATAAGCAGCAAAAAAAGCTCAATTTATTACTGAGAGGCGGCTTTATGTGTGTGAACTTTAGGTTTGAGCACAAAAATCTGCAGGAATGAGTAAAATTATGCTCAAAACACACAATCCCACGCTGAAATTCAAGCCCCAACAGCAACAATATCCATATCCTGTATATAATCTGCCGGAAATTAGTGTTTCAGATATTTCAGTATCGGTATCAAAAAAATCTATATTTTTGACAGCACTACATTGCACTCAGTTTATTATTTCAGATGCTTTTTAAAAGACTACAATTGAAAAATGAGGCCTATATAAAATTCAACCAACTAAAGTAGCTAATAAGAGTGACTGCGTTACACACCACTGATGAAATACACACATGTGTGCTAATGTCAAACCCCGGTCATGACCCTACACAGCAAAAAAAAAAAATGTTATTTTTTAACCCAACCGTCGAGTTACACATATTAGGTCACTATGTTGGTTTATTTTCCAAAAATGTTGGGTCATTTCTCAAATCATTGGGTAATTTCTAGTAATAACCTGGCTGTTGGGTTAACTGTTGGGTTACATGTGTTGTATGTACACTCGTGCATTTAAAATTTTCGTACACAATTATGTGTATTTACATTAAATTCTAGACTGCCCAATATTTAGTTTGTAATCTAAAAATATAATTGCTGAGACATATGTATTGTTTCATACAAATAAAAAACCTGTATTTGAAAAACAGTGTATTTTATTTATTAACATAATGTCATAAAAAAAAAGTTAATTTAACTGTTGGGTTACTTTTAACCCAATGCATTGGTTTAAAATAACCAACAGTTAGGAAGGTGCTATACCACCCCATAGCTGGGTTACCCTTTGGGTTATTTTTAACCCAACATTATTAGGTGAGTTTGTATATATAGTTTTGCAAGAAGCATGCATGGCGGATAATGAAAATGACGTGCTCTTACTTTGTCCACACTCATCTCTAGTGGAGAGCCGCACCTCAGCACACTGCGCCGGAAGCCCCCGGCCCGGTCCGGCTTCACGCCCTCCTTCTGCCCGAAGAGCTCGTCCAGAGAGCGGAGGTCGATGGAGAGGTCAGTGTCCTCGTCCAGGGAGCCGCTCCACACACTCTCACGCCCCTCCACGCGCTCCTTAGGGATACGCTCCCAGTTCAGATTGCGGAGCCGGTGTTTGCGGCCAGAGTCTGTGCGGCTCAGAGGAGGAGGAGGAGGAAGAGGGGGAGGGGGGAGCGGGACGGTGGCCATGAGTCTCACTTCCGGCTCCTGGGTGTCATCAAAGTATGAGCCGTGAGAAGTTAAAGACTTTAATCTTCAGAGAATGGACCCAGCACAGCAGGAGAAAGATGATCCGCTCGCTCGAGTGAATCTGCAGTGGGACAGAAGATCCACAGACTCAAACTACTACTTCTTTTACTCTGAAAACTCTCTGACAGCTAAAGCACGGCACACAGATTAGCGCTAAAAATATAAAAGCTAAATATATTAGAGGAAAAAAATCTAGAGCTGAATTTTCAGCATCATTACTCCAGTCATAAATCATTCTAATATGATGATTTGATGCTCAAGAAAAATTTATCATTATTATCAATGTAGAAAACAGTTATGTGATGCATTTTAGGATTCTTTGATGAATGAATAGAAAGTTCATTTACTTAAAAAAAAAAAAAAAAAAAAACAACAATACAAAGAAAACATACATAGGCCGGCCAAAAAAAAAAAAAAAAGTCGCTGTTTGGATTTAAATAGGCAAATGTTAGAGTCTATAGCCGCTTCCATTACAGATTTGCCCAAAACTTTTACAATGTTTTGTATACGTAAAAT
This sequence comes from Siphateles boraxobius, assembly GCF_051911475.1. Taxonomy (NCBI): domain Eukaryota; kingdom Metazoa; phylum Chordata; class Actinopteri; order Cypriniformes; family Leuciscidae; genus Siphateles; species Siphateles boraxobius. Next base: position 155,649 of record NW_027508719.1, on the reverse strand, counting down.
AATCTTAAAAAACTTTTTTGCGATATATGGGAGTTTTTGCAAAATTGTTTCCATTGGGCGCATTTTCAGTTAGCAATTTCAATTTGCGCAATTTGAAGAATAATGGAAACCCGGCTTATTATTGGATCAATATTGCAGTGATTATGTTTCTAGCATGTTACATGTTTGCCAACAGTTCTTCTAACCATAATTGATGGAGTGTGTAGCTTTTCATTTCTTAAACAACCGTGTAGGAAGAACATCATGGCCATATTCCAGGACCAAAAACTGATGCAACTCTGGATGGAAATCAACATCACATCAACTTTTGGTCAAGATCTTGTATTGTCAAGAGTCCAGCACTCTGTAAAGTCTCCTCCAGCACATCCCAAACACTTTAATGAATTTAAGGAGCCGATTCATGTGTGAAAATGATTCTTCATGCTCCTCACAACCATTCTTTCACAATCTGAGCCTGATGAATCTTGACATTGTCATCCTGGAATATGGCCATGATGTTTCTTCCTACATAGTTGTTTAAGAAAAGAAAAGCTACACAGGGTTATAGAAGAACTGTTGCCAAATATATAACATGCTAGAAACATAATAATCACTGCAATAATGATCCAATCATAGACTCTTAAGCATTTGCCTATTTAAAGGTGACATATTATGCCCCTTTTCACAAGATGTAATATTAATCTACGGTGTCCCCAGAATGTGTCTGTAAAATTTCCACATAAAATACACCCAGATCATTTATTATAGCTTGTCAAATTTGCCCCGTTTTGAGGGTGAGCAAAAACAGGCTGTTTTTGTGTGTGTCCCTTTAAATGCAAATGAGCTGCGGCTCCGCCTCCGTTCAGAAGAGGCGGAGCCTTTCAACGAGCTTCAGATACTCATCCAGACTCTCAGAAATACCCAGCGATTGCAGCCTTGCGGAGAGACTCAGGAAGAGTTCAACTTTTAGACGCACCTGGACGTTTCTGTATGTTAGTGGATGCATCATTTATGTAGTTGTTGTGGAGTTACGTTGATTCATCTCATCGACTTGCATACCGTTATGTTTAACTTGTACACAAGTTGACAGTCCTTGAGTTGTTTATAAGACAGCGGTGACATGTTTTGGTCAATAGTGTTCAGTGCTCGTCTGTGCTCAACGACAGAGAGTTTCATGCTTTGCTCGATCTTTTGTCATTACGCTGTGGGTGGAAACATGCAGAGGGCCAGCAATATTATAATAAGATGCTCTTCATACATCAGAAGGGGAGCGAAATCTGATCGGCTTATTTTTTGACATGCTTGCAGGGAAAGGATCAAGTTACTGGGTTTCACTTTTCACATTCTCTGTGTTGGTTAGATGCACAGGGGACCCGATTACAGCACTCAAACATGGAAAAAGTCAGATTTTCATGATATGTCCACCCTCTAAATCAAAACAGCCACTTGTTTTTGTCCGGGCAGTGTATATTTTATTACAAAGGCTTCAATAACCAATCAGCACCACGGTAATAAGATGACATCATGCAAGTCGTCCTCACTTGCGTGCTTTAAACACACAAGCTCCGTTCATCACTGTACAATGAGGTTGTTTACAGCCATGACCCAACGTGAGCCTGTGGGGTCGGGCACCTGGCAGCTCTTGTCCCCCAATTAACACGAGTGTGTCTGTAATGAGTGTGTGCTTCCACGCAGGACTTGTGCTGCTGCCAGACGTGTTTAACCTGAGGTTACTCTTTTAAAAGGGCCCGAGGTGTTGAGACTCAAGCACTTTGTGTTTTCTGAGAAACTCCTGCCACATGTGTATCTACACACACCCTACGTGCTGTTCCTTCCTGCAGTCCAGTTCATTAAAGCCAATGAGGCCACAGGACAATAACAGATAAAAAAAAAAAAAAAAAAAAGTGAAGCTGACACAGATTCAGGATTCCTGGCAGAGCAAACTAGAGGTTGTGCTGCCAAAAACATGCGAACGCTGTAACCCATGTACTTATGATTACTATCTGCACCATTTTCCACACTAATAGTAATCAAAATGAAGATAGAATGTAAATTAAAGTATGACCCAAACTGTTAAAAATTAGACACTGTTCATTCCCTCAACCAACGTCATGGTCATGGGCTAAATCCTGGGATGCTTTAAATAGTTTTCAAGGAGTTGATTATGCTGGATATGTATCCGAGCTGCTGAGACATTTTCAAGAAACGACTGAAGATGCATCTTTTTCAGCAACACTTGATCCATTAATAATACTTTCTTTTCTCTTCTCTTTAAAAAGAAAATTATACTGCGTTAGACTGAACTGGGAAGGGTCACAGCACTTACGTATTGTTGTCCTATTGTAAGTTTAACTGCTTATATTGCTCTCCTAATTTGTAAGTTGCTTTGGATAAAAGCATCTGCTAAATGATTAAATGTATATATATATATATATATATATATACACACACATTTAATCATTTAGCAGATGCTTATAATAAAAAAAAAACTCTTTGGTTATCAACTGACAAGGCAATCGGTAGATGTAGTGTTTAGAGGGTTAGTTAGGGTTATTACTCATCCTCATGTCGTTCCAAACCGGTAAGACTACCGTTCATCTTTAGAACACAAATGAAGATATTTTTAATGAAATCGTTCTCCATTGACATTCTACGCAACTACCACTTTCTAGCCCCAGAAAGTTAGTAAAGACATCATTAAAGTAATCCATGTGACTCCAGTGGTTTAACCTCAATTTTATGAAGCGACGCCAGTGCTTTGGGTGAGTAATTATTAATGAGGAAATTTTCATTTTTGGGTGAACTAGCCCTTTAAGAGTTTTCACATCATCATCATCATCGATCACCTCCAAAAGCCCCACTAAAGACCCATAACAGTCACTTGATAATGAGAGTGAAACCGAAATAGAAATGGAATAGAACTGTAAAAAACAGGATTTTCCTGGCCAGAGAAGACCAGCTGAGCGCGCTCTATATCACTGTTACACGTTAAACATTGGAGGAAAAACAGCAAATGATCAAAACAGAAAATCAACATAATTCTGCTCTATCTACAGCCAGTTCACGGAAGATTAAAGCCTTTTAAATCACTTTATGAAAGGCTTGGAAAGTTCTGCAGTTACGTCTTTGTTGTACGAAAATTGTTTGAACTCTTTTTCATGCTATAAAAACCTGGAAATAAGCTGATTCTTCAAACACTAGCAGATATGAGCAGAACAGAAGCACATCATTTCTCAAACACGGGAAGAACATGTTCAATTAGTGTCAGTCTGCTTTCAGATAAATCGCTCTGCAAATAAAAATGACAAAGGAACCGGCTACGATGAGAAATACTGTTCGGATAAAGACATTAAATAGAAGACTTGAATTCAGTTGACGAGGTCAGTCTGGTGTAACGTTAAACATTACTGTGCAGAAGAAACACAGAAACACAAATAAAACACTACTTACGTTTTACTTCGTATCATTACGGATGTAATCCAATTTAGAACAACATAAAATAGAAAATAAAATAATTTCCCGTCCAATTTGAGGAATTCTCGCGTGCGCCTATGAACATAAAACAGTTACAAACACTTATAAAAGCCGGGAGTCCCATTAACAAACTCAGTAGACTGGAGAAAAACTCCCAAACTCTCGGTGCGCTCTGTAACAAGCGCACGCGCATGCGCAACAGCACCCGATGCGCTCATTGGTTTCCCCCCGCTGGATTCCACCAATCCTGATACGGGCAAGGATTAGCTCATGAATATTTAGTAGGTAAAGCGCATCTCGCCTAGCAGAAGTGCAGTAGTGGAAATTCCTGATATTACATTATTAAAACTATTGATTAAATGACCTTGGTAGACGCTCCAGGACTGTTAAGAAATGTCAAGGTGACTTAATTAATATTCATTAGCTCGGCCTTCTCCGTAGTAGGATTCTAATTTCGCTACCAAGAAATAATTTGCTGTGATATGTACAAGATAGATGTTATATAATTTCTAAATTAAAATCTACAGTCTTGAAATTATGATCATTAAATTAAGACAGACAGAAAGACAGACGGAACTGATCTCAGGTCAGCTTCATGCTTGGGTAAAAACACCCTCCTCTGAGACACAATGGGCAAAATATGGCGCATCAGTTCTCATACACTGAGAACCTTCATGCAGCGCCTGTGATCTCCTGCGGTTCCTGTGGCTGTAATCTCCTGTGCTTTGATCAGCTCTGGTGATGAGAACCCAAGATGAAGTGAGCGGAGAACTGCTCATGGGAAACAGCACCTGAAAGAAACACACAATCCCCCAAACCAGGAGAAACATGGAAACGAGAGGCTATCAGGTGACAGAGCAAGCGTTGAGTCCCGTCACCTCCACATCTACAGCACTTCTGCCAGATCAACTCAGCACGTCACAGCAGCGTTCGTGAGGTTCATTGCACTCCAAAAAATGCTGGGTTGTTTTACCCAATTTTGGGTCAAATATGGACAAACCCAACGTTGGGTTGAAAATGTAATTAAAAAATGTAACCCAAAGGCTAGGTTTGTCCATATTTGACCCAAGGTTGGGTTGAAACAACCCAGCAGTTTTTAGAGTGGCCCGTCCCGAACTGCTGTGCCAGAAGAGTATCTTTGTGTCTGGAAATGTGTCTCTTAACTCTGCCATTGTTTTTATCCAGAATTCATAATATGCTACAGGTGCCAAGCGTATAATGTACAGCTCAGATGCAATACAAAGAATTCCTACTCACTTAATAATGTTGGGTTAAAATAACCCAATGAGTAACCCAACTATGGGGTGGTATAGCACCTTCCCAAATGTGGGTTATTTTAATCCAATGCATTGGGTTAAAAGCCGGTTGGGTTCAGTTAAAACAATATATATATATAACAATAAATATGTCTCAACAAATATAATTTTTAAATTACAAACTAAATATTGGGGAGAATTTAATGTAAATATACATAATTGTGTAGGCTACAGAATTTCAAAATACACAAGTGTACATACAGCATACATATTTAATAACCCAACAGCCAAGTTATTACTAGAAATTACCGAAAAATACATTTTTTGGGGGGAAAATAACCCTACATAGTGACCTAATATGTGTAACCCGACGGTTGGGTTAAAAAATAACCCAATGTTTTTTACTGTGTCCACGCACTGCTTCCACTAAAAATAAGGTGTTTTCCAGATATATAAGGTGTTTAACACAGATATTGGCAGACGGTTGTTTGGGTAATGGATTTGCTCTGAGAATGTGTCTAGAAGACTTAATCTGACATGTTAATCTTGCTTTGATGTACTGGGATGGTTACATAAATATTAGTTCACCGACACCCTCTAGGTGTTGCAGCTCATAGAGAGGACGAGAGAGAGATAAAAGACAGATTATTCATTTACTACAGAGTGAGATGTTTAACTATCAGCAGAGTTACTCACTTGGCCTGGAAAAACCCAATTCAATTGACATGTGACCAACCAGAGTTAGGTTTTTATATGACACAAAAATAGATGCATTTGCATGCAACAAGATCACGGCCTGTTGAATTTATGCGCTGCTCTGTGATTGGCCAGAATTTCCTTCTGCTCAAAATAGACTGCATTTCTTTCAGTAAAAACAGTAATATTGTGAAATTCTTGCAGCTGTGTGAATATATAGTGAAGTGTAATTTATTCCTGTGAATTTTCAGCATCATTACTCCAGTCTTCAGTGTCACATGATCCTTCAGAAATCAGTCTAATATGATGATTTGATGATCAAGAAACATTGATGTTATCATGTTATCATGTTGAAAACAGTTGTGCTGATATATATTTCTGTGGAAACTGTGATAGGCTACTACTTTTTCATGAATCTTCACGTTTCTTTATTTAAAATAGAAAACTATGGTAATTAGACACGTTGCCCTCTCAAGTTGTATTTACGGCTGGGAAACTGGGTTGGGTCGGCTGGGTTCATTTTGATAGTTTCCGAGTTGGGCGTGTCATACACTTTTACATATACGAATAATCATTTGAAGCATATGGTTTATACTCAACAAAAATAGCCTTGACTGAAATTCCAGTATTGCAAGCTGAATATCATAGAGCGGTGAATGTTTATATTGTTGTGAATGAATGAATGGTTTCAGACATGCTTTCTTGGCCGCTAAATAATGGTGCAAACACCAGTAAATTGACGAGCGCAAACCTTAGTAAATCATCTCGCATGAATCATTTAAATTCTCTCCTCCCAAAAATGTTTTGCCTGTAAGGAAAATGCATATGCAAATAAGGTCAGCGCAAAAATAACCCTGTCCACGCCTTTCAGTGATCATTTCTCACTGCGTGTCTTTAGGAAATCCTGACAGTATTTTTTCAACGCCTAAAGAGGGTTTGCACTGGTGCAAGCTGTAAGTAAATCTGGCCCTTTGCTTTAATGAGATTTTCCAAACAAATATGCAAGAATAAACCAGCCGTCCTCCCCGATTCCCGTTCTTTCCGACAGCAATGCACTTGAACATGACAAGCTTGTAATCACAACTACAGAAAATAAGAAATGTCCGATAGCATGTGAAGGCAGCATAATGCTATAGTCAGCTTGTTTACTGATTCTGGAATTTCAAATACAGGTTATTTTCGATGTGTATAACCATACGATATATGCTTCAAATGATTATTCATATATGTAAACATGTAAACCATGTGTAAATTCATAAGTCGACAGCATTGCTGAGTATTTTCTGCTTAAAACTGCAGTGAACCAAAGACAGTCTCAAAAACACGGTTTGAAATCGCTGGTGTTTCTGACGTCACAAACTGCCTTGTAACCAATCAGATCAACGTGTGATCGTCAACGAGTGGATCTCTGAGTGAGTGAGTGCGTGGAGGCGGGGCTCATTTGCATATTCATAGAACCACGCATACTAAATGAGGCACGGGTGTCGAGTTACATTCAAGATATTTTAAGGCATTAAGAAATATTTTTTCACAGGAAAAAAACGTTTAAATGTGTAATTTTGATGATCAAAGATGAGTTTTAAGGGATACAATTATTGACAACATGGGGACTTTAAAACAAGAACCAGAGCAAACCCTCGACATTTTTATATAGAAAAAATACAGAAACAAGTGAAATGAAATAAGTGAAAAAAGTGAAATGGGATCCGCAGATAGGCCTACTCCGTATCACAGCAAGAAAAGCGAGTCGTTTTCAGCTGGAAACGACTTACAGGCTTTCCAGTCAGACTGAACCTCTGCATCTCTGCATGTGCGTGGGTGAGCTGTCTGACACTGCACAAACCAGTCCTCTGTGTCGTTACATGAAAAGTATCCCATTTCATTCTCTTTGCCAAACGGCCCAACAGCAAAACACAAAACACATACTAAGAAGTTAGGCTATTGTCTGTTACAGGTGTTTAAGTCGCTGACACAAGAGTACCTTTACAGACCTGTGACATGCTAACTGCAAATGTGCAAGACCTATGGGAAGTTTACAACAAAAGCCAATACCTGGTACAGCATTGATTCCTTGGGAAGCTGTTTGTGATATAGTGACTGCATCTATTGTGTTTTCTCAGAAGTGTTTGAAGACACACACCTGCATTTGATCAAACACAGGAGTGTTATCTGTGTTTATCTGAGTTTAATCTGTACATCTGTATACAGGGCATTATAGGGGCCTCCATCAATCTATGGGAATGTTTGGTTCATATGATCAACTTGTATGTGTTTTATGCATATAATAAAGTTATGTTATTTCTTGAAGGATTTCATGTTATGAATTTGTGTATTCTGTCCATATTTGTATAGGTTGTTAATTTATGTGTAGTTCATTTTTATTTTTTTGTGTGCTGTATATATACATTTTATGTAGATTTTTGTGTAGTTTTTAATTTGAATGTGTACTGTTTATACACATTTGTATAGGCTTGAATTTAGTATGTGTTGTATGTTCACTTGTGTATTTTGGATGTATGTACACAATTATGTATATTTAAATACAGTAAATGTTAGACTCCCCAATATTTAGTTTGTAATTTAAAAATATATTTGTTGAAACGCATGTATTAACATTCTGTATTTGAAAACAAAATGTATTTTATTTATTAAAATAATGTCATAAATAAGAATTAACGGTTAACGTAACTGTTGGGTTACTTTTAACCCAATGTATTGGGTTAAAATAATCCACAGTTGGGAAGATGCTGTACCACCCCATATTTGGGTTATTCATTGGGTTATTTTTAACCCAACATTATTAAGTGAATAGTGACCACTAGGGATGCACAATATATCGGGCACCCTTTCAGTATTAACCGATATGATCCTTTTTAATGCTATCGTTATCGACCCAACAATATGTTGGCCGATATGTTAAAGCCGATTAATAATGTATTGTTTCCTTCAACTGATATACTTCAGATACGCACTGTTCAACATGATGGTTTTAAAATGCTTGAAATATGATTGAAATCACTTTAAAAAAGGAAGATACGGTTCAGTCCAACATGTGCAGCGCAAGTCTGTCATATAGGGTACATACAATTACAATGTGAAAATTATAATTGTGTGCTTGGGACATGGATTTTAACGGTGAGACTTTTGTTTTTGTAATCAGGCTCTCAAAAAAGACATAAAAATTTGGATTTAGATTTATCGGCCAATATATCGGTTATCGGTTTTAAAATATAAAGAATTATCGGTTATCGGTATTGACAATTTGTTTTATATCGGTGCATCCAGTGACTGACCAACCATATTTCCATTTATTAAAATACAATGGCATCACTTGTGCTTAACCTGTACGACTTTCTTTCTTCTGTGAAACATAAAACAAATAGATGTTTCAGAAATGTCTCAGTGTTTTACTGTACACTTTTAAAAATAAAGGTTCTTTATTTGCATTCCCGAAAGCACTGAAAAATAAAATTTCCTTCCATCTTTTTTTTTCCTTGACCAAGTCTCTTTCAACAAGTCAATCACCAAAGCTGTTGGGTTATAAAAATTCTTCAAAATATCTTGTTTTGTGTTTCACAGGAGAAAGAAAGCCATGCAGGTTTGGATTGACATGAGTGTCATGGACTGCATTTCCCATCATCCTCTCTGGCACCTTCCCACACACAAACCTTGAGCTCATCTAGCCCTCATCACACAATATAGCTGTTCTTTTAACACTAATAATCAAAATAAGCTATTTGTCTGCAAATTGATAGACCCTGGAATGTGAAAGCAAACTTGAAATAAATTGGAGACCATAGGCATAGCAAATATGAATTTTGCATTCTCATTTGCTCCAACAACAAATGAAAAAATATGGAAAAATAGAGATGGATTATGAAGATCAGAAGAGAAAAAGATGTCAACTTGACCTCAACAACTGCATCAGAAACCCCATTGCAACCATCAGTAAATGCATGTTTTTTTTTGTGTGATGTAACTGGGGCTAAAATAACACAACGTATAATGCTGTAGATGTACAGTAGCCTTCATTTTAAAAATTAAAATATTAAAACTTTTTTACAACAAATTTATATTACAATACTAGCCATTGCTGAAGTGCATCATCATAAACATGTCCTAACTGTACACTGTGGGGAAAAAAATCAGTAAAACGTGCCGTTAAAAAACGGCAGCTGTGGGTGCCAGAAATCTACTGTATAAAATACGGTAGCAACATTTTAGGTTTTACAGATTTAAATTTACAGTAAAAAAAAAAAATTCATTATCTGATGTAATGTAATTTGCTGACATAATGGAGTACCAATATCTGTTTTGTTCCCTTTAAATACACTGACAACACTTCACACAAAACTAAACACCATCATGGTAACACACATGACATTTTAAAAATGCAATAAACATTAATTTAACAACATTAAATGTAACATAAAACCCTAATGTACATAACTGATTAGTATAACTATGAAGAAACAGTTATTTCAACAAAAATACATCAAATGTGAAGCGGCATGCAGGGAATTGTGGGAATGTCAATGGTTTTTCACTGTAAATTATACAATGACTTGTTCTTTTTCACTTACAAAAACTCTAAATTTAACAGTTTTAATGGAAAATTACATTAAATGCACGGTTAGATCTATCACAGTTATTCACCTAATACAGAAACTTTCTGTTAGCAGTTTTTTATTGTTAAAATCACGATCATTTTGAATAGTTGACTGTAGGTCCTTAATACTGAGTCTGTTTTATAAATCTAGTTTCACAAGCTTAGATAACGGTGTAATTAAATTGAGACGGGGTAATTAATTGTGTCCATGGGTGTGGTGTGAGGCATGACTGCTCTGGGGGAAAAAGGCGAATTTAACAGGTGTGTGTACAGCAATAATCCCTTCATTACGTTTAATGAAATCCCACATGGAGTCGGAATATGTGTCCACACATGAATAATCAGATAATCATAATCGTGACCAATCGCATCTGCGCTGTTGCATCACACACATCAGTGTGAACGAAGGCACACAAACACTGCAGTCCGGTCAGAATATTTCACTGGCCTATACTATACTCATTTATATATTTTTGCTTCACTATCTGAGAGAAACAAGAACACACTTGCTTTGGCTATACTCTGATCGGGATCTTACAATGCGTCAGAGTTCTACTTTATTATGTGGGAAATGCGGGATACAATGCCCTCACAATGCAGAGGAGAATAGCAACTCTCTCTTTATCAGCTTACACTCCCCGGGCTTCAGGCCAAGAACGGCTCATTCAAACACCAGTGCTCGAAAAAAGCAGATAAACCAACTCACTTCTCACATCTCTCTGCCTATATGTAGATCTCCAGTGATGCTTTTATAATCTGTGTCTCTTGAATGTTGTTTCTCTTCCTCTGTGCATTTCACCTGTTTAATTGTAAGGCCGTTTTCGCTGGTTCTTTGTCTTGTTTTTGCATGAATGCTGACACCTGGGTTTCATTAAAACAGATCAAATGCAGGTGTGTGTCTTCAAACACTTCTGAGAAAACACACTAGATGCACTCACTAACCAACAGCTTCCCCAAGGAATCAATGCTGTAGGTATTGGCTTTTGTTGTAAATCTGTAGATCAGTTTGTACGTGTTAAATGTTCAGCTGTTTCACTGCTGTAAATGTAAAAGCATCAGGGCAGAAAGACAGTTTTGCTGTGGACCACTGGACAAACTCAAGCGTCTTCATGGACACTCCCAGAGACTCCCACATATGTTTCCCGGGCGTTTGAAGAATGCTCCTTGTGTGATCACACAGTTAATATTCAAAGACCAATGCCTCGTAAAGGAAGTCTTTTAAAGTCTCTGACAAAGCGTGGCCGGCACACAAAGGCACAGGCGATGTATAGGGCCGGGCCGGGGAGATCCTTCATTAACATAGACATCGTCCTTCCCCTCAACTCCAAACCACTGAACTCTCGAGCAACGTCAACCTGTTCCTGCTCTCTACACCAGATCTGTGCACTCCGAGATTTCACAGATTATGTTATTTTAAAGTATTATTTGTTTATTTCAAATTTTGGGTCCACTTTATGTTATGTGTCCTTCTATACTTACTATTATGAGGTGTGTAAAGTTAGGCACAGTTCTGTGGGTTTTTATAAGTAAGTCAGGTTAATGTAAGTTGAAATCCAAGTTGATTGTATTTAAAGTCCCCCTGTGGTGCAAATCCAGCTTTTAATGTTGTTTAAATTTCTATGTGGTGTTTTTACACTGTAAAATCCAACAGTGATTCTAACTAACACTTTTTAGTTAACTTTACTTAATGTCTTAACTTAATTGTAAAAATCTGGTAATCTGTACTATTGACATACTATTCTTTGTTTACTCAGAAAACCCAAGTTAAGATTAATTGATTAGTTTGAGTGTGTTTTTTGAGGCGGGGGAAAATCTTGACAAGCTTTTCACTCATTTCCTCCACTTCTGCAGTTATTTTTCTCTGTTTGCAATCACTCATTTCCCAAAGTCATCTTGAAAGTTGAATTGTCAATACAACTGAAAAATTTGAGAGAACATCACATAAGCTGACTTAATAAATTGATGTTGATTTTCCTAAAATGTTTTACCATTATGGTGATTAGTGTTCCCTTTGGTTGGGCACTTGGAACTTCATTTATACTATTGTAATTCTCTTCCCATAATGGAGTGATGCAACAAGAAATCAGTAATTTGTTTTCAAAAGAAGAGAAGCAATATGTGTGTGTGTGTGTGTGTGTGTGTGTGTGTGTGTGTGTGTGTGTGTGTGTGTGTGTGTGTGCGTATATGAATGAATGACTATATTTCATGTCAATCAATGATATTTTATAATCTTGTTGCTAACACTCATGTTCTAAACACCTTGTGAAACTTTTAAATGGGTTTATATAATCCCTCTATATGTGTGACAATCTTGTAATTGATCATACTTGAGTCACACAGACTTCAACATTCAGCCTGCAAAGCACAACAATGGTAACAATTATATTTAATTTAAAGGAAATTATCAAGTACTCTCTACAGTATTTTTTTAGTTACTAGAACGCTTGTGTAAGTGAACTGTACTAACTAAGCATTTTTCAGTTCCACATACTATTCCTATTTCACTTTACATGTTTTTTTAAGGCAATTTTTGCATTCTTTTAAGTAAATCCAACTAATTACATTTTACAGTGTATGCTTTAAGACAAACCATGTGTAAATTCATAAGTCGACAGCATTGCTGAGTATTTTCTGCTTAAAACTGCAGTGAACCAAAGACAGTCTCAAAAACACGGCTTGAAATCGCTGGTGTTTCTGACGTCACAAACTACCTTGTAACCAATCAGATCAACGTGTGATCGTCGACGAGTGGGGGGGGGGGGCGGGGTTCATTTGCATATTCCTTGATTCATTCATATTCAATTTTGGTGATCAATGGTGAGTATTAAGGGATAAGTCTGATCAATTTAAAAAATAAAACATGCCAAATCAGAACATGCTGGAGGTCTGAATGTGTCTTGAAAACTCATTACAATGAGATTTTGATGGTCTGTTATAACACACACCGGCCTGAACAAGATAAGGCTGAAGATCTTCATCAACTTTGATGAATGAAGCTTGAAAGTTTGGAGGGGTTAAATCCAGAAAAGCTGGCTTCTGTTTATGGATTTGGAAAAAGTTGTTACAAAAGCAGTGTTGTATTTGTCAAGCCAGTGTAATAAAAGTCAAATGAAATGTCTCTCCAGCAATCCACACACTCATCACTTCCATACACAGTGAATCATTCACTGAGCCTTGTGTAAACGTCACCCGACTAATGTCCCGAACAGCCTCTTAGATGACCCGAAAACAACAGACAGGTGTGGACCATCAACAACAGGATGACTGAGCTCAACACCTCCACGCTCCCTGCTGTTTTCCACAGTCTCCCGCTGGGACAGATGTGTGTTTCTGTTTCACACACACAGGGCTAATGTTTACATAGCTGCACCCACAGAACCAATGGCTGATATAAAGTTACCCATGATAACCTAAAGCCTTTCGGCTTAACCTTCCCGCTAAAAAGCTCCGGCTCCGACGGGAGTGTAACGCCAGAGAAGAGGCTCTTTTATTTCTTTATTTTTCTTCCTGACTGAGGGGGTTAAAGTTTGCTGAACGATCGTCATTTAATCTGCCTGTGCTTGAGTTTTCAACCAACACTGAACTCTCACATCAGATAGCGAAGGGAGAATGGTGTGTGTGTGTGTGTGTGTGTGTGTTGGTGTGTGTGTGTGTGTGTGTGTGTGTGTGTGTGTGTGTGTGTGTGTGTGTGTGTGTGTGTGTGTGTGTGTGTGTGTGTGTGTGTGTGTGTGTGTGTGTGTGTGTGTGTGTGTGTGTGTGTGAGGTGTAAACAAGGACACATGGCTCACATTTAACAGGCTTTTCTCCTAGAACTCTCCATCCCTTATGATCTGAGTGTTAGGAGGGAAACAAACGGCAACAAATAAATGCTAAAAATATCTCTTGTTTGAGAAAATATGCTAAGTTTATTTTTGCCAGATCAGTGGGTGACGGCAAAAGAAGAAAAAGTACAGATTTTTTTTATTATCTCAATTGTTTTGTGAAGAAACTCCGAACAAATGGAGGCTTTCACTCGAGGCAGATTTCACACTTCATAATCTCACGTGTCTCCTCTTTCAGCCGAGATCTTAACAACATGTCAGACTGAGCTCAGATTCAAGATCAGTCTTCAATTTAATATCAACTATTTTCAGAATGATTTAAGTTGCTATTCACATTTATTTTATAGCTCCATAGGCTACTCTGTATTTTAACATTTGACTCATTTTTTTCTGGGCTGTTCTTCTTCATGTCCCTCTACTTTGCAACAGTAGAAATACGCTTTAAATACAGAAGATAAATCATAAAATGTTTGCATATTTTTATTCTTTGGGGTGAAAACAATTTGTGCACTGTTAAAAGATTTAATGTAAAAGAGATTCTGTGAGTAATGAAATCTGTGTGTTCCCAAAACTATATAACATTATTATAATAATATAAAATTTGAACACAAATAAAGTGACAGCAATGGTTGCAGCAATGAGAGTTGTGAGGTCGCATCTAATCGCAGGAGTCTTTTTATTCAACAATACAAATAAAATAACAAGAACAGGATAAACGCAGGAGTAACAACCAACTTCACAGACAAGAACTGAGAAAGAAACAACTGAAAACGAGGGCTATAAATATGCAGACTCTGCGAAGAGAGAAAACAAGCAACAGGTGGGGTTAATCAATTAACAAATGAGTAACCATGGAAACAAATGGGAACATACCTAGAAACCAGGACAAATAATAAACCGGGACCAAGGAAACAAGAACTAAGGGGCCGTTTACACGAAACCTTTTGAAAAGTTATTGAAAATTATACCGTTATCATCTCATTTGTGAAAACGTTGATGTCTTGTATATTACGTGTTCAGTGTATAGACGCGTAGTGTTTCTTTACAAAGTGACATCGCCATCTACTGGCCTGGCAGCAGAATACAGCGCTTTTCTCTACACAAGTCCGTGTGAACGAGGACCGTTTTGACGTTTTCGTCTGTACACGGAAAAACGCAATGGAAAAACTTTTCATTTTTTGCATAATCAAATAAATGCACCCTAACACACGTAAAAAAGAAACCTCATCTGACACAAAGAGGTTATTTTGTGTTACATAGACTTTATTTAGCAAGTAAAATGTAATTAAATAGTTTTTTTTAAATAATATATATATATATAATTCCTCAAACTTTGTCTGTGGTGTTACAAAAATGTAATTTTTGTCATTTTTATTTCTTGACAATTTATGAAAATGTCATGTGTCCAACTTTAAAATCTGTGATGTTACACTGACAACTTACAGATTTGACATGTTTAATCTAAATTGGGATAAATATCGTCTAATATTTCCAAAATGTCTTGAAACTATGATGGCAGCCCCAGTTTTAGAAATAGTGATAAGCACCAGTCAAATTGAATAAAAATCAAACTATCCTTAAGCTTCCATTTTACTGAATATAGAATATTAAACAAAGTTTACATGTAACAATAAATATTATTTACATAAATTTTTTTTGCAAATTCTGCCACTCTTCTGTTTTATTTGTGCTTTTAGGAGAAACAGCTGAGATGAAGTTATTGAGACGTCTCCAAACTCCATTAAGTCAACCTGTTAGCAATAAAATGTTCCTGTGAGGAAACAAAACAATAGAGGATCACTGAAGGATCAAGAACAGTGACGGTGAGCTGTTTCCATTGGCTCCGTCCTGCAGGGCTTCGGTCAAACTCTCCTAATTTTAGCAGATTCTCCAGCAAGAGAGGCCAAAAAAAGAGAGCCAGGCAGGAGCCCGGTATTGTTGCTAATAATGCTAATTAGCATTGATTGCTTTCTTTACTGTCTGCTTCCAACTAGAGCATCGTCTCTTCTGTGTGCTCAGCCTGACAAAACAGCTTGGCAATGATAAACTGAGTTTCGGCTCAGACCACCCTTCACTTTCTCACACACACTGCATCTCGATCATGCTCGTATGAAGTAGCCTGACATGAACACTCTGTAACTCGACATAATACACAGTGATTTTATGTCCTTTCATTTGGAGGAATTCACTCAAATTTGCTGATTATCATCATTAGCTGAATTACTGCTGTCATGACTAAAATTGTACATAAACATTTTTCCAGATAATTTTAGAGTAACAGTGTGACATTAATTACACAGGGTAATTTTTGAGAATAATAATTGACATTAAAAGAAGGCTTGCTTGCAGTGAAAACAATTACAATAACATAATTTATATATTATTGAAGCAGCTATAATTCAGTCTTTTTTTTGCATTTTCAGTCTTTTTTTTGCATAGCACATTTAGTGTTTAGTGAATTTAGTTTAGTGCCCCATATTGTATTAATTGATTGTTTCTGCATCATTTACTTTTGTCACTGAAATTCTTTGTATACGCACACGTATTGATAAATGTTTATATGTCAATTAAAGCCTAAATTAACCCTCTGGTGCTCATCACAGAGCGGTCAAAAATGACAGATTTTTTAAAAATTATTATTTATTAAATTATTATTTCAAATAAATTAATGTGCTATTTTTAGTTCAATGTTTTTTATTTAATATTTTGTATTCTTAGGAGATTTAATGGTACTAAATTATATTCCATGTTTTGACTTTTTGACCCTAAAAATGACATTGCCAAATTTTAAATCTTAAATGCTTTGGAGCCCAGACTTATGTCTTGTCTCTTTTTAAAGACGACACTTGGCAGGTTATTGCTAAAGTAAAAAAAGTTTTTAAAAAGTGAACTTAAAAAAGTGATTTAAGTTTACGGTAAATTTATTAAGAAAAATTTAAATTTTTGATTTTTATATGAAATATATATTTTCAAAAACATTTTATAGTCTAGAACTGTAAGAAAATCAAAGCCATAAATCAAAACAAGCTCCAAATTTGAGGTTGATATCTCAAATAATTAGCTTTCATTAAGAATTTGTTTGGCCGAGTACCAAACGCTTCCAAACCATATCCAAAATTTGTTTTGTGTGTGTGTGTGTGTGTGCGTGTGTGTGTGTGTGTGTGTGTGTGTGTGTGTGTGTGTGTGTGTGTGTGTGTGTGTGTGTGTGTGTGTGTGTGTGTGTGTGTGTGTGTGTGTGTGTGTGTGTTCACATAGCAAGTGTCAAAACCTTTACCAATTCCGCTGAAGTAAAAAAAATAAATGACGAATAACACCAAAGGGTTAGATCTGAAGCGATTGTGTCTCTTAAGAAGACTTAGATTAAACCACTTGATTCATATGGACATAAGGGTTTCAAATTGCTTGAAATATGATTGAAATCACTTAAAAAAGGAAAATACAGTAAAGTGCAACATGCACATATGAGGTACATACAATTATAATGAGAACATCATTATAATTGTGTGTTTTGGATTTGACTTTTAATAATGAGACTTTTTTTTTTATTATTAGGCTCTCTAAAATTATTTCGGTTTTCGGCATAAAGAATTATCGGTTATCGGTACTGACTATCGGTAAAGTTTTAATATCGGTCCATTCCTAGTGACTGACCAACCATATTTACATTTATTAAAATGCAATGGCATCACTTGTGTTGTTCCTAACCTGTATGACTTTCTTTCTTCTGTGTAACATAAAACAAATAGTTTTTTAGAAATGTCTCAGTGTTTTTCTGTACACTTTCGCAAATTAAGGTTCTTTATTGGCATTGATGGTTCCATGAAAAAACCACAAAAGATTTTTTTATAAGTGGAAAATGTTTTTTTTAGATTTTCAAAAACGTTCTTCATGCTAAAAAAAATGCATGATTACTTTTACAATGTCGTTATAACTTTTTGAAGCTTGACAATTTTTGTTGCATTGATTTTCAATGGAGGGACAAAAAGAATATCTTATAATATCAAAAACATCATAATTTGTGATTCATAGATGAACGAAACTCAGTTGGGTTTGGGACATCGTGAGTGCGAGTAAATCACGTTTAGCTTTCTCATTGCTACTTGAATGGTGTTTTTCTCACTTTTGAGCCCCTGGGGCCGGTTGCACCAGCTGTGCGTAAGTTACAACTTAGCCTAGTTTTGACGTAAATGGGAACTAAGTTACAACTTACGAACTACTAAATATTTTTACGTTGCACCATTAAACTTAGTTCAAACGTAACTCTACGTTCCAACTAAATATTTACGGCAGCCTCCGATCTGGAGTAACGGTTGGAATAAAATATCAGACAGACTAAACTGCATCAATAAGCTCTTCTTTTACCTGACAGACTTCAATTCTTTAGACCTATATGATAATGCTGACATTTACACTCGCTTACATTTTAAGAGAGAGAACATTATGTGAAAAGATAACTTTGTTAGCGGCTCTTTAACACCAACCCGTCCTAAACAGCGCCGCTGTGTGCATCGGTCCATGTTGTGCATGTCAAATATCAGTCATAATCAATAAACGTACTAATATCTTATGTTTTTTTGTATCAATATTTATTTATTGATCCTTATTTCATTTCAAATACAGTTTCTGAATGTTATTTACATATAAAAACACTTAAGTTATGATCAAGTATCGTATTTAATGGAAACTTATTTTTACCGTTAGTAACGTGAGGTAAAAGTTGTTAGAATGAAGGATAAAATGAAATTCACGGCAATTCAACACAACTTCTGCTCACGCATTTGAAGGCTGCTACTGGTTCATCGAGGCTAAACGTCATAATATGCGACTACGCATTACTTTACGGAGAGCTTACGACCTACTAGCTACGTTCTGCCTTACGAACAAATGGTGCAACGGAATATAGTACAGAGTTAGTTACAAACTAGCTAGTAGTTACTAAGCCTTTAGTGTGGACTTTACGTTCCAATTTAAGAAAGAACTTACGGCTGGTGCAACCCTACCCTGGTCACTCTATGTTTTCATTATGTGCTGAGCTTTTTTTTTTTTACAAAAAGAAGGGGGAAAAACGTTGACGCAAAAATTACGCAATTTCCATTTTTGGGTGAACTATTCCTATAGAGTGAATGCATGTGCTTTATTGTTTGAGTGTCATCGGATTTCCACACATAGGTGATGTTCCTAGGGATTCAGGATCAAGTGGAAAGCCTATCCCAGTCCTTCAAAGGTGCAACAGCGTGTTGTTTAACCAACATCTTAGCAGTCCATGCAGAAGGTATATTGTTATGCGAGAGTTTAGTGGCGATGAATAGAGGGCCTGGGGAAAGACTGCGAGCCACAGGCCCTGCTCAGGAATAATGGAGGGTTAATCCCGAAAGCAGCTCCTCCGATACCCAGCATGTCTCCCATTCAGTCCCAAACACAGAGGACCTCCCCGAGCTGGGACGGGGTAAAAACAGCCTTTCCGTTTTCAGCACGTTCTGATGGGGCCCTCACCCGTAGGGGCCGAGCGAACCCCTCTTTATAAATATCCCCGGCCCATACGAGGTCCATGAGGATGACATCATCAGCTGGCTGGCTGTAATGAGGTTGATATGGCGCACAAATGAGTGTGTGTTGCCTGAATACACAGAGTGTGTCAACACGAGTAATAAGGGTTTACACGACACGAACCACGTACGCTCGTTTCCCACATCTAAAATTAGGAACTTGTTTTGTTTCTGCCGTTTGTCATGTTGATGGTACAGAACGTATACGATTCACATTCCTAGAGCGCTGAGAAGAATTTTAATAAGCCCGACGTGGAAAACGTGCAGACATTTGATGAGCAAAACGACAGTGAGCTAACTGAGGTAATGAGACGACTAAGAGTGAGTAAATAAATCATTAAATTAAAGAACCCACTTTACATTAAGAGTCTTTAAAACATTAAAATTAATCATTTGATGCAATTCACTTATTCATGCTTTTACATTGTACACTGTGAAAAAATAGTGTCTGCCTTAATTTTTTTAAGTCCCCCTCTAGTCGATCATTTTACCCCTTAAAACTAACCTTTGATCACCAAAATTACATATTTAAACGTTTTCCTTGAAAAAAAATCTTCATTCCTCAATATATCTTGAAATGTAACTCGACACCCTTGCCTCATTTAGTATGCACGGTTCTATGAATATGCAAATGAGCCCCGCCTCCACTCACTCACTCACTCACTCAGAGATCTACTCGTTGACGATCACACGTTGATCTGATTGGTTACAAGGTAGTTTGTGACGTCAGAAACACCAGCGATTTCAAACCGTGTTTTTGAGACTGTCTTTGGTTCACTGCAGTTTTAAGCAGAAAATACTCAGCAATGCTGTCGACTTATGAATTTACACATGGTTTGTCTTAAAGCATATTAAAAACATCACATAGACATATAAACAACATTAAAAGCTGGATTTTCACCACAGGGGGACTTTAGCAGTCAATGAAAATGTCCCTTTGACTCTGTAATTCTTATTGTATTTCTTACCGTTTTTAGTCCATCACTGAAACGCGACACATCTCAAGGCCCCAGTCTTTGTCTAGGAAAGTCCTACAGTAACTAAAAATGCTCTAGCAAACTGTCTAGAACCGTTCATCAGTGCCAATAAGACCCGTCTGTATTATTTGCTGAGATGAAGCAATACCAGAAACCACCATTAACACAAATCACTGTAGCAACATTGATCCTGACACCTCACTGTCTTTTGTGAACAGATCTACTCTCCTAAACATATTCTGTTCAAAAGTCTGGAGTTGAAACGGGTGTAGACACAGACTTTACTTATAATAACCCAACAGATAAAGATCCATACAAAGAACACAAACACACACCATGTTAACAACACCAAGAGGGCAGGATAAGTTGAGCTGAATACACACAAACTCAAACTAGATGATTAAAATAACACAGCTGACAACAATGAACTAATAATTACGGTAACCAAGGAGACTGATGATGAGTGACTGACGGTAACCAAGGAGACTGATGATGGAGACTGATGATGAGTGACTGACGGTAACCAAGGAGACTGATGATGAGTGACTGACGGTAACCAAGGAGACTGATGATGGAGACTGATGATGAGTAACTGACGGTAACCAAGGAGACTGATGATGAGTGACTGACAGTTAACCAAGGAGACTGATGATGGAGACTGATGATGAGTAACTGACGGTAACCAAGGAGACTGATGATGAGTGACTGACGGTAACCAAGGAGACTGATGATTGAGACTGATGATGAGTGACTGACGGTAACCAAGGAGACTGATGATTGAGACTGATGATGAGTGACTGACGGTAACCAAGGAGACTGATGATTGAGACTGATGATGAGTGACTGACGGTAACCAAGGAGACTGATGATGAGTGACTGACGGTAACCAAGGAGACTGATGATGGAGACTGATGATGAGTGACTGACGGTAACCAAGGAGACTGATGATGGAGACTGATGATGAGTAACTGACGGTAACCAAGGAGACTGATGATGAGTGACTGACGGTAACCAAGGAGACTGATGATTGAGACTGATGATGAGTGACTGACGGTAACCAAGGAGACTGATGATTGAGACTGATGATGAGTGACTGACGGTAACCAAGGAGACTGATGATTGAGACTGATGATGAGTGACTGACGGTAACCAAGGAGACTGATGATTGAGACTGATGATGAGTGACTGACGGTAACAAAGGAGACTGATGATTGAGACTGATGATGAGTGACTGACGGTAACCAAGGAGACTGATGATGAGTGACTGACGGTAACAAAGGAGACTGATGATTGAGACTGATGATGAGTGACTGACGGTAACCAAGGAGACTGATGATTGAGACTGATGATGAGTGACTGACGGTAACAAAGGAGACTGATGATTGAGACTGATGATGAGTGACTGACGGTAACCAAGGAGACTGATGATTGAGACTGATGATGAGTGACTGACGGTAACCAAGGAGACTGATGATTGAGACTGATGATGAGTGACTGACGGTAACAAAGGAGACTGATGATTGAGACTGATGATGAGTGACTGACGGTAACCAAGGAGACTGATGATGAGTGACTGACGGTAACAAAGGAGACTGATGATTGAGACTGATGATGAGTGACTGACGGTAACCAAGGAGACTGATGATTGAGACTGATGATGAGTGACTGACGGTAACAAAGGAGACTGATGATTGAGACTGATGATGAGTGACTGACGGTAACCAAGGAGACTGATGATTGAGACTGATGATGAGTGACTGAATCAGAACAAAGACACATGACAAATGAAAACAAGCTGAAAGTCCATGAAAACGAGACTGAAATGAACAGAATGGTGACAGGACTGGAGTCAGTCAGAGTTTCAATTTTTTGTATTTGAAAGAAGTCTCTTCTGCTCACCAAGGCTTATCATTTAAAATAACAATAATATCAATGTTGAAAACTGTTGTGCTGCTTAATATTGGAACCTTTTGTGTGTGTGTGTAAAGCGCTACTCAAATAAATGTGTAAACATTTTTGTGGAATCTATCTATCTATCTATCTATCTATCTATCTATCTATCTATCTATCTATCTATCTATCTATCTATGTATCTATCTGTCTGTCTGTCTGTCTGTCTGTCTGTCTATCTATCTATCTATCTATCTATCTATCTATCTATCTATCTATCTATCTGTCTGTCTGTCTGTCTGTCTGTCTGTCTGTCTATCTATCTATCTATCTATCTATCTATCTATCCCTCTTGAGAGCATCTTGACTTATCAGGAATTACTTATATTTAAAATCTATTGTTATAATTACTGTAACCTTTATTACATTCATGTTAAATTATCAATATAGCCTGTACAGCCTTGCTGACATAATACTAAAAGGAAAGTAATTTTAGAGGCAGAGCAAGTTATGAAGTTTATGAACTCAATGAATTGTACACAAAAGACCAAGAATATGCAGGTAAACATGGTCAGTTTTGGTGGCGTCTTTTAATTTAAATATTATATTTCTATGTGCTCTGGTGTGCATATAAAACTAACATTAGATTGACAACAGGAAGAAGTCCATGGGCTGAAGAGGTGAACTTCCACTAATCATAACATTTAGGCAGGACATTTGTCACCAGGTAAACTGGAAAAACTGGAAGCAAAAATCCCCTGGGTCTTTAATGAAGTACAGTATGTACACAAAATAGACAGTGCTTTAAATGGAGCGTGTTTAAGCTGCACTGACTAGACGAGAGTCTTTCAAACTACAGATTACACAAAACACAGAACAATAACAGGCGCTACACATGCTGGACCTCTAAAGGGAACCGGTTGCACACGAATAAAGCCCTGATGCTCAAGAGATACAGCAGATGTTACAGAGCTCATCAACAGCTTTTTATAGTGTCTTAAACTGCCCATATTATGCTCATTTACAAGTCCATCATTTTATTACAGTTTTTCTCCATTGGTTTGGCTCATTTCTTGAAACAGAAATTACATTCTCAAAACAACATGGACCAACATCCAAACCACTTGGCAATTGTTCACAACAGAATTTAATTTCTCATTCATTTCATCAAATTGCCAATGTCTAAGTGCATGTCTCAATGTCTCAATTCATCTTTCCAAATGATTAAGTACAGGTAGCCTACATTTAGCACAATTTCCAAGTAAATAGATCTTGTTGATCTAAACTGATTGTTAATTCTCAGTCTAATGGTTGTTCGCTCCAAAACATGTCAGCGTCATTTCATTGTATAAGTCATCACATGCACAATAGTCTGTTCAATTGTCAAAATTAGGCAAGAACATAATACCATGAATACCATATATGAATCCCTTGGAACATTTGATACATTTATTACAACAATTGACAGTCAGGTGTAACTAGAACTTGACTACGAAGGAGGAGTTTCACACAACTCAGATGACCAATCAAACAGTATGTTTAGTTTCCATGACTGTGAATGCTGCCAAACATGTATGTAAAGAGGTTGACTATGCAGGACTAGTACAATTTCTGAACATGGAGGCACCTGGCCGAGGAAATGAAAAAGGGCAACTGCCTGCTTGAAGGAAGAGGAAGAAGAAGAAGAAGAAGAAGAAGAAGAAGAAGAAGAGGAGGAGGAGGAGGAAGGGTGTGGAATGGGGGAAGAGGCCGAGGAGCACGAAGACACCATGCTGTCCCGGATGAAATTCGGGCCACAATTATAGACCATGTCATCAACCATGGCCTCACAATGGCGGAGGCAGGTCGCCGAGTGCAGCCTAATGTGCCTCGCTCTACAGTCTCCTCCATCATCCAAACCTTTCGCAGGGAAACAGGTATGTGGTCAGTCAGTGACAGAATTATATGTTGTAAAGGACAGGTCACTGTGCATAGAGCAAGAAATATATTTATTTACACATTTACCTATTCATTTAGTGTGTGTGTGTGTGTGTGTGTGTGTGTGTGTGTGTGTGTGTGTGTGTGTGTGTGTGTGTGTGTGTGTGTGTGTGTGTGTGTGTGTGTGTGTGTGTGTGTGTGTGTGTGTGTGTGTGTGTGTGTGTGTGTGTGTGTGATAGGCCTACAGTATTTTACCTCAATGGGATGTTATGATACTAAAAATGACAAGAAAAAGCATTGGAGAAAATAAACTATGGAATAGTTTATTTTCAACAGTATTGATGATACAGTTTACAGTAGTATTCCAGTCACTGTGCAGTGATGCATTAGAATTGTTGTAAAGTTACTGTAAGTAAAACAACAATACTATTACATAGGTAACACATTCTGTAAGGAATACCTTAGGAATGCATTATGAATGGAGTGTTGTCCTTTGAATTCTATGTCTAGGATTGGACGACAACCTTACACGGGTGGCAGAGGAAAACTTCTCAATGAACAACAAGAACAAGAGATCTGTAGCATGGTGATGGCAAATACTGTAATGCCATCACATTGAGACAGATCCGCGCTGCAATCCTACAAGACAATGCCATATTCCAAAATGTCAACTATATAAGCATCTGCACAATAGACCGGAAATTGAAGAAGCATCAGATGACAATGAAGCAAATTTATAGGGTACCTGATTTTTTTGAGAGGAACTCTGATAGAGTAAAAGAGCTGCAGTACCAGTATGTACATGTAAGTCAGTTACTGGTTGTCCATCGTTATAACCATTTTACAATTAAACAGTGGTTCCCAAACTTTTTTGGCTTCAGTACCAACTTTACCTGATTTGTGTATCCAGGTTATCCAGGTACGCAAGTATTTGACTTCAAAATTTTGCCTAAAAACTTCAGCTTACTGTATGATGAAATTATCATTATAATCCTTATTTTGAAGAATTTAACATACAATAAGAAAAGGGGTCAAAGAGCTGCAATTAGTACCTCCCATGTAAATCTATCTAATACTGTGGGTTTTACTGTTACATTTCAGTAAGTCTAGTCATTGATGATTTTACCCCTCCCCTTTCTGTCAAATACCCTCTGTAGTACCTCTGCATAGGGGTACATGTACTCCAGGTTTGGAACCACTGGAGTAGTGGCCAGTAGTATATTGAAATTGTGGAGAACATATAACATTCCTATGTAATTGTCTGTAACTGTAGTGTATGACTCTTCTGTATGACTGATTTTATATTTTCTTTTTTTTACGCCATTGTAGAGAATAATGGCATTGGAAGGAAACGAGACCCATCACATCCTCGTGTTTGTGGATGAAGCTGGCTTCAACCTGGCCAAGAGCCGAAGACGTGGCCGTAATATTATTGGCCACCGGGCCATGGTGGATGTCCCAGGTCAGCGAGGGGGCAATATTACTATGTGTGCTGCCATATCTGAGAATGGTGTGGCCACTTACATCCCCAGTCTTGGCCCATACAATACACAGAATCTCCTCATCTTATAGGACTGCCTTCATTTTGATTTGATCCCTGAAAATGAGAGAGGTTTCGTAGGCCCTCACCTACCATAATATGCCATTGTATGGGACAATGGGGATTTCCATCGTGGCCCACTCATCAGGGCCTGGTTCACTACTCATCCAAGGATGGTCATGGTGTTCCTACCACCTTACTCTCCTTTCCTCAATCCTATTGAGGAGTATTTCTCCGCTTGGAGGTGGAGAGTGTATGAGCATCGGGCTTAAGATCAGAGGTCCCTGCTCTATGCAATGGACTCTGCGTGTGAGGATATTACATGAGATCAGTCTAGGGGATGTCTTGCGACATGCAAGCCATTTCTTCCCTCGTTGCATCGCAAGGGAGAATATACGCTGTTATGTGGACGAGAATCTGTGGCCAGACAGACAGCAGCGTGTGGATGGCCAGGAGGGTGAGGACGGTGGCCAGGAGAGGGAGGGTGAGGACAGCGACCAGTGAAGAACTGTTAGTTGTGAAACTACAGCTTTATTTACAGCACTGTAGGCTGCATATAATTTTCATTGTTTTTTGTTTGTGTGTTTATATTACAGTATATTATGCTATATACATTTTCTTTTTACTCTGATGTATCGAAGTTACTTTATGTGTGTGAATGATAATGGATACAATTTCCTTGGCAGTATGAGTGCAATGTGTGATGTCAAACCTTGGAGGCTACTCTTACCCATAAATCCTATTTCTTTTTTTCAGTTTTATACACAATTGTATTCTGTAAGCTAGACAAAAAACAGTACAGTAACCATTGTCTATAAAGGACAGGGCTAAGACTGAAAGGTGGACATGAGGGATATTTCAATGGTCCTCTGCCATAGTGACAAAACATCTAAACATTTTGACTTGCAGTGCTTACACAATGCCCAAGGGACGAAGCATTTTGGGGGCACTGACTGTTTAAATGAGAAGGAAATTTAGTTTTGACACAAGGGGGTAACTGTTTTGGAAGAGGTATTCTGATGAAACTGACATGATCATTGGCATGAATACTTACTTTTGAGAGATGTACTAAGGATTTTTAGTGACGGACTAGCTTTAGAAACATATCTATGATATTATGCAGTTTGTACAAATTGTTCTGAGAAATGCACTTATTATTTTGCACATGTTAGGGATGATGTGAAAAACGCACCAAAGCGACTGAGAAAAACTGTAAATGAGAAGGAAATTTAGTTTTGACACAAGGGGGTAACTGTTTTGGAAGAGGTATAAGCTTTTGCAGGTGAACCATGGTGTTGTGCTGAAACATCCACGTTATTTTGGCAAAAGCACCAAGAGTGTTGAGAATGTCCGGTCTGTTTCAAGAAATGAGCCAAAGCAAATGAGAAGGATCGTTGCCATTTTCATGACACTGACTCTTTATATGGGAAAGGAATTTAGTTTTGAAGCATGAGTGAACAGTTTTGGGAGAGATATGAGCTTTTGCAAGTTATGAGCTATAGTGTTCTGCGGAACTGTAAGACTGTTTTGCCAAATGATCGTAGAGGTTTGAGAATGTAATTTCTGTTTCAATAAATGAGCCAAACCAATGGAGAAAAACTGTAATATTTGGGGTTCTGCTGCAATACATTTTCACAGGGCCTAAAACTAACTTTTTGCTATACCTGCTTATGAAAATTTACTGGCAATAAACATTTTTGACCAGCCATTAAAAATAGATTAATTCTTATAAAATTCACAAAAGTTATTCAGTCAAGAGCAATGAGTGATTTCTTCTTTGTCCTGTGTTGTTTGATTAACATTATAAACATGGACATCAGCAGGAATATTAGGCTGCTGTCACTTTATCAGCAAATGCACGGATCTGATATAATGATACACGTGTCACGTGATAAACTGAAAAACTGTTTACTAATCCAGCGTTTAATGTTGTTTATGTCTATGTTTATTTTATTTTATATGCTTTAAGAAAAACCATGTGTAAATTCATAAGTCGACAGCATTGCTGAGTATTTTCTGCTTAAAACTGCAGTGAACCAAAGACAGTCTCAAAAACATGCTTTGAAATCGCTGGTGTTTCTGACGTCACAAACTACCTTGTAACCAATCAGATCAACGTGCAGATGGGCTTTAGCATATCATTAACAGTCAACTAGCAATGAAGTTTTGAGAGAAGCCGGTTATCCCGGTATATTTATCCCGGTTTCTATGTTTGAGTTGTTCAAAGCGTTTCTGATGATTTTTAGAAGGCAGACTGAGATGGCGAACGAGAACATGGTTTGTGAAACATTAGCAACACATTATTAGCTGTTTGATAACATACTCAAGCAAGAGGCTAATCATATTAACTACCTTTATGTGTCCGTCATTGTAAAAACCGATACTATTGTGCAGTGTTTACCTCAGTAAGTTGGCCGAGTGGATCTCTGAGCTGCTGTGGGTGAGTGGAGGCGGGGCTAATTAGCATATTCATAGACCGCGTATGCCGTATTCTAAATGAGCCAAGGGTGTAGAGTTATATTCAAGCTATTTTAAGACATGAAGACATTTTTTTCACAGGAAAAAACATTTAAATATGTCATTTTGGTGATCAAAGTTGAGTTTTAAGGAATAAAATTATTGACTACAGGGGCACTTTAAGACATAACTGACCATGTTTATGAGGAT
Organism: Siphateles boraxobius; assembly: GCF_051911475.1. NCBI lineage: Eukaryota > Metazoa > Chordata > Actinopteri > Cypriniformes > Leuciscidae > Siphateles > Siphateles boraxobius. The sequence goes on along the minus strand of NW_027508719.1, from coordinate 127,277 downwards.
GCTTGCCAAGACGGGTATTTTGACATAATTTTGTTTGAATATGTCCGCTCAAGCGCAAGAAGATGAGAAAGAGAGCTCAGTTCAGTATTCGCACGCTTTCTGAGACGCGGCTTTCTGGGCGCACAGGCGTTGTTCACATTTGTCACAATATTGCATTATTAGAATTCATAAAAATGTTACCGGCCAACTGGTGATCAACACTGTTTCATATACTCACCAACACTGACTTATATTCAGATTTGGCATTTGGCGAGTGTTAATTTTAGTCCCTGCATTTACATGATTTAAAAAATACATTATTTTCCTCTTACTGTACTCGTTTCACTCTCTGCTTAGTTCCTGTCTTTAAAGCCCCGCCATTCAGAAGAGCTCAGTCTGCTTTGATTGGCCAGCTGGCTCTGTCTGCTGTGATTGGCTAGCTGGCTCAGTTTGCTGTGATTGGCTAGCTGGCCCAGTCTGCTGTGATTGGCTAGCTAGCCCAGTCTGTTGGTATTGGCCAGCTGGCTCAGTCTGCTGTGATTGGCCAGCTGGCTCAGTCTGCTGGTATTGGCCAGTTGGCTCAGTCTGCTGTGATTGGCCAGTTGGGTCAGTCTGCTGTGATTGGCCAGCTGGCTCAGTCTGCTGTGATTGGCTAGCTAGCTCAGTCTGCTGGTATTGGCCAGTTGGCTCAGTCTGCTGTGATTGGCCAGTTGGGTCAGTCTGCTGTGATTGGCCAGGTGGCTCAGTCTGCTGTGATTGGCCAGTTGGGTCAGTCTGCTGTGATTGGCCAGCTGGCTCAGTCTGCTGTGATTGGCTAGCTAGCTCAGTCTGCTGGTATTGGCCAGTTGGCTCAGTCTGCTGTGATTGGCCAGTTGGGTCAGTCTGCTGTGATTGGCCAGGTGGCTCAGTCTGCTGTGATTGGCTAGCTAGCTCAGTCTGCTGTGATTGGCTAGCTAGCCCAGGCTGCTGGTATTGGCCAGCTGGCTCAGTCTGCTTTGATTGGTCAACAAAGAGCGTGTTGGAAATGTGACATAAATTCCAAGGATTCATGAGCAGATGTAAACTGTATAATATCTATGGTAATTATGTCACTATTGGAAGTCCATACTATGTTTTAATCACTTAATCACAAAATCACTTACCCAACTGTTCTTTGAGGGTGGGTCAAAGCTGCCAGTAGGCGGGCATTATGCAAATATGTAACATGATGACAGCAAATGATGGAAATAATGGCAAGACTACAAACGAGGCGTTTCAGGCAAGTGTTTTCTGCCTACACTCCCTTTGGCTGGAAATGTGTGTTTTAAGAGGTTGCTAGGGTGTTTTGGGTGATTGTTAGGTGGTTTCTTGGCTACCCTCAAGTGTTTATTTCTTATTCTTTTCTTGATACGGCTTGGGTCCCTCTTTCAATGTGTAAATCTAATAATTCTGCATGACACAGAGGACGTCCAAATCTAAACAGCATAAATGCCAAACGAATGCCACCCAACCCTAAACTGTGACAGGGTGTGATCGATGTTTTTCAGGGAACAGGAGGAAGTTCCTCCTCAGACAAAAGTTAAGCCAAGATTCATGAGACTGTTTTATTATCTGTGCAAGAACTCCTGTAAAAGCTGCTGGCTGCTATAACCCTAAACAGACTTAATCTGGCTTAATGAGGTAAATAACGTTTCCGTTGAATGAATACTTCCCTGGATGGACCTCTTTATTTTTCTTCATTCGGTGCGATTCAAAGACCCTCTCTAGAGAGCAATGGGACTCAGACAATGGGACAGGTTCATTCAACAAGCCTGCAGCACATGCACTTAAACTTAAGAGAGGAGGGTCTGGATCACTCGGTTTTGGAGAAATCTTTTGTTGTGTTATACTTGCATGTCACTTATAAATAGGGTTGCCAGGTCTACATAACAAAACTAGCCCAATGGCCAATCAGAAACAGCCCACAATTAGCCCAATAACCCACTCCCAAATATCAAAACTTAACATATGACACTCCCATGGCTAAAATTAAAATTTCACCTTGATTTGAGCTTGAAAATCACTGGTAATGATAACACACAGTCTGATTTCGTAAAGGAGCTCAAAGGCTTCCTATAGTGCCCTTCCTCACAAAGCCCATCATCTAGCACAGTTTGATCATTGGTAGAACATAAAATATTTCAATACAAGCATTTCAGTCATATGTAATTTGTGTCAAACATTTAACCCAGCAAGAAAACCTTCCTCTTGGCATACCTGCATATAAAAATGAACTGCAGAGTCACTGCAATCCATATTAGGATTAAAAATATAAAATATTTTTTCAACACATAAGATTTAAACACTATTATTTACTCTTTACATTACTGCAGTAAAATTAACTTTAAAGATTTATCCTTTTAATTTATGGAGATAACATGGAAAATGTGTATACATTATATTATGTAAACTGCATTTATGACACAGAACTACAGAGATGCAGATATCATCACAATCTATCAATAAATGCACACACATATTCCTCTGTTTTTGACTATATCACATATGAGTTTTTAAGTTTACTTATATCTTGCCCCGGATTGATCTTACCCCATCTTACTCTACGTGTAGTTTGTAATATTTAACTACAACACAGATGTTCATTGCAGTTTGTTTGTCTTTCACTTAATATAACTGCAGTTCACTACAGTACAAACAGAATTTATTTGCAGTTTAGGGTATTACAGGTAAAGTTCAGTACAATGCACCATTTCACACATACACAGCGCTGAATTGCAGGAACTGGAAATCTGGATTCACTCTAAGATACGGTTGTTGTAATTTAAATGTTGAACTGCAGCAGGAGTGTTTTAAAGTCTGGATGCATTATTACTACAACTTTATTAATCATGTGGTTCATAGTTTGAATAAAGATCAGTCACTCTCAGTGAAATGCATAACAGAAATGACCAGTAAAAATATGCTTTTCAGTATTGCAGTTCTAGTGGTTTGCAAGCAGTATTACGGCTGTTTTTTGACTGAAAGCACGGTGATTCATAAAATAAATAAATAAATGCTATGGTGCTCTTTTTTTTGGGGGGGGGGGCTCCTTGTGCTCCTCGCGGTGAAAAATGAGCGTATTAGAAATGAATGGAAGACTAATTTATCTAGTGGAAGTGTTTGGTACTGCGGCGGTGCGGCCAAACAAAATCTTACGAAGCTCATTTTTTGAGATATCAACCTCAAATTTGGAACACAACTTAATTAGATTTATGGCTTTTATTTTCTTGCAGTTTTTGAGTAAAACGTGATTTTGAAAATATATATTTCATATAAAAATTGAAAATAGTATTTTTGTGCATTTTTCATAACAATACACGTAAAATTCTGTAACTTTTTTTAAGTTCACTTTTTAAAACTTTTTTCACTTCAGCAATAATCTGCCAAGTGTCGTGTTCGAAAAGAGATCAAACTGAAGAATGTTGCTCTAAAGCATTCAAGATTTACCAGTTTAATTTGGAAATTAAATTTTCAGGTCTATGCTCAAAAAGTGAATAAATGGATTATAAATATAGCAGATTAAAAATATAGTTTAGTACCATTAAATCTCCTAAAAATACAAAATATGAAATAAAAAAACATTATCAAATTAAAAAAATAGTACATTCATTTCATTAACAAAAAATAAAATAACAAAAATTCAAAATTTGGTAATTTTTGACCGACACGCAAAGAGGGTTAAGGAACAAGACCAATTAAATAATAAATCAATATTATTAAAGTATTACAGGTTAACTCTGAATATTTTGAATAGGAAGGAAGGAGAGTAGTAATACCACAAAATGGCTACAGTTCAGACACACTGTCTGCTAAACTGATACTCGATCAGTTAAAGATCATGACCTGCTCATGCTTTGACCCGGGACAGGCCGGAGATCGCTTACGGTCTCGCCGTGTGCCTCTAAACCAAAATCAGAGCTGATATCAAACATTCAGGGGCTAATGAGTGTTTCACGATTAACAGCAAGAGGTTTTAATGCTGTTTTGTCTATTGAGAAACAGCCTGTGATGTTGCAATCTTAAGAGAGTAGTGAAAGTACCCATTAACACCACAGAAAAAACACCTATCAGCCCTGAGAAAATCCTGCCAGTTTCCCGTTCACTCCCACCCAAACAACTACTTGATAAGCGGTTAGCTTTATCATCCTGTTTCATCAAATGCTTAAAACACTCACAAATTGGGCAGAATTTATTTATTTAATGCAGTAATCCACAAATGCTTTGAATGTAGGTCAATATTTCTATGAAATAGACACGTTATTACACAAAATGTCCTCTTTTTTTGGGTTCTTGTTCCTGAATGTCTGAATCAAGTTCACAATAGTTATCTAAAATGATAACATGGTCAACACTTTTTGTGTGATGGGGTTTTAAAGGGGTCATGACATGAGAAAACAACATTTTCTTGACATTTGGCATATAAGAGGCCATCATGCAAGCTTCAAAACGAGCATTTATTTAATCAAGCTCCAGAAACAGCTCATTCGGATGTCGCAGGAACTCAAAAAAAAAAAAATGCTGGGTTGTTTCAACCCAATTCGGGGTCAAAAATGGACAAACCCAGCCATTGGGTTAAATTTTGAAATGACATTTTAACCAAACGTTTGGGTTTGTCCATATTTGACCAAAAGATGGGTTAAAACAACCCAGCACTTTTTAGTGCTCATTTGCATATGACTTCCTCCAGATGAAGACATTGATGAATAGTTTTACATTATTGTACCATAGGCCCCGCCCGCCCTTGTCATACCATAGGCCCCGCCCATCCTTAACATACCATAGGCCCCGCCCGCCCTTGTCATACCATAGGCCCGGCCCATCCTTAACATACCATAGGCCCCGCCCACCCTTAACATACCATAGGCCCCGCCCACCCTTAGCGTACCATAGGCCCCGCCCACCTTTAATCATACCATAGGCCCCGCCCACCATTATCATACCATAGGCCCCGCCCACCCTTAGCGTACCATAGGCCCCCCACCCATATTTAAACAATAAAAAAAAAATTAATGTCATGACGCCTTTAAAGCTATATAAAAAAGAAGTCAGCTTGTACTGCAAAGTACTGTACTACAAAAAAAGTTAAAATGCAACTTTTTTACAGTATCTATCTATCTATCCATCCATCCATCCTTCCATCCGTCTATCTATTCATCCATCCATCCATCCGTCTATCTATCTCCATTCATCCATCATCCATCCATCCATCCATCCATCTATCTATCCATCATCCATTCGTCTATCTATCTCCATTCATCCATCATCCATCCATCCGTCTATCTATCTATATATCTATCTATCTATCTATCTATCTATCCATCCGTCTGTCTGTCTCTCCGTCCGTCTGTCTATCTGTCTGTCTAATACTAAAGACGATGACTAAAGATGTGTGTGTGTCAGGTGTGTGAGGGACTTTGTGCCTGTGTGTGGTTGTAACTCTGGAGCTGTTTCTGTTATAACGCCCTTTCCTTTGGCTTCGTCTCCAAGCACTTCCACGGTTCCTTCAGCCGGTTTCCTCTTTCCTCCGCTCTCACAGGCGTACGAAACCAGGCCAGCTGTGAATCAAGACAACACACACTGAACATCAGTCAGATGCCACACACACTCCCGGACAGTCCTCAGAGGGAAACTGATACTGTTACACTGATTTATACTGACGGGAGCCATGGACTCGGTTTTCATTTCTTGACTTGGTCTGTCAGTGTTTCATTTGCTGTCGTAAATCTTCCCCTATTTCCTGATATTTCTACAGTGTTGAGGAACATAAACAGGATCTCTAAGGAGGAAAAGGGTTGGAGCCTAAGGTGAAATATATCATTCATGACAGTAGATTTACACAGCATTACATGGTAAAATATTAGATGGACTAATTTTTTTACATTTTAAGTAAACATTTTGTGGTGCTTGCTTGTAGGAGTACGTATGAGGGAACCTGCGATTGAATTTAACATCTGTAAATAAATCCTAAGATCCCATGTTTGTTTTGTTTTGTCATTTACAGCACTATTCTAACATTAATATGTTCTCAAACCTATTAATGATCAGGAGTTGTTCATCCACCACCTGCACATGTTCTCACATGATGTTAAACCAATGGATGTTACGAAAACAAACGGTTTTGAAAAAAGCAAGATGATTTCTCTAATGAGGTACAATTGAGCGAAACAATCGGTTCCGGAAGTAAAATCTCCATTCATTTTCTCCATAGGGAAACTGATTTTTAATGATAACTTAAACACCTTTAAAGTCAGCCCTACTGTGGGCTACTGGTTGTTAATCGAGGGTATTTGCTGCTGTTGAAGTTATCAACCCGCATTATTTCAACTTATTAAAAAAAAATAATCATTTTTAACTGTGAAATTCGTGGTGAAAAACTACATTACTCATTACGCTGTATTAAAAAAAAATCCACCAATCAGAGATTTAATCTCCCTACGTTCCCAAAACACATATTTCTATTATATATATATATATACAGGAAAGTAACTTTTAAAAGTAATACATTACAATATTGTATGTACTTTTTTATGAAAAGTAATGCGTTATATTACTTTTGCATTACTTTACCTGGGCTGGACTTGCTTGTTTGTTTTTTAATAACAACAAAAAAAGTTATATTTTTGGCAAATGTTAAGGCCCTTTCACACACCAATAGTGAAGTGAATAAGCCTCAGGCTGAAGGAAATGCATGTTTACTCCTGTACAGTAGAGGGCGCCGCTCAAACAAACCTTTCAGCCGTTCTGGATTACAGAACAATACAGGAGAAGGAAGTTCAACTCTCTTATTTCTAAATCTAATCTCAAGTAATTTTTGCTTATTAGTATGGTTGAATTAGATCACTGAAGGTCAGCAGCAAAGACATTGGTTAATAAAGTGAAATTAAATACATAAAGTATATTTGTGTAATTTAATATAGTTGATTTTAAAAGTTTTGTGTAAAATTCTGAGATTGCATTTTACGGTTTCTATTAATTTTAGGAATACTGAATGTTTTCGTGCAAGTGAGATGAGCAAACACATGTTCACATTTAGAACTACAATAACCATAATGTTTACACACACACACACACACACACACACACACACACACACACACACACACACACTCCTCACTTTATTTTTCTCAACATGGACAGGAGAGCTGTCAGTCAATAAATGTAACTTGGATATTTTGTTGTAAACTGAAAAAGTAATGTATTACTTTACGTATTAGTTACTTGAAAAAGTAATCTGATTACGTAACTCAAGTTAATTGTAATGAGTTACCCTCAACACTGTATATATAATCAACATTTGTAAATCAGTAGTTTTATATATATATCCACCATTTTTAACTCTTTTTTTAAATCCCTGTGAGAGAAATGAAGGAAAAAAATGCTTTCGGAAGCAGAGCCGCTAAAAAAATAGCACTATAAAATAAATTTTACATGCAGAGATCTTCAGCCGCATGCTGGATTTTTCAGCAGGATATTCCAGATGAATCCTATCTGAAGTTCAAAAATGTGCAGTCCAAATAACTATATACATGTGCATTACATTAATCAGCTGCGAACCAAATCAACATGTCAGTCGCCACATTCAGAAACAGAGAACACCACCGTGAGCCACTAGCGTAGCCAGAAAAGCGTCTCTGGGTGTGCATAAGAAAAATTGGGTGTGCCACATTTATTGTCAAATTAATATGCAAAAACTCGGACCCGGCTTATCAGTAACTTTACAGAATACACTGGGCTGATGTGTGAAACTGGCTTGCCACATAAACATAATACTAGGCCTACAGTATATAAAATATAACTCAGGGCTCAACATTAAGGCTTTACATGTGCTTGTCCTTCAAACAAGTAAAACGGCCATTCTCTTGTCCGGGTAAAAATCCAGAAATCGGTTTAAATGTATGCTTCATCTTTCATTTTAAATTCTTAGATCTGATCAATAAATTCAATTGAAATAATAAGACACTATGCTGTTACCAATCAAATTAATTAATTTACACTGAAAAATTACAACTGCATTAAATAATGTTATGAGATTGTTTTAAATATTTTTGGAAAATACAAATATGACATATTGGAAAGAATTATCCTACTTTTAAACACGAAACTAAATCACCAGTAGGGGGGGGGGGGGGGCGCAGGTGACCGTCTTAATGAGTGAGTTATTGAGTAATTTATTCAAATGATTCGTTCAAACGGCTGAATCATTAAGGAATGAGGCAGTTGTTTAATGGGTCATTGAATCTTTGACTCAATCGATTCATTCAAAGCGCTGAATCATTCAGTAATGCGCTGATGTGTTCAGGTGAGCTGCGCTGTGGTTCTGCTGTGATCTTTGTTTGGAACTATTTTCGCTGCTCAAATAGAACTAAAACAGTCAATATTGTGTCTAAAATGTATTAAGTGACTTGATATTAATTACTTGTTAATTGAACTGTCATATGAAATCAGTGTCATATTTTCAATCGTGATGGTATACAGCACTCTTGGTCACTGTGATGTTGCTTAACTGTATCATATCATGTTATAAATATAAAAACAATTTTTGAATCGCTCTATGTTCATTAAGTTTCTTTGTGTGATCTGCTCTCATTTGTTTCCATTTCCCCTCATGAGCTGCGCGAGCCTCAACAGCACAACCGTACCAGTCAGCGGCTGTTTACGGATTGGTTGGCACTTGGCAGTCCGAATGTCGGCAGATATTTTTTTAACGATAATAATTTAAAAATTAAAATACATTTTAAATGTACAAATATTTTAAGTAAACAACAATAGTCAAATTTTAGGAAACGTTTTTATTAAAACTTTAAAAAAGAATTCTGCATCTATTTTAGGTGTGCCACCTGCCACTGTGGGTGGCACCGGCACACCCTGGCACACCCGTGGCTACGCCAGTGCCGTGAGCATCACAGTCACAACAGCACAAACATTTGAAAGTTGACAGAGGAGGCTGGTGAAGCAGTAGGGCTTAAAACTGCCTCCAGAAGACGTGATACGTGATCATTAGGATTGAACCCACTGACAGCACAGTATTGTGTTTGGGCAAATAAACAGGGTGATTTCTGCACTCTGATGACTGAACACATTGTTGCTCTTGCCTTACAAGGTGGGCTGGTTATGTAATTGCTGTGAAGAGTTTTTCTCTGGAAGAGGGGCAAAGACAGGGAATGACTTTCTGATGGGAATGAGGCACAACATTGGCTTGTTTGCCCAGAGTTGGACGTGGCTCAGATATGCCATGACTCCTGCTGGGGGAGAAAACTGAATATATTATATGATTATACATTTAGCTGACGCTTTTATCCAAAGCAACTTACAATTGCTATGTATGTCAGAGGTCGCACACCTCTGGAGCAACTAGGGGTTAAGTGTCTTGCTCAGGGATTCAAACCCGGGTCTCTCACACCAAAGGCATGTGTCTTATCCATTGCGCCATCATTTAAAGTCCCCCTGTGCTGAAAATCCAGCTTTAAATGTTGTTTATATGTCTATGTGGTGTTTTTAATATGCTTTAAGACAAACCATGTGTAAATTCATAAGTCGACAGCATTGCTGAGTATTTTCTGCTTAAAACTGCAGTGAACCAAAGACAGTCTCAAAAACACGGTTTGAAATCGCTGGTGTTTCTGACGTCACAAACTACCTTGTAACCAATCAGATCAACGTGTGATCGTCAACGAGTGGATCTCTGAGTGAGTGAGTGAGTGGAGGCGGGGCTCATTTGCATATTCACAGAACCGTGCATACTAAATGAGGCAAGAGTGTCGAGTTACATTCAAGATATTTTAAGACTTTTTCACTGGAAAAAACATTTAAATATGTAATTTTGGTGATAAAAGATGAGTTATAAGGGATACAATGATTAACTACATGCAGGGGGACTTTAAAGGCTCACTGAAGTGCCTTGGATCGCACAGCTTTGTTTGATGCGTTAACTAATTTCCACTGGAACGCGAAGCTAAGGTGGGACATATTGAATGGCTCCTCCCCCTTTTCAAATAGCCAATAGCGTTTAGTTTCCCTCACAGACTTTCATTCTTAAACAACGTACAGTTGGAAAACTTGATAAAGCTCGAGCGCTTGAGCAACCGAACACACTTCTCCAACACATATTTCTCTGTGACGTGTCAACGCTCGCTTTGGCCAGGGGGTGTTTATAGCAGAGGGGGCGGTGCTTCAGATTCTAGAGAGGATTTGATTGGACAGAAGATGTGATGAGAAGCTGAAGCCCGCGGTGATGTCATAAAAATCCCTGATCCATTTTAGCGGAAGTGAGAGACTAAGTTTTGAATGCTTATATCTCCAAATGCAAAAGATATTGTTATATATATATATCAGTAAAAGAAGCACGTAGAAGGTTGTGGTTTAAAAATAAACACTTTCAGCAAAACATTAAGTCAGCTACACTGTTTACTTTTGAATATTATATTTTATTCATGGCCATCATTTGTAGTAGCCTATTCACAAACTGTTTGCTCAAGCGTAGCATTCTCTCCGAGTTCACTGTGTCGCTACTGAATCATGTAGTTCAATTTTCCATATTTATTGTATGTCATCATGTTAGTATCAGTATTTGCTTTCTACCGTGCACAAATAAAATTGAAATTGAAAAATGTCAGTGAACTTTTGCTGTTTAGCTAATTGTAACAATAAGCACTCAAACACACAATTACTAAAAAACACACACAAAAAACTGATGTTGCATGGGCACTTTGCACTAGTTCATACTAAAAACTAAAAAACTTGAATTTTGATTTCAGAGGGCCTTTAAAGAAGGGTCAGCAGTGTGTACCTTCTTTCAAAAGCGCAGAAACCCACAAACCCTGCACAGATTAAACTGGTAGTTTTTCTATCTAAAGGAACCTTTTGCCTAGTCTCTTATAAAAGTTCCCTGAAATGATTTAGGGCAATAATGACACCGCATCATTCAGGAAACTTTGTGTCAGTAGACTCGCTGAAAGCTCGAGTCAGCGCTTGTAATCCTGTCTGAACAGCTTGAACATCTCTGTGTGCTTTCAGTGTCGTTCACCCGGCACGGGATCACAGCTCCTCACGTCAGGTGAAACAGCCGGCACGCAAAGACAAATCTCTCACAAAAACAACACAGATGCAGACAAAAAGAGGAGAGGAAAAAAAACATGCAGCCTTTCCCTGACTGAAATGAAATGAAGATTACTGTTTTAATGATTCGTTATGCAACTCTGCATTTTGGAGACGTTTTGGCGTAAACATTATGTACTAATCTAAACCTGACAAATTCGATGCCCTAACAGTTTTCCCTGAGGGAGAGGAGTGGCGTCTGTAATGAAGCCATTATGATGGGGTGTAGACGAGTTATGTAACTGGGAGAGTAAACACCCTCGATTACACCTTCATCAGTCTTGTCCAGGTGTGCGAGGTGTATGAAGCAGATCAGACGCTCACTTACGGTACTTTACTCACGCCACTCGCTGAAGAAGCGTTAAAAAAGAGCTTGAAAATCACAATAAATCAAATCTATCACTCACATATGTATCACTTTATCACTTTAAAATCTTGTTTATCCGCTGAAGGAAATAATTAATACACGTTATGCATAAATGTATACACTGTTACATTATACATATACCGTTCAAAAGTTTGGGCTCAGTAAGAATTGTTTTTTTAAAGAAATGAACCTTTATTGTGCAAAGATGCATTTTTTCAGTTCTTTTTAACTTTCTTGTCATCAAACAATCCTGAAAGAAAATTGTACACAACTGTTTTCAACATTGATAATAATCAGAAATGTTTCTTGAACAGCAAATCATCATATGATAATGATTTCTGAAGGATCATGTGATGCTGAAAATTCAGCTGATTTACATCGCTATTTTACTGTTTTTCTACTATATTTTTGATCAAATAAATGCAACCTTGATGAACATAATAGGCTTCTTCCAAAAACATTTAAAAATCTTACCGATCCAAAACTTTTGAACGGCAGTATATAACTCTGTTTTTATGCATATGCATGTTATTTTTACAGCAATAACTTTGGTAACAGAGTTTAATGTTTGCAAATGCATATGCATGTTTTTATGCTTGTCTCCCATATTTGATAATGTTTCCAGCAATAACTTACAGAGTTTAATGTTTGCAAATGCAATGAATGCTATAATTTGAGTAAAAAAAGAGAAAATGGACTTAGCTTATTTACTCTTCTTCATGCAATGCTGTAGAGATGGTCCAAAAAATGATAATTTGATCGTTCTTACTCCAAGGGACGTTGTACTTCTGCTTTTTAAAAAGTAATGGGACACCAATAGTTGTGAATAATGCCATATAAATGTTCTTCATCAGTATAAATCATGGAGGAGCAGAGAAAGCACATGCTTTACACACACCAGTTAAAGATGCTCACCTAAAGACGTCTGAAGTCTAGACAAACATGCATGCTTGAACAACTGCTCCAGGCAAACGTGTGAATCCAACAGAAACATCACACAGTTTCCCATTCAGGAAAGTACAGGGGCTTCAGAAAAGCTTGGATTTAAAAGGCTGCCTTTCCCACATACTTGAGCTGTTCGGGCAAACAAAATCCCACCTCAAAATAAGAGGCTATAAAGCAGTAGACCGCCTGACATGTGCACTAACTAGAGGCCGCAGCGTGAATCAAACACCAGCACCTGATATTTAAGAGCTGGCAGATGCTGTGGTTCTGCCTGATGTGTTCTTCCTCCTCCAGGAACCGTTTGGCACAGATGTGTTGTCATGTGATGTGTCAAAGCATGACCTTTAGCTGACTCAGAGTCGTCTCAATGAACTGTGTGGTGTTTATTATCAGTATTGAAGCGGAGATGTTCACACACCAATGATGGGCGAACTGGTTTTACACTGGTAATGATCCCTGAGGGTTGTGCATCATAAGGACATGAACAGCAGGAGTGATGAAACACATTCCCCAGACTCTGAACATCCTTCCAGCGTGAGGTCATGAGGAAACCTTTTATTAGTGGCTTTGCACACACTCCACTCTCTGTGCCACTCATGCTATCGTTCGCAAAATTTTTACTCACAGTAAAAACGTTATTATTATAAAAAAATAAACGGGTTATTATATCTTTAACCCAACTGTTGGGTTACACAAATTGGGTCACTTTGCTGGATTATTTGAGAAAAAAAAATGTTGGGTCATTTTTTAAATCGTTGGTTAATTTGTAGCAATAACCCGGCTGATGGGTTATATGCATATTTTGAATTTATGTAGGCTATATTTACATAAAATTCTAGACTCCCCAATATTTACTTTGTAATTTTAAATTATATTTGTTGAGACTTATTTATTGTTTTATACAAATAAACAATCTGTAGGCTATTTGAAAACAAAGTGTATTTTATTTATTAAATAGTAAATACTAAACTTAACTGTTGGGTTACTTTTAACCCAACTGGCTTTTAACTCAATGCATTAGGTTAAGATAACCCACAGTTGGGTATAACCACCCCATAGTTGGGTTACTCGCAGGGTTATTTTTAACAATAAACCACAATTTCCCTGATCTGAGGTTAGTAGGGAATAAATGCATAAATAATTTTAGGGGTTAAACAACCAATACTTACATACTTTACAGAATGTATGCAAGCTTACGTTTTATGAATGACGTATCATTTGAAAAAAGAGTTTGTAAACAGGTCAATTTTGTAAAAGGCCCAATTATTGTGGTAGACTATAATAGATTTCATTGATGCTGTAGATTCTATTGGGTACAAAGGGTTATTATTACGGTATCTTCAATAGTCCAGTTGCTGCCAAAACCAGAAATGTATGCAATGGAAGCACTTTAATAAGAGTTTGCATTCTGTTCATATAATTCCCTCATTTTAGTTCATTCAGTTGCTGGTATTGTTTGTGCAACACACTCTGTTTCGTAGACTCTCACTTTTGTACCTGTGCGGATTTAGTTTAATACATTTGATTTTGATTCTGGATCATTTTCATCTTCATTGGAACCAAAACGTAACACAATACCAGAGCTTACAATGAGAAGAAGCATAGAAATTGCTAACTCAACTCTTTCTTTTCTCTTTTCTTCTACTCTACATCTTTATTTTGTATTATATATACTGCATTAGATTGAACTGGGAAGGGTCACCGCACTTACATATTGTTGTCCTATTGTAAGTTTAACTGCTTATATTGCTCTCCTAATTTGTAAGTTGCTTTGGATAAAATCATCTGCTAAATGATTAAATGTAAATATACAGTAAATAGAAATCGCTTCCATCAATGTTGCCCCTTGGATTGGCAAAGAACTGAAGGAAGGAGCCACAGTTTTCAGGATGGCGGATGTGAAGGAGTTTGTTGTATCCGTTGAAACAGCGTCAACAATTCTCCTCGCAGCCGAAGTCCAATAATGATTTTTTTATTATTAATACAATTGTTTTTATTTATATTCAAGCATCACAGTTTCCACAGTCTTTGGCAAAGAACATATGTATAATACTCTGTTGGTTTATTTGTATAGTTTGCATAGTAATTACAGTAATTACGTTCCTGTGTATTTTGCGTGAATGAGGATTGGTGTTTGGACAGATATTGTGTTTTGCGGCAGTATACGGAACCGTTGCCGCTGAACCTGCTTTAACGTCGGCAGTGGGGCTCGACAGTCAAACGGGTTGGCGCGTATGGTCGGGTTGCGGAGATATTGAGTTTGTGGTTAGGTCTCATGTGAACTTCGAGGAAGGAGCAACCTCAGCGGCAGGAAGGATGTAAAGGTCAGTAAGCTGGGCTGAGTTGAGTGGGGGACGTAGGGGGGTGACTCTGGGACGCCAGAGTCACTGTTGAGCCCTCTTGAGGTGTCGTGGGCTAGTCGACGAAACACTGAGGACGCAAGGTGCCCACTTGAAGACCCTAGAGATGTTCCCTATACTCCGCTCAATCCAGAGGGTTGTTATGGGGGGACCGCACTGTGGTTGCAGCCGTTGTGTGTGCTGAAGCGCAAATACACTGCAGCTGTAAACACCAGACAGAAGGAGATTCACATCACCATATGGAAAGAAGCGTAAATGGATGGAGAAGCATAGATTACTGTAAAGCTACGTCTTAGTTGGTGCTTATCTTGGCGAAAGCCGAGTACAAATCCGCATGAAGTTTTAACATCTACTCTCGTGTAATGGAAATCATGTGTTTGCGCAACTTGCATCATTAAGTCAGTAGGTGGCAAAGAAAAAGTAGGCTAGCTGAAACTGATCTTTGATGCTCATACTAAGTACTAACTGCTCATAAATGCCTCTGGACATACATCTATGCAAAATAACCCTTGAATCATTTATTTAAGGCCATTCCCGTTTTGAATATGTGATTGTGTATTGTCATCAAAAAGCATAAAAAAATTCTGCATTTCAATTTTGTAGTGTGGATTCATTGCGACATTTAAACTGATTCTAATGTCTAATAATCTCTTTTCTGCTTGACAAAACCATTTATGCTACTGCCCACTGACATGCTTTTAAAGCTTAAAAAGCATGCTTTTTTTGGCCTTTAAACACCTTATAATGCAAATGTCGAGATCAGGAAAATCTAAATTTTCTCGAGGTGGCATACAAGACCCAAACCCCCCCCAGCAAGATCAGTTTTGGGACCTCTGCATTTATAAAACCCTGCGACGGCCCTGATCACAGACAATGGCAGACAGGGACCAAGGCAGCTCTGGCATAATGGCAATAGCACTTCTACAAATGACTGAGTTTCTTTGCAGTTATTGAGGTCAAACATGCCTAAATTCCCGAAGAAAGGCACTGAATTTCAGCTAAAAACGTTTTAAAAAAACGAAAAACATTTTCAAGGACTCTTAGGCCTCATTTACACATAGCCGGGTATTTAGAGAAACAAATATATTTCCCCCACCCCCACACAACATCGCTTTCAAAAAAGTGAATCAACCCGCATAAATACCCCGTTGAGCGCCATCATAACTGTGCCAAACCTATGGGCGGCAGTGTAGGGAGAAGGATCACATGACGATCACATGACGTTAAGCATTTTCTGGCGCATAATGGGACGTCTGAGAACCTAAAACCCCGTTTCTCCCAGTTGACACGACAACACATAACCGGTGTTATCAGAAATCTCCACTTTGGCCGGAGTTTTTAGAAAGAATCGTTTTCTGTGATAAAAACGGGGTTTTCGTGTAGGAATGTATCACCCATTTCATTGCATGTCAGGTAAACATAGTGTACGCCATTTACAGGTACAGGCATCTCAACTAAACAAACCAAACGATTCAAAGTATTATTCATTTCCATAGAACAAAATGTGTGCCCTGATGAAAATAAGTAAATGCTACAGAAAAACACGAATGTAATTTCTACAGTAAAAGGTTAGTTAGTTTGACAATTAAAAAAACAAAATAAATCCGAGAGAATTGATAAGAATGTAAATGCAATGTAAGTCGCTTTGGATAAAAGTGTCTGCCAAATGCATAAATGTAAATGTAAATCCTATATCAGTACTCAACTCACGCTTGTAGAAATTAAAGCAGAAATATCAACGATATAAAAATTTAGTAAAACTCTGGTGTTCCCATCATGCACTGGGGCATGGATCATTTATAAGGTTGATTTTTTCACTGTTTTCCAGCTGCATTTACACCGTTTTATCATTGCTTTTGTTGTTAGGTTTGGTAACTTGCCATTTTGTGACATCTGGATTCATTAATTTCTACTCAAAATGACACATTCATACTAAACTTAAAAATTTGAAGGCACGAACACTTAACTTTTTAAGTTTAGTCAACTCAAATATCCAAGCTGTCACTTAGTACAACTTCACATTTCATGTTGACTAAACTTAACATTTTAAGGCCGCACAAACACTGTACTACTTTTTGTAAAAGTTGAAACAACTTGTTTTAGTGAAAGCAATTCCACAGTATTTGTACTATAGAATCACAGTAGATTTCAGGCGTCTCTGCTGCTAGTATTTTACCGTTGTTTCACAGAAAAAAAAATGTTTTACAGTCTATAACTATGCAAACTATGCCTATGCAAACATGTGCAGCAATAGCGCATGAGAAGAGCTAAAGCACACAGTCTTCAGCAGAGATACGGGTGTGTGTGCTGAGAAACGTCTGTTTTGGTGACACATTGCTCTCCTCACACAGTAGTAACCATGACAATGCAAATATCAAACTCTAAACCAACAGTTTACCTCAAAGCACAATAAAAAGTGGGGGCTTATTAAAAAGTCCAGAACTGAAATAGACATGGTCATTGTTTTATGGGAACATTGAGCTGATACGACCTGAAATATGTGGGTCGCCTGATCTGAGAGAAGATCAAGGCACAACAAATCCTGCTTTCCCAAACTCTGCTTTCACTGAGCTGGTCTGATGGACGACTTATACGAGTGACCCTCTTTCCATTCATGTGTTGCCTAAAATAGCAAGAGGTTGTGTGAAAGCCTGTGGATAAATGACACCGGAGCCTTTAGCGGGAGATCTGACCTGCCTCGGCCATCAGAGCCCGGCTTGCACAAAGATAAAACATGTCAGATACAATTGCCCAAAACACGGCCATGACATCACTCGTGCACAACAGCTTTTCCCAAGGCGAAAGCCAAGCGCAATGACAGGGTAAAGTGGGGCAAACTCACACACTGAACCAACACACTCTGAAGCAGCCTTTCGAGCAATGATGTCAACGTTTTCCCATACAGATCGAGAAGTTAATGAGCCTCACATCACAAGCGCGGGCCTTTAGACACGTCAATCTGTCAGGGAAAGCTGAATTGATTTGGCTATGTTTACTTCCCTTAGCTTTTGGAAGACATGAAGCCTTGTGAACGGCAACACGGGATGACTTGGGCACTGGGTCAACTTACCCACGCAAGATTTATGGGGGCAAAAGCAACATGGTTAGATTGACTGAAAAACGTTTAAAGTAAGCTCTGATTGAATTGACCCTGTGTGCACAAAGCTTTCTGCGCTGCATGTGTGCAGATGAGTGTGTGTGTGCGTGTGTGTGTGTGTGTGTGTGTGTGCGTGGCATGCCCTCTGCTGACTGATGGCATTATTACACTAAAAAAAAAAAAAAAGCTGTTGAACAAACATGTTTTGAGGAAAAAAATTCCACTAAATTAAATTAACATTTTCCAATCTAATTAGTTTGAAAGGATTTGTTGTATGAACTTAAAATCATTTAGTCAAGATTACTAAAAATATTGTGTAATTTCCTAAAGTTTTGGCATTCCTAATAGAGAACATTTTGGGTAACACTTTACAATAAGGTTCATTAGTTAATGTATTACCGTAACTAACATGAACTAACAATGAGCAATACATTTGTTGCAGAATTTATTAATCTTTGTTAATATTAGTTAATGAAAATACAAGCTCATCGTTTGTTCATGTTCACAGTGCATTAACTAATGTTTACAAATACAACCTTTGATTTAATAATGTATTAATGTTGAGATTAATAAGATGAATAAATGCTAAAGAAGTATTGTTGATTCTTATTTCATGTTAACTAGTTAACTAATGAACCGCATTGTAAAGTGTTACCAAATTTTGTCATGTTAACTAAGTTTAAATGTTGTCCTGCAGATAAAATTGCCAACATTATAATTTTATAGCTTAACTCTACAGTTACTTCCAATGAAAGTGAAATACTTTTGTTCAGTTAAATTAAAACCACTTTTTTACATAGTAACAACAAATATTACTTATGTAGGTCCAAGTGTGAGATTTAATGCATATGAGTGCCTAAACGCCATTCTTCTGCATAATGGTTACCACATTATAACAAAAACCGTGTTACTTTAGCTTATTTTAATTAATTAAATTGATCAAGAGGCACTAATTAATTTTTTACATGTGTACAGGCCCTCAGGATTTAACTTTGAGACTGGATTCAAAGAAGTTGAAATTGGTGAATTACCTTTCTTTTTTTAAGACAAGATTTTAAGTTGGCTTTAACATAAAGTTTGTCTTTTGAACTTTTCAATCTATTTATTTCTTCGGGTGGCAGTTGCCACACTGGTAGATCCGCTACAGTTTCTGATTTGTGGAGATATAGAGAGAGAAATCCAAAATATCCTCTGTAAAAACCTTTAACTAGCCTATGTCAATGAAGCATTTTACCTGGCTTTATGTTTAGATTTAGTTCTGAAAATTCAAACAAATTAGTGCATATTTAATCAGATAATGCCTCATTTGCTAATTAAAACATAACATTTCAGAAAACTTGCCTTACAGAATAATTGTATGAGTGTCAAGTGACGCTCATTTAAATAGCGCTTTATACAATAAAGATTGTTTCAAAGCAGCTTTACATTAATAGGCTACACAGGAAAAATAACGATTCAATGATTGCAATGGTGAAGTTCAATTCAGCTGTAAAGCAGCTCCTAAAAGACAAGAGTAAACAGTCTTCATTCAGTTGAAGTCAGTAGAATGTTGATCCATTCCGGTTCAGTAGCTGTGTGAAATTCATCAATTATGAAATGAGTTCAATTTGGCTATAAAGAAGCTCTGCAGAAATCAGTGATGTCATAATCCAGAGTGCAGTCAAATCAACAATATTGCTGAATATTAAAAGGATAGTTAGCCTAAAAAATTAAATTTTGTCTAGATCATTTAAAATCCAGAGCTAGTTGTTCTAAACCTGTATAAATCTTCTGCTAAACACAAAAGAAGACATAACCAAACAGTTGATGGACCCCATTGTTTTACTTTTATAAGCCAAAAGGCCTCATCAACTGTTATAATCCCACGGGGAAGTAAATTAATATATATTATTTAAATGTTTATTTCATTCACATGTAGTATCTTGCTTTAATTCAAACATAGATGGTGTGAGGGAATGTAGTGCAAATAGTTCCCGCCTAAACTGTGTGTTGTTTGCACCCACACCCCTGTTTGAACGCGGCCATATTTAATCTACTGCAATTTTATCTGTAGTGCTGCCCGCGCACTGATACAAGAAGCCAACGAGCAGTACATTTTCAGGGTACAAAAACAGAATTAGAATTGGAAAAGAAAACTGATATAGATGATTAAACATTCATATTTTCCTATATCTGATATATGTACTAACGCAGAATTGTCGATATTTGCTTTCACATGGTTCTGTAGGAATTGCGCGCTATGGCTCTATTTTATTTAATATCCACGCCCCTCCTCCTCGAAAAAGAAGTTCCGGTCACATCCGCCATTTCGGTGGAGAGTGGAAAGCCATTGTTAGCTAAAATTTCCGCCATGGTGAAAGTATCGAACATAAATTCGCCAGTTTAACTAGCCATCTATATTTGAGCTCTTAGACTCATAGGTATATACTATTTGAACAAGTAACGTCGAGAAAAAACGATTCAATACGTTGGCCGTGCGCGTCAGATTCCGTGAATTTGTCCGCGTTCTCCTGTAGTGTGTTAGCCTAGCAGCAGCAAGACCGCCGGCTGTTTACCGAAGATATTCGCCATAATATTCTGAATCTGATTTTAAACATATTAAGTAAATCCGAGACCCTTATATTTTACATCTTATATTAAACCGCGACACTGTCCGCCGCCTCGCAGGATTCGGTGAAGAGTGAAGGAGAGATGGCGAGCTCGGTGGGGAACGTGGCTGATAGCACAGGTAACCATGACAATAACGGCAGTTTTAGCTTTTGTTGATTATAATCTCCCGCTTTTATTCATTTGAAATCTATCTTATTTGTGGCAGGTTTAATAACTCTGTGATACTGACCTCTTTGCATGCGTGTCATGATTAAACTGTCAAGTAGTTTGCCCAGGTAGATTTATGTGCAGATATTAATGGTAGTTATGAACCATTTCAGCAACACTAGTGAAATTTAAGTAGTAGTAACTAACGTTAACCTGGTTACGATGGTGTGAGTCTCTTCCATCTAACAGTTACTGTTTACTTTATGGACGGCTGTTTGTAATATGATCATTTGTTCACTCATAAACCTCAGATAGCCTAATAGTCGATAGTCAGTAGTTGCAGTGTGTGAATCAGGATTGTCCCATTAAGAATCGAAAATGTCTTTTTCATCCCAACACTCAAACTGAGTTTAGAATAAAGGGCCCAATTTACATTATGGAAAATGGAAGAAATTCTAAGATATTTCTAAGAATAAACTATTCTAGTTTAGTGCAGTTACAAGTAATGTTAGGCCTATTTCGTTTTTCACTGTGAAAACCTTTAAATGTGTTACAATATACAACATTAAATGTTAATATTCAGTGTTTAAAATGGCTAATTTCGGTTCCTCTTGTGTATAATTATTTTGTATTCATTTTATGATCCATGATGGATAACGTTACCTCGTTTCCCAGAATGCTTTAATTTTAAATGGAGCCAAACATATAAGAATAACTGCATCATTATAAGATCATGGCCTTGTTTTGTTTTGCTTTTTAGGATTAATGAAATTCCTCAATTTTGTGATTGTGTTGTTGAATTATTATAAACTGCAAGGAAATTCCTCTTTCTGTCCCTCTTTACACTAATGAAATTAGAAAGCCAGTTATTTTACTCTGAATTTAGCCCAACCTACATGTTAATCTGTCTTTTGTACATTCATAATATCACATCATACTCCTTCATAGTCCTCATCTCTGTTTTTCATTTCCATCCCCATTCATTTCTTTTAATCCCTTACATCTGAGTTTAAAATGTATAACTTTTAGTTAAGTCATTAACAATTTTGAAACATTATAAAAATCACTAATTTGAGTTATTTTAGATCATCAGTTGCTGACTTTCTGTGGTAAATATATATTATTTAATTATAATTTGTTTGATGTCAGTGCATCAGAAGTGCTATCATCATTACTGGAACCATCAATGCCAGTTTTAGAGACTTCGCAGTTTTATTCAGTGATGGTTGTTGTTGTTGTTGTTAAAAACACAGCATAAAAATGGTTTCACACTATAGTGTTATTTATAGTGCGGGGCAACAATTAGCCTAATCACGATTAATTTCATCCAAAATAAAAGTTTGTGTTTACATAACATATGTGTGAGTATTGTGTATAATTATTTGTATAAATACACACACATGCATGCATATATTTAAGAAATATTTGCATGTATATGCTGTATATTTATACACAATTTAGATTATATATTAATATATAAAATATTTGTAACAAATTTTTCTTAAATACATGCATGCTCGTGTGTATATATATATATATATAAAATTATACACAGTACACACACACATATTGTTAACTTTTATTTTGGATGCGATTAATCGTTTCACTAGTTATTTTTAATTTTTTTTACAGCATTGTTCTTTTTCTTTTATTATTTTTATTATTTGACCTCATTTTCATTTCTTCTAACATGTTGTTTCCCCCTCCTCTGGGTTGTGTTGGTGCTCCAGAACCAACCAAACGTTTGCTTTCCTTCCAAGGGTTGGCAGAGCTGGCGCACCGGGAGTATCAGTCGGGGGACTTCGAGGCGGCCGAGCGCCACTGCATGCAGTTGTGGAGGCAGGAGCCCGACAACACCGGCGTTCTGCTGCTGCTCTCCTCCATACACTTCCAGTGTCGCAGGCTCGACAGGTGAGATGGGCGTCTGTCACGCTTCACGGTGGCGGTGTGGTGTTCCAGGTCTATTGATTGGGTTTTAATCAATGCCTTATTGCCTCAAAGGGGTCATGAATTTGGAAAATCAAATTGATCACTCATTGTCACTTCAAAGCGTCATCAGCCTCGGGAGGATGCCTCAAGGAATCGGCCCATATGTTTTTAAAGTCCCCTGTGGTGAAAATCAAGTTTATGTGGTGTTTTTCATATGCTTTAAAGACCGGGACACACCAAGCCGCTGGGCAACGTCGGACCGTTTTTGAGCATCGGCCGACGTAGTTTTCCCGGTGTGTTACTCACTGTTGGCTCTAGTCTGACGCCATCGAGCCGGCGGTGAGAGAGAGAACTCTGATTGCCTCTGATCAGCTTAGTGAATGAGTCAGTGCACGAGAATAATAGCAAAACAGTGAGCAAAGAAGTCAAAACGGTACAGATAGAGAAGGCTGGTCTAATGTTACATCATCTTACCTGAGTGTGCCTTGGCAAATATTTCAGTATTAACATGAGCGGAGTGGAATAATGAAAGTGTTTAGAAGGATTGATATTCAAAACGGTAAGCATGCACTGCTTTGTTTATGGTTTCTGTATCTGCAGCCGGCAGCGTCGGTTTCCCTTGTAGTCCTCTCTTTGTGTTCAAGTGCAGCTATTTCCCCCGACGCGAGGCGACAACACAGTCGGCTTTCATCAGCACTAGTTCTCTGGCGTCGGTTTGGTGTGTCCCGGGCTTTACACAGGCCATGTGTAAATTCATAAGTCGACAGCATTGCTGAGTATTTTCTGCTTAAAACTGCAGTGAACCAAAGACAGTCTCAAAAACACGGTTTGAAATCGCTGGTGTTTCTGACGTCACAAACTACCTTGTAACCAATCAGATCAACGTGTGATCGTCAACGAGTGGATCTCTGAGTGAGTGGAGGCGGGGCTCATTTGCATATTCATTAGGGTGTAACGATATTCGAACCGAAGAACCGCGATACAGAACCCACGATTCGAATCGCGATACTCTCATGGCGTACTGAACACGCCCTGCCCCGCCCCCTGCTACCCCGGCCCCCGCCCAGTCCGGCTCATTGGATCTGGAATTTGTACACAACGAATTCAGTTTTGTAGACTAACCACCATTAACACCAAATAGCAAGCTCCGTGTTTTGTTACTTTCGATAATAAGCAAGGTGTAATCTTTAAATTCTAACTATTTGATCAGAAAAATCAAACAATAAATGCCGTTTCGGCGCTCTTTGATGTGGCGTGATAGATCACTGTACTAGCTCCTCATTAAACGCGATCATCTCTTCCTCAGTTACAGAATAAACATGAATGGACACCTGAAGGTATGGTGAAAAATACAGTATACTTACTGAAAGGCATCATAGCTCGTGTAATCGCTCAATCAGTGTTTCAGCAGCGTAAAGACGACAATAAAACTGCATAGCTTGTCACTAGCATTATATTTATCTCAACAGGCAAGTGATTCAGTGTCCACAACTTGTTGGTTCCTAGAGAAATGAACTCATGCACTATATTATCCTATAAATTATATTTTACTTAACCTGTTAATTATATCTTGATTATTTAAAGTACGTTTAAAATATCTTTCATGAAAATGACAGCAACTGTGTAAATAAATTTATTTCAAAAACAAATTAGAGTAAAGTTAATGCAAAAACTGCCTTATGTTCAGTTTACATGTTTTCATACAATGTGTTGGGTGTTGATTATCTAAAAAATGAATAGCATCTGAATTTAGGCTCTGTTGTTAACCTTTAATGTTATAGTAATGTGCGGCTCCCTTCATAGTAGTGCTGCCACTAACGACTAATTTTCTAACGACTAATCTTTCGACTAATTTTTCGATTAGTCGACTAATCTAAACGACTAATTTTAAAAAAAAAATCAAGTGTTTGTTATTTCATTGTGTCCATTTAATTTTGAACTCAACTGAAGGGCCAAAACATAAAATGTCACCTGTTCAAAAACATTATGTATTAACAATCAAAGCATTAACTATCTGCATTTCCATTATGCTATACCATATTAGTCAGAGTCCTAATCTAATCCTCTATTAACAAACATGTATGTATTAATTAAATTAGCTCTTTGTTCATCTATGCTGTTAAATAAATTTTTATTAGCTTACTGTAAATTTTTTATGTACATTTCTGAAATGCATAACTGATAACATCACTCTGAATTGTAAAGTAGATGCAATACATGCATTTTCTGATATTGTGAACAGCGCTACACAAATAAATTGGAATTGAAAGAGTCTAGCCCACTACGCATAGCTCTGCCTAATAATGAGTCGCGCTGAAAGCAGGCAGGCAGATATGCAGCTCGCGTTTACACTTGCGTGCATGGCGGGCCCGTGCCGCGGTTTGCGTGAATGTGAAAATAACACGGACTCAGGTGCGCACTTGTTCAGGAAGTAAAGTAACCTGCGCATGCGTTTTAGCTTATTATGATGTATTTAGTTAAAAAAACATATGTAAGGGATGATAGTGTTGATGATTTACCTTGGATACGAGCGAGAGTGAGCCTGCAGTGTATTCGTGCTTTGCGCGTGGAATCAGGGCAACACATTTGGAAATCCATTGTCTCCTCAAAAGAGTCCGTTTGAAAAACACAATACTGACCCGCGTTCTGTTTTCTATCATGCGCCGTGCACGTTTGCGATGGCATAATATGCACGCAAACGCACCAGTGTTCGATAGAATTAAGTTGAGTGTGAAACAGACCAACGCTGCGGGGGGCGCCGGGAACAATCGCGCTCGGACCGCAGCAAACGAGCCCACTTTGAAAGCACCGTCACCTGCCTCCGCAATTTTTCATATCAAAGCAGTGAAGGCGGGGCGGGAACGTGAAGGAAGAGGATAGCAGATTAACCAGCAGGGCGCGCACGGCGCACAGACTGCTGTGTGGAGGTGAATTAAAGTCAGCCGTTTGAGACGGGAGACCAAAAATAAATAGGCGGTCAATAGTAAAACGACACGTCGACTAAAAAAATTGCCGTCGACTAATTTGCATGGTCGATTACGTCGACTAAGTCGACTAATCGCGGCAGCACTACTTCATAGTTTACAGCATTAGCAGATTTTTAATCCTTGTAAAATGTTTAATTGTAATTGAGTTAATTTAAAGACAAAGACACAATTTTTTTCATTAAACCACTGTTTAAATTTTTTTTTTAGCTTTCTAAACCGAACCGAGACGTCAAAACCGTGGGAAAACGGAACCGTCAGTTTTGTGTATCGTTACACCCCTAATATTCATAGAACCGCGGATACTAAATGAGGCAAGGGTGTCGAGTTACATTCAAGATATTTCAAGGCATGAAGACATTTTTTTTTTCCAAGGAAAAACTTTTAAATATATAATTTGGGTGATCAGAGATGAGTTTTAAGGGATACAAGTATTGACTACTGAAATATGTGAGATATTTAAATTACAAATTTAAAACCTACATTAAAAAATTATTTTGACAGATGTGATGGCAGAGGAGAATCTATACATGTGTCAGGTT
Organism: Siphateles boraxobius; assembly: GCF_051911475.1. Classification (NCBI taxonomy): domain Eukaryota; kingdom Metazoa; phylum Chordata; class Actinopteri; order Cypriniformes; family Leuciscidae; genus Siphateles; species Siphateles boraxobius. The sequence continues at coordinate 101,205 of NW_027508719.1, read as the reverse complement.
TACCAACAGGAAAGATTTGGATACGATACGCCTGTGTTTCCTCGCTCATCACTCCTCGTTCCTCGCGGTGCAGTCGAGTGTTGAGATTACCTTCCGGTTGGCGGATTTCTATCGGTTTCTAAAGGCTGGAGGAGCGAGGAAACGAGGAAGCATTTGATTGAGTATTGAGAAGCATCCCTTGTTCTTGGGGTTTTTGCACACATTATTCCAAAGAAGTTGTCTTTGTAATTTCGTATCAAAATTAAACAAACTCCTCTGCCTTTGAAACAACTTTCCTTATCTCTGATTTACTTGGGAATGCGTCACATTACCGAAGCAAAATGAATTGCAGAAAATTTGTACAAGGGTATGAGAAACGAATTCACTCAAACTCAATGGGGTCCATCAACTGTTTGGTTACCCATAATCTTCAGAATATCTTTATTTATGTTCAGCAGAAGAAAGAAACGCACACAGGTTTGGGACATCTTGAGGGTGAGTAAATGATGACAGAATGTTTGGCTGAGCTGTTCTTTCAGCAGAGACTCGCTTGATGTCAGCACTTGCAATAAAGCATCTCATGTTTTCCTGCTTGGTCATCTTTTCCGCAGCGGCTCAGTCTGTGTCCTCGCTGTTTTCCGTAGGCATTTTGTTCTTAGAAATGTGTTATTCTCTACTGTAGAGCATTGTGACTGACGGGCATGAGTTGCAGATGACAATAGCCAATAATCAGATTCGTTATCGATTACCAGTGCTTTCTAGTGGAGGAACAGATCACAAAAATCACGGTATGGATCATTTATGATTTTTGAGCCACGTATCGGATCAGCAATTAAAACTTTGTATAACTTTGCTTTTCAGCCTAACTGATAAAGATCACGCATTATTTAAAGGTCCCACATTATTGGAGTTTTATTTTATGTTTTGATGTCCTTAAGAATACATATTTGCGGATTTAAGTACCAACAACCATCCCAATATATTTTTACAGCTCCTTTCTCTGGAGCTCTGCTAACAACAGGTCGATTTTGTGATTTCTAATTATTATTCATGAGACGCTCTCTAATTGGCCTGTTGTGTTCTGAGTGACGCACGGCCAGGCCAATCACAGGTAACTCGGGTCGTGTATGCTGTAGCCTGCTGTGGCTTGGTGATGCTCAGGTAAATAAAACACTAATGATGGACATTGCTGAGGGAAATGTTATCCGACCTTATATGTTTGAGCCGGAGTCAGACCCCGAATCGACGACAGGAGACAACACACCACCTCCTCAAAAACATGCTTACAGGAGGATGTTTCAGAATGGTAATTAATGTTTTTTTTTTTACTTTCGGCGTTATTGTAAAAGTATTATAATCACATCAATGTTGCACGCAGAATTAACGTTAACGCTAATTTAAACTATTTGTAAACAAATTCAGAATTTCTTTTGACCAAATTCTATATAAATGTCAATATCATGTACATTAATAGCTAGTTATACACTGAGTTTGAAACGCTTAAGTGCTTTATAATATATAACGTTAGCAGACACAGAATGGAGTAAGCTACGTAACTTTTGCTTTCCTACTGATACAGTAAGTTGATGTGCTACAATTTCTTTTACAATGTTACTTTTTTTTTTTTTATAATGCCATGTCCGTCCCACAGCATAACAAAAAACACAGAGACTGTGTGAACTCAATCTCACCGTCTTCTACTCAATAAAAACAGGGTCGGTGTTTGTAACTTAGGAAAACAAACAACATAATGTTATTTTGTCTTGTTTTCAACAGATATTCTGTCAAAGCTTGTGGCAACCTTAGACTGTACAAAACAACACTTCAACATCAACTTAGCAACATATCCGCTTAAAAACTATAATTTCAGATTATGCTGGCTCCATAATATAACATATTGTGTTAGAAGTTTTCTTGCGTGTTGTGAATTTGAGGTCGGACTGCAGCATCTTTGATAACCCGGCATTGAACTGTTCCTGATTGACGAAGCAGTCTCTTGTGAAATGTGCAGAACAGACGGTTAAGGTCGAACTAAATTGCTCTGTTATTTCCGAATAAATTAACAGTATCCACTGGTCTCTTATATTAATGCTGTTCGGAAGCCTGTGCAATGATGTAGTTTCCTGACATCCATCGACTGAACAGCGTTTTCTCGACATGTTACCATGTTGTTGTTGCTCAGCAACGGCAAGGACGCGATGATGTCTGGTGATTGGTTAAAGGAGTGAGGGATTGTGGGCAGTGTTCGGGAGGAGACTGAAGGCGGTGACTGAGTAGTTCTGTCACAGCGGCTCGTGAAAAGGCACAGCTATTTTTGTCCAGGCTGTGTGCGTGTGTCTATGGATTGAATGGTTTGAAACTCATATGGTAGTTACACAGCCCCTAGACCTCTGTTATCATGAATAAAGCCAGGAAATTTCAGTTTTCACAATATAAAAACAAGCGAGTAATAAAATACGAACAAATACACAAATTACATCAGAGATGAATACTAAATGACAAAGTTACAAAGTCTAATAGTATTCAGGTACAGAAATTAATAATTAAGCCTAAATGTAAAATAACACTTTGTTCACTGTAGAAAATAAATATAATTTCATATTTGTTAAAGATGCATTTTGTTGTTTTATTAATATTAATGACACAGACAACAGTAGGAATATTAGGCTGCTGTCATTTTAAGAACCAACTGCATGAACCGAAAAAACTGACAAACATCCGGTTTCTTTCTCAACTGTTCACTTATTACATAACCGAGAGAATACTTGCCGAGACGGCATTTAGGCATATTTGGTGTTTATTTGTCCGTTCAAGGGCAAGGAAACGCGAAAGAGGAATCAATTCGGTGTTCAAGCTCGCTCTCTCTCTCTCTTTCTCTCTCTCCCCCTCCTTCTACGGTTACATTGGCAAGACATAACGCATCCAAATAATAAACTTTCACTCTATGACGATTAAATTTAGCCGTTCAAATCCGTGCCGAGCCGCGGGGCAACTGATCCGTACGGATCAACTGCGATCCGTTCCACCCCTATTACTTTTATTATCAATTTTAATGAACAGTTGTTGCAGCCCTTATAATTTGACAATTCAAACACGTTTTCTTTTCTATGGCTTGCTGTCAGTTTCCACAGACAGTAATTATGATCCATCCACACTGTTCAATGAATGGAAAGCACACTTGCAGTAGAAACAAGTAGGGCTGGGCGATATGGAGCAAAAAATATATCTCGATATATTTTGCTATATCTCGATATACGATATATATCTCTATCTTTACAGGACAAATAACCCCCCAAAAACTACTGCAAAAACAAATATGCCAAAATACCACAGTCTTTTTTTTTTAAGTACAAAGAGGTAGGCAGTTCATGTATGAACAAAGTGCTTCTGCGACATTTAAAAAAAAAAATCCCTGTATACAAAAATAATAATTTAACTGTAAAATAAAGAAAGAAATAATACATATTGTCTTCTTTTCATTCAAAAATGAAACAACCTAAGGTAGGCAGTGCATATAGGAACAAAGTGCTTCTGCGCTTTTTCCATGTTGAATGAGACAACACGCAAGCAGTGTTGACAACTATTTTCAAAAGAAAGTAGCTAACGCCTTCCTTAAAAGTTAAATGTCGCTAGATAACGTCATATGCCAATTAGCATAGTCATGACGTCATCGCGTCGTTCTGCCTGCCTAATGTGTTTTCTCTCTAAATTCATGCTGACATTGTGTATTTAAACATAATATAATATGATATAATATAATATGGCCGAATGTCCAATAAAGCTGTTCTCATTTCCTATATTATTTTTGTCAGACAATAGAACAAGTAGCTATGATAGTGAATGACTACATTTTTTTATATGTGTAACTGAATTGAGAGAGTTCGAAAGAAAGGAAATTAAAAAGGTCAAACAAAACTTTAAATATAAAACAAAAGAGAAGCAGATAAGTGACAAGTCCGTGGAGAAACAAAAAAACTGGCGCGCGCTCAACACATGAATGTGCTGCTGCTCGTCTCAGCCATTCACTGAACAAGGTAGACGCAGCTAGAGAGAGTGACGATAGGGAGAAAGCAAGAGCTCGCGCTTGCAGAACAGCACTGGCAACATCTGGAGATTACTGGGGTTTGTCTAAAAAGTAGCTAGATTTGTCACTAGTCGCCTTTTTTTAAATTTTTTTTTTATGTTGCTAAAGGGGTCTGAAAAGTCGCTAAAATAGCGACAAAGGCGCTAAGTTGGCAACAGTGCACGCGAGGGGAGGGGGAACAAAAGCAAGGAGGCGGGGGCGAGCACAGCACAGAGAAGGCAAACAAGCAAAGTGGCGAAATCAGAGTTAAATATAAACAATATATCGATATATACGATATGTCAAAATCCATATCGTGTTTAAAAAATATCTCGATATATTTGAAATATCGAGATATCGCCCACCCCTAGAAACAAGTGGGCAGCTCTGTGAAAAAAAAAAAGGTTCAAAATCTGAAAATATGAGACCGTTTCCGAAGGTATAACATTTAAAGATAGCTGTAATTGGATAGCATGTCCAGAAATAACCTGGACTGTTTCTTTATGAGAACAGCACAGGGAATGCGTTTGTTGAATAAACGGGAACATGTCCATCTCATCCTCTTAATTTTGGTTGTGTCTGCAGGTCGGCCCACTTCAGCACACTGGCCATCAAGCAGAACCCCATGCTGGCTGAGGCTTACTCTAACCTGGGCAATGTGTACAAGGAGCGGGGCCAACTACAGGAGGCCATCGAGCACTACCGCCACGCGCTCCGCCTCAAACCCGACTTCATCGACGGATACATCAACCTGGCAGCAGCGCTGGTGGCAGCAGGAGACATGGAGGGAGCCGTTCAAGCCTACGTCTCCGCTCTCCAGTACAACCCTGTGAGTTCAGCCTTCAATCTGACATTTCATCTAATACTCAACCATATTATTGATCTGCCTGCATTATCGCTGTACAAGGAGATGACTAATACAGCATCAGACATAAGTATTAGGGGTGTATCGATTCACGTATTCGTATCGGTGTATCGATACACGTATTTCGGTTCGGTACGCATTACAAACCAAATGATTCATTGGACCATTTCTCCTGCTGGTGCGATTAAAATTTGGTTAGCAGTTGCGCTGGCGTGACCACAACTTTGCCCAACGTCAAATGGCAAATGGAATTTATAACGTAAAAAAAAAAAGTATTTAAAAATATATATATTTTTTAATAAATATGTATTTTTTAAATCAAGGAAATTTCTCTGGCATTTCTTTCTTTTTGCGTTATTGGAAACGTACCGAACCGAGACACCACTGTGTCGTATCGAACCGAACCATGAATTTTGTGAACCGTTACACCCCTAATAAGTATGCATCATATAGTACATGCATAAACATATACACACAGAAATATACAGTAACAAAACGGCAGAACACGAAACAGAGGAGGGTTGGAAATACTATATGAAAAGATTTGAATGAGGATATAGTAGAAGTGTCACAAAGAGTTTTCCAGATTGATATCCAGAGTTTCGGAGTTACAGCACTGAATGATCCAACACCCATTGTTGAAAGACGAAAACAAGGTACAGTAAGCAGTTTTAAGTCAGATCACCGGAAGTCCATGAAGACATTTAAATTTAACAAGATATCTTCATACTGAATGCAGACAGGAACAGGTAACCAGTGTAGACTATAGAGCATATATCTCATTCAAGAATGGGTCATTGAATCTTTGACTCAGCCCATTTGTTCAAAATTATTCCGTAATGAAACACGGTTGAGTGTTGCTGTGAGATGCGCTGTGGTTCTGCTGTGATCTTTGTGTGGAACTTAACTACTAGTTTATTGATTTGTTGAATGAAATCAGTGTCACATTTTCAATCGTGATGGTATTCAGGAAAACAGCACTCTTAGTCGTGTGATGTAGCTTAACTATATCATAAGTTATAAATATAAAAACTCCAAGCTTTGAATTGTTACCGCAGTATGTTTGCTGAGTGTCTTTGTGAGCTGTGCTCGTTTGTTTCGATTTCTCCTCGAGAGGCTGTACGAGCCTCAACAGCATCAGTACCGTCAGTACATTGTACTTTATATGCGACCCTGTACCACAAAACCAGTCACATGGGGCAATTTTTTTATATTGAGATTTATACATGACCTGAAAGCTGAACAATTGGGCAATATTTGGCCGAGATACAACGATTTGAAAATCTGGAACCTGAGGGTGCAAAAAAAAATCTAAACATTGAGAAAATCTCCTTTAAAGTTGTGCATGTGTGTTCGCGATTGTCCTGCATTCACTCACAAAAACAAATGTTTTATACATTTACGGTAGGAAATTTACAAAATATCTTCATGGAACATGATCTTTACTTAATATCCTAATGTTTTTTGGCATAAAAGAAAATATTATATATCGCCCAGCCCTAGTGTGTTTTGTATGCATTAGGTATTTGCTGATATTATCTTTCTCTCTTTCATCGCAGGATCTGTATTGTGTGCGCAGTGACTTGGGTAACCTGCTTAAGGCGCTTGGGCGTCTGGAAGAGGCAAAGGTATGTCTAAATATGTCGACCCTTGCACGTTTACATAATGATTTCTTTTGTTTTTTTAGTATAAACTCATAGCTCTAGATCATGACCCCCTGTCAGACACCTAGCCATTCTTGTACTTTGGGAGTGAGTGTTGAGCTTCTTCCCCCCCCCCCACACACACACCAGTAAGTGCCTGTCAGCACACTTAAGAGCGTGCTGCTCCTTTTATGTCCCCACGTCAGCACTCTTTACCATCATACAGGTCTAGCCCCACTAGATCAGCAGAGTGAACCAAGACCACCTGCATCTCACCTAACTAGTCAAAAACAATCTTTTTTTTTCTTCTTTTAAAAAAAAATTTAACAAGACCCCTTTACCCTCTTCTCACTTACTTTTTTGTTTTGTTGTGTTCCTCATTTTGGATGGCTAGATTAGAGACACGCCCCCTCTTCTTTTTGCCCTCTCTCACTCCAACTCTTCTCTCAGTCTAAACACTTCTTCATCCTGGCCCCAGCCAGCCCTCGCTCACCCCCACACACAAAGGAAGAAAGGCTGGGCTATTCTGTGTCTTACCAAACCGGGGCTCTTAAAACACATGCTGCAGTTTTGGCATGCTTTTTCTTCTTCCCTGTAGTTTCTCGGAGGGATTTCGCTGGCTCGGTCTTTGGGGGGCAAATAAATGGACTGATGAAGGTAGTGGTATTTGCTGTGCAAAAAATAAGATGGCTTCTAACCCGTAACCATGTAATTCTGTTAATTTAGGTTATTCAAAATCATTAACCGCCTTCAAAAGTGTAAGAGACTAAGCTTGGATTTGGATTTGCTTCTCCAGCTTTACAAGGCCCTAGTAAACGCCTTCTTTGAGGCAGCGTGGCCGTTAATGATTTCGGTGGGTCTTTGGGAGCTTAACATGATGTTGTAGAGAGAGTTCTCCTTCTGATGGTTTGAAGCCCTCTTATTTGGTGCCCAGGGGTGCGGAGTGGGGAAGAGTACGAGGGCGCCAGCGGCCCCCCAATTGCTCTGTCGCTCCTAACCCCGCGCGCTCGCTTAGGGCCCGTGGAGTGTGCGCGCGTCGAACTGTCTGTCTGACCCCTCAGTCGAGCCAAAAGCTGCTTCTCAAGGCCTTCACAGTGAAATTTGACCAGAGCGTCTATATTTCGGCCTGTTTTCCCTCAGTTCGACTTCACATCCCCCTGTTTTTCTCCTTTGAAATATGGCTAACTGGGTTCGGGAGGGTTTATGTGTTCCCAACACTGTGTATCAGCCCTGGGCTGTGCCAGGCAGACAGATCGCTATTTGCACTCCACTGCACGCGTCAGACACCATGATAGAGAGAGAGAATTTTACACGCGCGACACAAGCGTTGACCTCTTTATTTCAGAGCTGTGGAGGCTTCTAGATGAGTATGAAGTCCTTAAACACCAAGGCTTTTTTCCCCCCTTAACCATTGGCCAGGAGTCAAGAAAGCAGGAAAGGATAAAGGTATTAAACCATGTAAACAAAGAATACAGAAAAGGAAACATATCTTTGATTACATTTCTTCCCCCTTGTATGGTCTGATTTATTAATAATATTCCCAGAGCAATGTGATCAGTTCATTTGGGTAAGATCAAGCCAGTTCGCCTTCCTCTTTTACCTGTATTTGAAAATGTGGAACGGTTATGAAAAGTTTGAGTCTGTGTGTAAATCTCAACTCAGAGCCTTTCTTCACTCCCTTGCGAACATATTCCTGTTTGTAAAAAATGTAAAACCCTTTTCATTGCATGGGTTTTTAAACTGATGTTAGGTCATTTTATATTTCTTTTTCTCCTTTTTTCGTTTTTTTGTCTTACTTGTTTTGCTTTGTCAATACAAGTTTTGATATCGATATGAAATGTCAAACTTTTACTAACGCTCTTGTTTTCTTATTTTGTCTCTTTTGGTTTTCCACCACTGATATTGTTATTTAGAAGGTTTCAGGTGGGTGACAGTATTCCTGCGTAGGTGCGGTCCGGTGGACAGGAACACTAGGACTATCAGTCTTCTCCTCTTCCAGCTGTGGCCGCCCCCCCCCAGACAAAGTCCAAAAATATGGTAACGGGTTTGTAACAAAACAGAAAGAAAAATGCCTGATCCAATGCCTGAGTTCTTCTGTCTTGTGGCTTCCTTTGAAGAAGAACAAAAAAACAAGGAAAAACAAAACCATAGTATTGGTAACAAAACCCAAGTTTTATTAGCAAAGAAAAATGATTGGATGCTGTATGCAAAAACAAAAAGCACAGTAAGAACCCTCTAACTCTCTTACTTGTTGATATTTTTTTCCTGTTCATTTTTGGATTATGATTTATTTTTTCTCCTTTATTTGGAGTTGCAGATGATGCGCTGTGAGTCTGCAGCGGCGCAAGGGCTGCGCAGCGACAAAACCGCGACCAAAACGCGCGCGCTTGAACCGCACTTTCCCCTTCCCTCGACCCCCGGCTTGCGGGTTGCAGACCTGCACGCCCTTTTCCTGCTAGCATGGCACCCAGTGGCTACACAGCCCTAAACATGGCTCTATTGGCATAGTGCTAACTCTCACATGAATATCTCCTTAGGATATGAATGGATTTGGCCGTGGGAAACGAACGCTAGTCGAATGCCTCAAAGGGTAGAGAGTTTCATAGTTTTGTGTGCCAGTCTGGTTGGGAGTGGGATCGCTCCAGGTCTGCAGTCTTCACCCTGAGCTGGCGTTAGCGCAGGCGAATGCGGGCGCTAGCGGAAACTGCGTAAGCGGCAATCTCAGTGCGGGTTGCCCGCGTGGCTTTGTGCGCTTGCATTACAGGGACCTCCACCTGCACACCGCACTTGCATTTAAGGTTGTGGGAATTTACTGAGGTCGTGTAAGGTCAATTATCTAAAGCTGTCGTCTTAACACTTAATTTGTTTTTTGTCAGATAAAGTTAATTTGAAACTGCGTAACTGAAGAATGTAAGTCTGAGTGTAGGTGTTGGTTGGATTTGCGCAGCGTAGGAAAAGTGTGCAGCTTAGCGCGGCAGATTTCGCGCACGCGAGCCCATGCTGCAGACTCACTTTTTGCTTTTTGTGAGAATAGATACTAACACTATTTCTGTCTGCCCTTTTTGTTTTTTCTTCCTTTTTATTTGATGTTTTGGTTTATTTTCTTTTACCCCCTCCCCTGTCTACTCTCCGTTCTTCTCTCTACCTCCTTTTCCTCCTGTTTTTTTTTTCTTCTTTTTTTTTTTTACTGTTAACCTGTTCAAGGCTTGTTACCTGAAAGCAATTGAAACTCAGCCAAACTTCGCCGTGGCCTGGAGTAACCTGGGCTGCGTGTTCAACGCCCAGGGAGAGATCTGGCTGGCTATTCATCATTTTGAGAAGGTTTGTTGTGTATGACAATCCCACTTTGGTAAATGATATGAATGAACGCAATGTTCACATGGGCTGTTCTATGGGTTTACAGGCAGTGACCTTGGACCCAAACTTTTTGGATGCTTACATCAACTTGGGCAACGTTCTGAAAGAGGCTCGTATCTTTGACAGGTAAACAGTCATTTCTTCTGTCATTACAGTCCTGGAAAACCCTTGAAAACAGCCATATTCATGCAAAGTTGTAGGGCTGGGCGATATGGCCTAAAAAAAAATCCCCGATTTTTTCACAAAAAATCCGATTTACGATTTAAATCGATTTTTTTTTCTCTCCCTACTTAAAATCAATCTGCAAATGACAAATAAATTGTTCAAAACAAGTTTTAACTTTATTTTGTTTTAATATTCCCTTATGGGATTCGATCTGGATTTAATTACAATCAGAAACAACAAGCCAAAAAGACAAGAGGACAGGCCCTGTCTTTGAAAACATTGAAAATGTAACAAAATAAAATGGGTGGATTGGAATTGGGGATGTGTAAAAAACAAAAAACTTGCATCACAATAAGTGTGTTGTGATTGTCAAATTATTTGGTAACTAAACAATTTTATTAAGTTAATTATGACAGGCACAATGACTGGTATGCTAGTGTTTTTAATATTGCTTAACACAAATTTCACAATTTCAATTCAATTCTTGTGAATTGATTCTGATCTTGATTCAATATAAATTCGTTTGGATAAATATTAGGTATGGTAGATACGTTAATGTGTTGTTAATTGTTCTCAAAAAAAATTCACCTAATGCTGTAAACAGAGAGCCCTGTCAGCTGGTATTATTAAAGGTTAAAACTAACTCAAATTAAATATAATGCGTTTTTTATAATAACAACGTTATACTATTTTAATGATATAGGTAAAAATACAATGAATGTGTAATATAGTTATCATATTTAGCAAAATACTCCTCTCTATAGCAATTATTTTAAGTCCACATGCGTGCTATGGGTCATTAAAAGGGATTCCTGAGGTAAACATCTCGGTAAGTTGGTAGTAAAGAGTAACAGATGATCCGTTCACGTGCCGCTTGAACTGAGATCTGTCAGCGTTCTCTCACGTCACATTTACAAGCGCCAAAACGGTGTTTATTGTTTGAATTTCGTAATAAAATTGACAGAATCTGAGAGCTGAGAATCTGTTTCATATCAATAGTAATCTGCTCTGTCTTGTCTGTCGGTGTCAGTGTCCTCTTTGCTTCGCGATTTTTCTCTGCATGAGAAAAGGGATGTGTGGCGTGAGAGCGTGTAAAAAGTGACAAAATTGCGTCTCTCACAGTGAACTCGTGAGAGTTGGCGGCCCTGCAGATTCAGTTGTAAATGTTTTCGGCGGGTGTGCCTCTGCTGCTACGGTCTTGTTCATTTGCCATGTTGTTTGTGTATCTCTATCATGGCAAGCGCTGAGCCCGGTCGGAACTACGGGAACCCAGAGGGGAGCGTCGGCGGTTGTTAAAGAGAAAACCGATTTTCATTCAAAAAAATCGGCGTAAACTACACATTCGAGTTAATCGATAAAATCGATTTATCGCCCAGCCCTACAAAGTTGCTTGAATTATTGAAAGACAATATATGTGAAATTAGTGTTTAATTTTATTGATAAAACAATCTTTTCACGCAAAATTAATGCTGCAGCGCATCTGATATAGATATAGAGTCATTCTGCATGCCTGTGAGCATGATATTTCTAATATAAATATCCAAGTATATGATACAGCTTAAATTATTCAGTTCAATCATATTCATGAAAAAAAAATCAGTTTAAATAAGAAAAGTGATATCTTTGTCATTGTATCCTTTCAATTATTGAAGTTTCCACAGTCATTGCATGTGCTGCACTTTATTTATACCATTTTGTTTTATTGTTATATTTTTATTTATCTGTTTACCTTTTTTTTTTAGAATTTGAAGGTAATAAAAATATTGTTTGCTTGGTGAGATCTCTGATTGTATTCCTTGAAAGTCCTGGAATTTGGTTTTACAGTATGTGTACGAACCCTGAGTTGTCCTCAGCCTTTTTCAGCCAATCTGATTGATATATTTTCCCCCACAGAGCTGTTGCTGGTTATCTGCGTGCCCTCAGCCTGAGCCCGAACCATGCAGTTGTTCATGGAAACCTGGCTTGTGTGTACTACGAGCAGGGTTTGATCGACCTGGCCATCGACACCTACCGTCGTGCCATTGAGCTGCAGCCACACTTTCCTGACGCATACTGCAATCTCGCTAATGCACTGAAGGAGAAGGGCAATGTAAGAACCTGCGTTTGTGTCATGTGTCCCTGATAGTGGTGCAACGGATCACAAAATTCACGGTTCAAATCATTTACGGTTTTTGAGCCACGGATCGGATCTTTTTTCGGATCAGCAAAAGAAAAAAATATATATTGGGGATGCACCGATATCGCTTTTTCCAGAACGAGTACGAATAAAGTAATCAAATGTGAAAAAAACACTGCATATTCATTACTGCATAGATTAAATATAGATGGATCTTTTTGTAAAGTTACAAAAGGCCGCCTATTTAGTCAAGAGCTGTGAGTTATTTCTTTGTCGTTTTTTTGATTAATATTATAACACAGCATCAGGTTTATGCATATTTATATATATATATATATATATTAGTGCTGCACGATTAATCATATCGCAATGTCAAGACTATGCGATTATATGACGCTAAATGCTCCGATTTTATGAAATAAATAAATGCATGTGTGGACATGACAACCCATTCTCTCTGAGAGCTGTTTTCACATTTTCTACACAGCTAATAAAAAGAAGACCAGTCAGTTTCAGTTTAGGCAGTGGCTCGTGTGGTCGCTCCGTGAGTTTCTCCGTTGAACAGGTGAAGATATTATAGGCCTGATATTATATGACATCCGACTGACTACAAACTTTCCACTGACGTCTGTTAAAAAGTGATGCGGTTGACCAGGTCGCACACTTCTGTGCCGCTGCGCTCTCAATCCACTGCGTGTTTTTCTCTTATCAGCCCACGCACCGGCCGTTACTATATATTTAGTTTAATATTCCACTAATTGGATACATTTACTTCATAGACAGCTTTCTTTTTAGCCGCATTATAATCTCTGTTGTTAGTGTTCTTTGTTTTGGCACAAACACTGTGCACATGCTGCCTGGTATCAAAGCATTTTTATGAGTACAAGTACTTGAGCTCAGTATCGGGCCCGATACCAGTATCCAATACTGAGCTCCCTAATATATATATATATATACTAACCTAACTGATAAGCAGAGATGAATACTAAATAACAAAATTACAAAGTCTAACAGTAGTATTCAAGTACAGAAATTAATAATTAAGCCTGAATGTAAAATAACACTATTTGTTCACTGTAGAAATTAAATAGTTGCATCTATTATAAAGCTTTGTTTTGTTGTTTTATTAACATTAATGACACAGACAACAGTAGGAATATTAGGCTTCTGTCACTTTAAGACCGACTGCACGGACCGAAAAAACTGACAAACATCCGGTTACTTTCTCAACTGTTCACTTATGACATAACCGAGAGAATACTTGCTGAGACGGCATTAAGATGGGTACTTTGACATATTTTTGTGTTTGTGTCTGTTCAAAGGGAAGGAAACACAAAAGAGTAATCAGTTCGCTGTCTGAAACATTTGAACACGAGCGAATCAGCTTGAACCCGTTGCAAAAATGATTGTCCTCTCGCAAAATGCTCAAATGTGTGGATTTGCCCTGAAAATTTGCAGAACAGCGGTAAATGAACGGTCCAGTACCTTTAAAGTCAAGCGCTAACTTGCACATTTCCTGTTAGGTTTCTGAAGCTGAGGAGTGTTACAACACTGCTCTGCGTCTGTGCCCGACTCATGCGGACTCCCTGAACAATCTGGCCAACATCAAGCGTGAGCAAGGCAACATCGAGGATGCTGTGCAGCTCTACAGGAAAGCACTGGAGGTGAAGTCCACTGAAAACACATCTGTTATTATGTGTGTTTAAAAAAGTGATCGATTTTTGAATCATGTCTTGGTTTTCTTTGTTGTAAAGGTTTTCCCTGAATTTGCCGCTGCCCATTCAAACCTGGCCAGTGTCCTGCAGCAGCAGGGGAAACTTCAGGAGGCCCTCATGCACTATAAGGAGGCCATCAGGCATGTTCTTGTGTCTAGATGTACTCATATGTTGTTTAGTATAGAGGGTTTGCAGTGACGTCACTCTCTCAGCCGGACTGAGTGGCAGAAGAGCTGCTGCGTGAAACTGCGAGTTAACACCAGTTAAACAGTTCTGTCAATACGTTAATATATGAGCCTATTATGATAATGCTGTAAATACAAATGTGCAAAGGAAGAAGCTTTTAATAAATATTTCTAACGTGCGTGAATAAATCCAAACACCCCGTGACAGATTTAAGTTTCACTTTCGATCCGTGACCGAAAGAGGAACATTTTGGCGGCAGGGATTTAAATCTTTAAAAATGTCTGGGATAAGAAAATCTAAAGAGTGGATGCACATCCATCAGAAAGAATATTCTCCGAGGCTGGATTTAGCATCAGGAAAACCATGATCGCACTTCTGCAGGCCAACGTTAACAAGTTGGTTTTCCTCGCGACATTCTAAAACGCTTAACGTGAAAAAAGCTTTTAAAGGGCACTTTTACATGGCTTAATTAATGTATAGTACATATCTCATTAAGAAACCATACTATGTGCAGATAAGCAGATGAACCCAGAATATGAACACAACGCATTCCTCCTAGTCACATAAAGCGCTTTCTTTATAATAACGGTTTTCAATGGGAGGAAAATTAGCATTTAATTAAACTCGTTGTGTTCATATTCTGGGCTCATCTGCTTTTCTGTTGGCTACATAAGGTGTGTACAGAATTTGATCTATTAATATAACTGTCTTAGGACATTAAGCCGTCAAACGTTGCTCGTTAAGTGTTTTAGAATGTATTTTATCCGCGCACACAAGTTGAAAAGACTCAAACGGACACAGAGACACAGACAGAGTGAAAGACTAGATTTTTTCTCTCTCGATCAGGTATACGGGTACAAGTGATTTCAACACATTTCAGCCGGTTCTAATTTGATTTCAGGATGCTGTGAACATGTTTAGAAACTGTCCCTCGATTATTGTTGTTTCTGTAGTTAAAAAGACAAAGTTGACAATTCTGGCTATACTTTCGATATTTTAATAATTGATTTATTTTTATTTAATTTATTGATCACTCAGGATAATCTAATTTAACTATTTGTGGCTTGTGTTTTGAATACATGTTCCCCTGCACTTTAGGCACTTTGCACACATTTGTTCTGCATCTTGTGACTTGATTCTGACTTATTTCGTTTTGTATTTTTATTTATTAGAAAGTTATATTCTGTTCTTATTTAATTCTGTAAATTAGTTGTAGATTATTTTTCGGTGCGTCGATGTTGCGCTCTGTAGGCTACTTAGAGGATTAGCTGATTTAATTTGATTTGCATGCGAATTGCAAATCCTGTCTGCAGTGTGGCCTTTCTGCAGTTATTTATGTTATTTCTTAGTTTTATTGATCCGAAATGTTTTTCTACATTTTCTTCTATCTTTGTGTGATGTTCTGTACATCGTGGCTTTAAAATGTTAAAGCCCCGCCCCCTCCCCAACCGCACACACGATTCGACTATAGGGAAGACTTGACGATTCTGATTCGACTATGAAAATCCTTAGTCGGGGACACCCCTAAAATATAATATAGGTTTAAATCCATGTGATCACTTATATCAACGTTATAGATATCGTCATCTCGTCCAGCCCTAAAACTTGTATAGTGGTTTGTCAGTGTTTATTTAAAAACGTCCAATTATGCAGAATATACAATAGGGGTGGGGGAAAAAATCGATTCTTAGATGCATCGCGATGCGGACGGTTCTGAATCGATTCACAAATGCCAAAATTTTTTTTAGATATTCATTTATAATAACGTAATATTGACGGAACGCAAAAGACGGAACTCTGAAGCGCGGAAGTGCAGTGCCCGAACCGTCTGTGGCGTGCGCACATTACAGAGACGCGATGGCTGAGCGCGAAATCCAAACACCCTCCTCGTTAAAAGCTGACGTGTGGAAATATTTTGCCTTCTATGAAGTTAACGGGGGAAAGGAGCTGGACAAGAGCCACACTAGTTGTAAGCTTTGTAGAATAAAACTAAAATATTTCGGAAACACGACAAATATGAGAAGCCATATGACAAATTCCACCCAGAGGAGGAAAAACACTCGGCTGTACCAGTCGTTGTTATACTATTGATTTACTACAAGTATGCTGCTAGTTCAGGCACACATTTATTTTCCTGTTGGTTCTTTGCAATGTTAATAAAATATATTGTACATTAATTCTTTATGGGTCATTACTTTGTACTTTTAAAGCAAAGTATTTATATTCACACACACACACACACACAAAGATTCAGATAATCGATAATCGCTTTAGCATCGAATCGCAGCCCTCTGAATCGTAATCGAATCGTGAGGTGCCGCGAGATTCCCACCCCTAATATACGATGGTAAATATTTAATTGACGAGTTGTCAATACAATATACAGGTTATGATTTTACCCCTAAATTCAGCATATTGACACAAATGATAACTGCAAATCCACCATTCTCTGCCTGGATCGAGTTGTTTCTGTGATTTGCAGCGATTCATTTGCTTCTTTGTTCTGAAGCTTTTGGCAATCTGTAAAATTACACCTCAGATTTCTTGTCAAATCTAGTTGTACAGTCGATCTCAAAGCTCTTTCCCGTTTTAGATGCGTTTGGTGTGTTTTGCAGCTGAAAACAAATGCTGCCGCTCAGTGTTTTTGCCACTCAGTGTGTGTAACCGCAGTCACTCCGGCCGACGGTGACGTCACACACATACCGTCTATTGGCGTCTTTCAAAGTCTCACTGTCTGTTTGTACTTGATGAACAGAATCAGCCCCACGTTTGCTGATGCCTACTCCAACATGGGCAACACTCTTAAAGAGATGCAGGACGTTCAGGGCGCGCTGACATGCTACACTCGAGCCATTCAGATCAACCCCGCTTTTGCCGATGCGCACAGTAACTTGGCTTCCATACACAAGGTATGAATCTTGAGCCATGGAGAATAATACTTATTTTCAGTGTTATTTTGAATTCAAATGGTGTCACTCTCCCCTTAAAGGATTCTGGGAACATTCCTGAGGCGATTGCATCTTATCGCACTGCCCTGAAGCTCAAGCCTGACTTCCCTGATGCTTATTGTAACCTGGCTCACTGTCTACAGGTGTGTCAGAATCATTTGTTAACTGACAAGTATGCATTACTTCAATGAGCTCATTGTTTCTGCCTTAAATTATTACATTGTTTGAAATTAATACATTTTAGCATTATTTTCTGAAATGCATAACTTAGTTTCCTCTGATGACGGATCACTCTAAATTGTAATGTGGATTTTCTATAAAGCTGCTTTGAAACGATGTGTAATGTGAAAAGCGCTACACAAATAAATGTGAATGGAATTGAACGTAAGCATCATGAACGTGCAGATTTTCACTCCGCTCACAGGTGTGAACGTTTGTGTGATGCTGTGTTGTACTCTGATCTTCAGATTGTATGTGACTGGACCGACTATGATGAGCGTATGAAGAAGCTGGTGAGCATTGTGGCCGATCAGCTGGATAAGAACCGCCTGCCGTCAGTGCACCCCCATCACAGCATGCTGTACCCCCTCTCGCACGGTTTCCGCAAGGCCATTGCAGAGAGACATGGCAACTTGTGTCTGGATAAGGTGTGTATATTACACTAAAAGGATTTACACTGGCCTATTCTGCTATAATTTCAGATTTTTCACTTGGCTGAAAGTCGTGTCTGTACTTTTTCAATGTATGAGCATCGATGTGGTAATACTTTTCTTGCTTTATAGATCAATGCTCTTCACAAACCTGCTTATGAGCATCCAAAGGACCTGAAGGCCAGTGCAGGCCGTTTGCGAGTGGGTTACGTTAGCTCAGATTTCGGCAACCATCCCACTTCTCACCTGATGCAGTCCATCCCTGGCATGCACAACTCCGAGAAGTTTGAGGTGAAGTCTAAAACACTAGTTGTTATGTATAGGTCTTTCTGTTCAATTTATAGTTTTTTCAGAAATGGCAAACGAAACGAAAGTGGAACGATACCACACTACTCGTTTGAGCTAAGAACAGGTTTACTCGATCTCACCGTTACTACACAGCGCTGGACATCGAGAGAAAAAGCGTTTGAATTCGCCGCAAAATTAATAACATCGCAGTGAGATCTAGTGAGAAGTGTTTAGATTTTGAAATCGACTGATTGATTGGGACGATTTTTGGCATTTTTTAATGAATCGCCATCGGGCGATTGTGCTGCAAATAAGGGCGATTAATAGGCAGGCGCATCTGCGGGCAGCTAAGCGTTGTTGTGGAACTTGTAACACTGCCTCCTGCAGATTGCCACTCCCCCTCTGCCTGATAACTTTTTGAAGAGGACTACCTGGTAACTTCCCAAGAAACCATAATTTTCCTGTTTTTAAGCCTTGCCTAATTAAATATTGAAGCGCACGTAGACTGGAAAGTACCCGTGTCTCTCAGATACATTTGCTGACTGATAGACAGATACTTGCGCTGTTTAATGTGCTTGAGATGTAGTGCTTTCCTCAGTGTTTAACTTCATAGGTATATTCTTCATTTGTAAATGTTAGAAACTCGTGCAAATATTTCCATTTTACTGTCAGGAGTGAATCTCCACTAAACTTAACAGATTTCAATGAACGAGCGCTGCCGCACGTATGCGCGAAAAACAGACAACAGAGTGCAATAATTCGAACAAAAATATATTGCTAAAATATTTTTTGTTGAACAATAAATGTGCCATATGTAGAATTTGAAACCTACAAGTTATTACTTATTCTTATTATATAATTTATTTTATTTATGTACGTTTTTGTGCGCTAAAACTTTTTTTCATCTAAAAGTTTATTTGACAGTAATTTAATATTTATCATATACATATTTTAATTTATTTTATGCAAGTACACTGATTGGAGAGGCTTGTGTTGTTCAATAAATGTTTAATTTAAGCAATTTTCTGAATCACTTCTTATTAACTGTTAGATTTAACCATATCGGATGACGTGGAAACCAGGAGAAACAATTAGCTGTGAACGAGCAGTTAGAAGGCTTTTCAATCCACAAATCACCAACATTCACTGTGGATTTATTGTAGTAATGCTAACTATAACCTATGGTATTGTGGCAGAAATAATTTAATGTTATTACATTATTCATCTCAGGGTTCGTACAGCCTTTTGAGAGTGAAATTCAAGCACTTTTCAAGGGCCACTATATACCACTATAACCAGCAGATGGCGGCAGAGGACAACTTATTGATTATTAGCCATTTCCAGTCCCTAATATATGAAAAATAAGTAGGATGTCACAAAGCCCCATGAAAAGCACAAACTTTTCATCAAATTATAACTGAATTACACAGAAAATAAGTAAAGAGCACTTCTTTTATAATCACTGAATCTGTCGGTCAGTTCAGCATGATACTTTATAAGAACGATGGTTCATTTAACAAGAGTAGAATATTTACTTTTTCCCTATAAATTTTTTTTTTGCAAGTTTCTGTTATTAATAAAAGGTCATTTTATCTGCATTTCAATTCATGCTCAGTGCTTTGTCAAATTTCCAATAAACAAACATGTAATATTATTAGTAACTGCACTTATTAATGCAAAAAAATAGTAATTTCATGATTAAAAATCGGGTTAGTGAAACTGGTGCTACTGCTCTCAAATGTTATTCTGCTCATAGTGTTGTGTTTTGTGCAGGTGTTCTGCTATGCTCTCAGCCCTGATGACAGCACCAACTTCAGAGTTAAAGTCTTGGCAGAGTCTCATCACTTCATCGACCTCTCACAGGTGAGGATAGGCATTGCAGGCCCATTCAAGACACATCATCTTACTCCTCCTTTCAGGGGATCTGTTTTGATTTCATCATGCTCTCATCTCTCCATAGATCCCTTGTAATGGAAAAGCAGCCGACAGGATCTTTCAAGATGGAGTCCACATCCTGGTCAACATGAATGGTTATACTAAAGGAGCACGCAATGAGCTGTTCGCACTGCGCCCGGCACCCATTCAGGTTGGCATTTCAGAGTCCAGCTTACAGAATGGCATCTGTGTTTAACCACATCATTTTTTTTAATGTTATTAAGTTAATATAATGTGCACATGTGTGATTGGAATATTTTTACAGTGTTGGTGATATAACATTGGAGAGATCTGGGCCAAATTTAGAGGAGACATTTGCAACAAATTCCTTAAATAAAAAAACGTAGTGATAATTTTCTTACAATTATAATAAGGATTGTCTTGCATATTGGCTCGAGACAGCCAGAACAATTAGCATCTTTTGTGACCATTAAAATAGTTATTTTCTATTGTAATATATATTTTAAGATGTCATTACTGTTTTTAAAGCTGAATTTTCAGCATCATTACTCCAGTCTTCAGTGTCACATGATCCTTCAGAAATAATTTATTTATCAATGTTGAAGACAGTTCATATTTTTGAGGAAAACGTGATATTTTTTAGGTTTCTTTGATGAATAGGAACAGCATTTTAGCATGTCTTTAATGACACGCTTGATCAATGTGTCCTTGCAGAATAAAAGTACTACTTTCTTAAAACAACTAAAAAACAACAACTTTCTGTCCCATACTTTTGAACGGGAGAGTATATCAGATAATACATAAAGCTTAAGTAGAATAATAACTATTTTTTCCAATCCACCCAGGCCATGTGGCTTGGATACCCAGGCACCAGTGGTGCTCCCTTCATGGACTACATCATCACTGATAAGGACACGTCACCCATTGAGGTCGCAGAGCAATACTCTGAGAAACTGGCCTACATGCCCAACACCTTCTTCATTGGAGATCATGCTAACATGTTCCCTCACCTCAAGGTAAGATTCAGTCTCCCATCACATGATTTTATTTAGATCTATCACAGAAAAGAAGGTTCACGTTTTTCTCTTTACCCAATAGAAAAAAGCAGTGATAGACTTCAAGTCAAATGGACACATTTTTGACAACCGCATAGTGCTGAATGGCATCGATCTGAAAGCCTTTCTGGAAAGCCTGCCGGATGTCAAAGTGGTGAAGGTTAGTCAAGAATACCTTATTAACTTGTTAGCCATTTCCACTTCCTAATATATGGAAAAGTAGGAAGTCAGATGAAAGTCTCATGAAAAGCACAAACTTTTCTTCAAATTGTGCCTGAATTACACAGAAAACAAGTAAAGGGTTTTAGTTTCAGTTTTATAATCACTGAATCTGTCGGTCAGTTCAGCATGATACTTTAAAAGAACAATGGTTCATTTCTTAAGATTAAATTATTTACATTTTCCCGATAAAAATTAGGTTCAAGAAATCACAGCTTTAATCTACCTCTCATTCCTTTACCCTGTTAAACAGACAGGGTAAAGGATAAAGCTAAATGTTTAAAGCCAAGGGTAAAGCTAATGTTTCTTCTCCTGCTTTCAGATGGACTGTGATGGTCAAGAGGTGGCTGACACTAACGGTACCCTCTCCATGCCCGTCATCCCGATGAACACGGCTGCCGAGGCCATCATTAACATGATCAACCAAGGCCAGATCCAGGTCACCATCAACGGCTTCACCGTCAGCAACGGCCTGGCCACCACTCAGGTACGGCCCTCAGTGTCGATCTCGTGTCTGAGGAACTCATTTCCCTGCTTCTTCCTGGCTGTGAGGGTCCTGGCTTGCTCTCCGACTGTGATTTAGTCCTGTCCTTCATTCTTAGCATGACAGATCTGTGGATAATTGACCACGTTTACATGCACAACACTAGCCTTCATTCTGTGAAAGAGGGTTACATGCACACTCTTTTGTGATCCTCCATTTTTGCTTTGTCAAAATTCAGATTTTGTGTGACTAGAGTATTTAATGTGTTCACGTTAATCATGCGCACAAACAGAATATATCACTTTCTAATTATTAATAATTCTAAATTTGGCTTTGTATGTAAATGTGGTCCCTGGCACCTCAATCATGCCCAAATTGTCAATGTCTAAGTCATTATGGCGATTAAAGCCGTGTTGAGGTGTTTTTATCGAACGCGGTTGCATTTGTACTCACACGTGAGAGCCTTGATTTCACTCAGATTGGTGATGAAATGATTCTAATCATCTCAGATCAGTTTCCTCCTTCGAACAACTCCTGATTGACTCCTGCTTTAAGGGAAGATCTGGCAAAAAGACGATTTGATGATAGTAGGCGGAGTCAGAATATTACCACATGTTGTTGTTTTTCAGATTTTTACATTGGAGGAGGTTGTAGTATCTGGGACTGTAGCCTTGCAGGTATGGCTGAGTAAAGCACGCTTTGAGAAAGGCTATGTGCAATAGGCATTTCCCCTTCACTTGGGCCTTCACACCACTGCTGTAGGGCACAAACACGGTTGCGGAGAAGTTGGGTTGGGCGACACTGTTTTAGGGAGCATGCTTGTCTTTTCAGTACCTAAACTAGTAACTCATGTGTTCTTCAACCTTTCTGTTTAGATTAACAACAAGGCAGCAACAGGAGAAGAAGTTCCCAGAACGATTGTGGTGACCACCCGCTCGCAATATGGCCTTCCTGAAGACGCTATTGTCTATTGCAACTTCAACCAGCTCTATAAGATTGACCCTCCCACCCTGCAGATGTGGGCCAATGTAAGATTTAAAGGGCGAAGATGTGTTATTTTATTAATAACACTTGTCTATGCAGTAGAAACGCAAATTGAAATCAGCGCTACATGATTAGAGAAAACAGACAAAAAGAGCTGTGGCATTTCCTTTTGACAAAAACACCCATAATGCACTTGATTTTGGCGCTGCCCATTTGTCTATCCGACTGTCCGTGGGCAGTAATACAAAAAATGCAGAAGTTCAATCTATAGTTTGAACTAAAGAGTTGTCAAAATATGCTGGATGATGCAAAACAGGTCATTTTGACTTTTGCTAACTAATAAACAGGTATCTGGGTGAAGATAAAACGGAGAAAGTGTCCATATTGTTTATTTGCTCATTTACATACAATACTAACATTAATAATACAAAGCTAGTTAAATCTTGACAACTTATTGAATCTGTATTTACATAGTTTAGGGTTGGGCGGTATAGCTAAAGGCATTATATCTACATAACTGTTTCGCTGTTGTTTCTCCAGCTAAGTAATATTTTAAATGAGAGACCAACAGAGGCTTCTGCAGACATGTTTTGAGTATTCTCAAATCTTTGCGATCTTTGACTCAAAGTAAATTGAAATCGTGGTGTTTATTATGGATTGATTGAAGCGAACAGCATGTGCTCGTTGTGGAGCAGATCCTCTGGCGGCTTCTCTCCTCACTGTGCTCTCCGTTGTGCAGATCCTGAAGCGTGTGCCCAACAGTGTGCTGTGGCTGCTGCGCTTCCCGGCCGTGGGCGAGCCCAATATCCAGCAATACGCCCTGAACCTGGGCCTGCCCGCGTCCCGCATCATCTTCTCCCCGGTGGCCCCGAAGGAGGAGCACGTGCGGCGCGGACAGCTGGCCGATGTGTGCCTGGACACCCCGCTCTGCAACGGACACACCACAGGCATGGATGTGCTGTGGGCCGGGACCCCCATGGTCACTATGCCAGGTAACACACACTAGGAGCTAGGGGTGTAACGAGACCCTCACGTCATGATTCGATATTATTGCGATACTCCAAGACATGATAAAAGATTAACAAAAAATGTACTGTTGATTAAAAAGCAAATTTTGGTTTTACATTGTGTAAATGGTCTTGATGCTGGAAATCCAAAGCACAGGACAATAGAGACACCAGAATAACAATATTCATGATTCTGAAGCTGAATTATATACAGAATTATTTTAGATGAATATACTTGAACTCTTTTACTGACTAGATATATTTTAAATAACGTATGCCACTTTTTACTGGTAACATCAGACATTTGGCATTATCAGGACTCACAAATATTTCACCTTTGCATTATTATACATTATATTCAACATTATATATAGTAGTTTAATGTAGTACTGACACAAATTCTGAAAACTTTAATTTTTTTCATTTCATTTTGGATGAACTACACACAATACATATTTTCACTATCCACGATACATGTTGCATTTTTGTATTGTGACACGATATATTGTTGCACCCCTACTAGGAGCACATGCTATAAAATGTATGCCTTCTAATTCACAGGCATAAACCCATTTCTTATTATTAGTGTGGTCTGTCAGCATGACTATTGGTATTGCTTATACTTTAGTGGTTTGTTTGGATGACTAAAAATTAAAAGAAAAAAATCCCGTAGACTTACAGGGACCCAAATCATGTATCATAGAGACACCAACAGAGTCGGACAGTTAGTTCCTCCAAAAGGAATTTCTAGACCTAAAATTATTCCTAGTTCCTGCGGTGCGAACACGCCCAAAACTGGGAACTTCCTCCAACAGTTTTAGGAACTAGGAAAAGGTTCCTCCGGTGCGAAAGCCCCTTGTGTTGTCATTATCATGTGATCTACCAGCATCAGTTGTATTGCTTCATTGTCATTCACAAATCCTCTCCCGTGGCCTCATGGGATACTAAAGTGTCCATCAGATGTGCAGTTCATAATCTCGCTGGAAGTAGTACCGTAGATCATCCAGGGACTTTTCACCTGCTGTTTTTCAAATACTATGTATTTGGACATACTGCTCTTTTGGCACAGTGTTTTTGGCCTATAGTAGGGAAGTATTCGATTCGGACGCTGTGAAAGTACAACCAGCCAAGTGTGACTTTAGCACAGGCAAACACCTCATGTTTTCTTCAGAACAGTGACTGTATCTCCTGATCTCATGTTTCCTGCAGGAGAGACACTGGCTTCACGAGTCGCCGCCTCTCAGCTCACGTGTCTCGGCTGTCTCGAGCTCATCGCCCAGAGCCGGCAGGAGTATGAAGACGTTGCCGTGAAGCTCGGCACTGATATGGAATTGTAAGCTCATTTTGTCAATTAATGCATTCAAAACAAGACATGTTTAATAGGGTTGGGCTGATAGATGATGCATCACGGTTTGTTTCCTCCCGCTCTTGATCTGTTACGGGAGATGGGCGCCACCATGTTTGTTTGCACGGCAGGTCAGAGTGCTGTCTCGTGAATTCATCAAGCTTGTCCTGAAATACATGAAATTAAGTGGCCAATGAACTGGGAGAAGAATAGAGTAAACTTTATAGTTACTTACGCTATGTGTATCTGATATGAATAAAACATGTCGGCAAATTTTTAAAAGCATCTCAAGCACAGTACAAGCATCAGATTGTTGCAGAATTAAATCGAGGCAAAAAACAAGGATAATACATGCTCACATACAAATGAACATATAATCACAGTAATATATGCATAGACATGCATAGAAACAAATAAAAAAATAAATAAATGACGTTTTAGCCAGAGCTTGTCTCCTTAAACTAATCTAAAAATGGGCTCCATGATTTTAAGAAAATATCAGATTTCATTTTTTTTTCAACTCCAAATTTAATCTTTTCAAATTTGAGGGCAAAAAGTAGATCAAAAACCCACTACAACATTGTGTATTTCACAAACTATAAATGTATTTGCTAGTACTTATGTGCACTTAAATGTGTAAAACCTAAAATAAACATTATGTGGTATAGTTCTACATGACCGGCGCTGAGCGTCTCCGGCTCAGTGACAGCACAGCCTGACAGCCGCTCCTCGGTCGAGATTACTGATGAGATGAAGACGAGAATATCAAGTGTAAAAATGAGAACGTTACATTTTTAACATTTAATGT
This sequence comes from Siphateles boraxobius, assembly GCF_051911475.1. NCBI lineage: Eukaryota > Metazoa > Chordata > Actinopteri > Cypriniformes > Leuciscidae > Siphateles > Siphateles boraxobius. The sequence goes on along the minus strand of NW_027508719.1, from coordinate 75,432 downwards.
TTCCCCTCCTGATGTCATCTTCTATCGCGATGTTTGAATGTGAAGAATGTGAATGTGCTGCTTTAGACATCGCCCAACCCTAATGTTCAAAGGGGTCGTCGGATGCCTATTTTCCTCAAGTTGGTATGATTCTTTAGGGTCTTCATGTAAAGTTTGTAACATACTTTGGTTAAAATTCCTCAATATTGTGTAAAACACCCTTTTACCTCCTCAAAAACAGCTCTGACCCGTTCCGGTGCATGTCTCTTTAAATGTTAATGAGCACCCTTCCCATGGGGGGTGTCACACAAAACACGTAATGTGCTGTCTTAGCGGACAGTATACATATGGCTGGAAATATGCTAATACGGGACAATCTGTCAGCAATCGTGGGCGGAGCTTAAGCAATATGACATCATAATACTCAGAAAATCCAAACGGCTTGATTATTGAGTGTTAAAAAAAAAAAGGAGTGAATGGATGTGTCATTGTATGGTGGTTGTGTCTACGCACTGAAGAGACGCATTTATATGCAAACGTGAATTGTGCATGCAATGAGCGCACCTTAACCTGTTGCTGTCTGTCGTCCCGCTCAGCCTGAAGAAGGTGCGCTCCCGCGTCTGGAAGCAGCGCATCATCAGCCCGCTCTTCAACACCAAACAGTACACGCTGGAGCTGGAGAGACTGTACCTGCAGATGTGGGATCATCACGCCGCCGGCGCCAAGCCCGACCACCTGGTGAAGATGCAGTCTGTGGAGAGCAGCGAGAGCACCTGAGCGCGCGCATGCGTGCGTTTGTGTGTGTGTGTGTGTGTGTCGCAGAGACTCGTGAGCCACAGGTGAGCACCGTCACGACCCCCCCCCCCCCTGGACAGCTTTTGTTCCCGCGAGCCGGACCGAGACCTCGCACACTTTCCCTTCGTCTGACCAATTAGATGTTTGTTGGCTCCACTGATCTTGCTTTGTTTTCTGTGGTTGATTGAAGTGGATCTGAAATACGACTTTGTTCCAAGGAAATGTAACAGTCAACACAAAAATAATCAACACAGATAGGCTCTTTTTTTCTTTTCTTTTTTGTTAGTTAGTTAGGTAGGTAGTTGGGTTATGTGCGTCTTGAACTATTTTAGCCTTGTCATCATGACTTAAACCCGGGTGACGGATGCAAACCTCGGATCTCCAATCTTTCTCCCCAAAATGAATGCCAACTTAGTTTCCGTGTGCAGTCAATAGAAAATAATTCCTCTTGCTTTTGAGCACATGCTATGTGAACACGCTAAACAGAGGAGTGTTATTACACGCTGACTAAAGCCCTGCAAACTGCTCAAGTGTTGATTTTTCTTTGTTTTCGATGGGTTTACCAGGACAGGTGTAGGTAAGTATGTTCTAAGATGTTCTGGTTTTGTACACTGTCTTCCTATCAACTGGTTTTATTTATGCTCTGTCAGTGTCAATTCTGCAAGGCTCTCTACATAAACTGAAATAAAGAGATGTGGCAAACCTTGAAGAGAGTTGCACGTACTTGGCTGCGGTTTTGTTTTTTCGTTGTCATGGTCCCAGTCCCTTTAGGAGCCAACACATTATGAACCTAACAATAGTAACATACTGGTTATTGTGATTATATTGCTGTTACGTTGTTGCTGACTGAACTGTGATGTGCACCCATTGTAAATTTGATCGCTGTATCAGTTTAGTTCAATAAAGAAATGCTAAAGATGTTTCTACACTTGGGTTGCGTGGCCTGTCCTGGATCCTTCATGTTGGGTTATAACTCTTTTATTAACAGAGCCCGTGGTTTTGTGATGGACGGTTCATACAAGGCGCTTGAATTTTTACTTTTTGAAATGTAGGTCAAGGAAAACCCTTAATTAGTCATATTTAGGAAAAGGTGCTTGAATTATTAAAATACCAGATGTGTAACATCAGTGTTTCATTTAAATTTTTGTTTTAATTTTACTTAGTGTTAATACTTTTCACACACAATCAATGCTGAAGTCCATCTTACACTGATATAGAGCCATTTCACATGGTTATGAGTGTGATATTTCTCATAAACATCCTAGTATATGTCACAGTTTTCATTCTTCAGGTCAATCATATATTTATGGAAATAAATCCGGTTTAATAAGGCGGGTGATATCTTTCATAGTATCCTTTCAATGATTAAAGTTTCCACAGTCATTGCATGTGCAGCTATGCATTATTTGTACTAAGTTGTTTTATTAGTTTATTTTTATGTATCTATTTACCTTTTTTATAATTGAAAAGCTAATAAAGATTGTTTGATAAGTGAGATCTCTGTCCTTGAAAACCAGGGAAGTAGTCCTCGAGTCCCGGAATGTAATTTTACAGTGTCTGTACGATCCCTGGATGGAGAGAAAAGGAGTTGTGTGAAAAAATGAAATCCCCTCACAGAAACCTGTTTCCCTGAGAAACTTTGCGTTCACTCGCAAACAACTCACAAGGTTTCAGCGAAAAATGTATTTTTTTTTCTGATCAACTTTTTATTATCTTTAGATATAACAAAACAACATCCATTCAAAGAAACACATATAATTTAGCAATCTGAAAGAAAAAGAGGAAGTTTATATGGTCATTCCTTTATATAATCCAATACGTTTGAAGAAAAGCATTAGCATCAATGCAACGAGCTTTATCTTGAACTCGTGCTGTTGTACATTCACCAGTCACTATTCTGAGGAGCTTATGAATCCAGTGTGTTTGAGTAAACCAGTCCTGTGTGAGTGTTTTCTGTGTGTGAAACCAGCAGACATCTTCCTCTTTTACCTGGCTTTTATTCATTCTGTTTCCTGCACATATTTCCCCTGCTTTAGGTTCAGGCATGTCCTTCACAGATACGGTTGTCTCTCTCTGCTGAATGGGAAACACTAACTTTTGATTAAACTTTACTTGTGGTAAAACTGCAGTCTGGTGTTAGTAAAACAATTGATAGAAATCGTTTTCACTTAAGTATTGAAATGTTTTTGTTTGTTTATTTTCAATTTAGCATATAGTTTTACCATGAATCTTCATAGTTATAAAGTCTCCTCTACTGCCTCTTTACTACTGTAAATCTGTATTAAATTATTATGGGATATTCAGTGCTTTCAGAATCTTTACTTTTTTTAAATTAATAAAATATTCTATATTAACATTTTGATGACAGTATATTTAATGAATGATTTAATTGATCAAAATAAACATAAAAAGTGCAAACTTTGCTAAAGTGATTACAAGTATTAACATTTTTTCTAGCTAAAGTGTTTATATCAACAATCCTCGCCACATCATATATTAATATGATTTTTAAACAAAAGCAACCACTTTTATGATTTATTTTCACACAAAAATCTGTTGCTACATCAATGTTCAATACAAACACACATTTGTTCTTCACTCATACACTATGTGAGTAGTGTACAACTATTGGTTGACAATGGCATTATTTAATATGGCCAGAATCCAAACATGATCCAGATGTTTTCTGACACATATGCGGGAGTTCAAACAGCGGCAGAAAATTATAGATTCTATCAAAATGGCTTATTTATTTATAAACTTGTGTTTATGTAAATATATAGACATTAAAGTGGGCATACTATCCCACTCCTTTGCAGTTTGCAAGTTAAAAGATACATTTTGAATAGGCTACTTCTTTCTGTCGTTAAAGCGGAAGCGTTTGCCTTTTGACTGATTTTGTTATTTTGATCAGTGCATGCAGATATCATTAGAAAAATCTTCAAATTAAAAAAAAACTATTCGTGGTGTTAATTATTTGTTTATTTAATTATTTAATGAAATATTAGGCCTTTTTGCAAACTAGCAAAGATGTAGGGCTGTGTTGTATATGATTGTAACCCTTCTCTAGGAGCGTTGCTGAGACCGGAAGTTTTTATTCCTCACACTGATGACGGTTTCCGGTTGGCTGTATTTGAATGTCGAGTCGCGCAGTGAGCGCTGAGCGGATGGTTCAACAACGCTTATAAACTTCTGCTTATTTGACTGAAGGTGCTATATATCAACCCGCTTTTATAAGGTATGTTGAATAAACAAAACATTTTGGCTGAAGCTAAACTTTTGTTAATTTTGTTAGTAAGCGTGTGCGTTTGTCACATGCTCGACTGTTTAACCACATACAGTCAGATGCACGAAAAACGCCACATAATATGATCAATAGATAATGTGTTCACAGAGACATCAAACGCTCATAAATGTTGTGATTTGTTGTTTTAATTCTAACTTTATGCTGTATTAATGTTTATTATCTATTATTGAATATATATCCAGCTTTAGCAATTTTATATTCGTTATATAATGTTGTATTGTTAAATACTGCTATAATTTTACTAGTTTTTTTTAAAAGTTAATGTATTATTCATCATATTTTTTATTAATTTTATCTATTTTAATGCAAACACTATTTTACTCGTTTTTTTAAAAGTTAATGTAGTGTATTCATCATATATTTAATTTTATTAATGTTATTCATCTAGTGTATTGTATTCACCATACATTTAATATTTTATTCGTTTTATTCATCCATTTCAATGCAAACTCTTAATTTTGTTCGTTTTTTAAGTTAATGTATTCAACATATATTTAATATTTTATTCATTTTATTCATCCGTTTCAATGCAAACACATAATTTTACTCGTTTTTTAAAAGGAAATAAATTGTATTTATCTCATATAGGGATGCGCGGTATACCGGTACTGCAAAAATACCGGTATATATTATATTTCATACGGTACAGTATCATAATTTTGTTCAATTCGGTATTTGATGCGCTGTTGTTTCGAAGTTCACCGCTAGGCGGCAGTGCGCTACCTAAACTGATGCGGGTCACGCGAAACCGGCAAATGGTGACAACAGAGGAACACGATGGATCAGACGAATTTCTACACGCCCGAAATTAATAAATAGAGAGAGCAGTATGAGTGAAATAAGGCATTACTTTGCCAACAAAAGTAATGAGAAAAGTTCATCAAGTTAGTCCATCACTCAACTGATGTAATTTAGACTTTTATTGAACACTGAACAGCGCACATACGTAAGAGCTTATCAATTATATATGATACGGTAAACACGAAAGCTCAAATCTGCTTGCATGACACGCTATAGTAAAATGAATGGCATATTAGTGCCGCTGTGGCGACCCCTAGAGGAATAAGCCGAGAGAGAGAGAGAGTAATAGTAGTAATATGAATATTACTAATATTACAATTAAGCTACATTTGTCAACATTCATTAGGTAACCTGACCTAACAGTATTATAGCATTTATTAATCTATATCAATCAGTAATTAAATGACCTAGAAAATTAAATATACTAATACATGTTTAGCATGTTTATGCAATGCATTAAACTAATATGAACCCAAACAGTAACCAAACCAAGATGAATAAATGCAATAAATGTCGATAATTCTCTGTTGATGCATGACAGCTAATGGTTTACATGTCATGTCATTATTCTATTATTATTATTATTATTATTATTATATGTTAATCTATTATTTTAGATATTAACCTATTTTAACTGTATAATTTCAGTTTTTTTTTTTTCAAAATCAAAATTTAACCTACTGTATGTTCCCTGACTGAATTATTATTATTATTTTTACATTTTGATACCTTTTCTTTGCACATTTTGTTAGTGGAGAGTTTCAAGCAGTGTTTTTTAAGTGTCACTTAAATTGAGACTTTTTTTTTTTTTTTACCTGTGGTATCGATTTAGTATCGATACCGAGGTATTAGGTTCTGGTATCGTACCGAAGCCAAAATTGTGGTATCCAGCCATCCCTAATCTCATATCTAATATTTTTTAAATTTTATTCATCCATTTCAATGCAAAAACAAATAATTTTACTCATTTTTTAAAGTTAATGTGTTGTAGTCATCATATATTTAATATTTAATTAATTGTATTCATCTATTTCAAAGCAAACATAATTTTACTAGTTTTTCTGTATTTTATTCATCAAATATTTAATTAATTTTATTCATCTATTTCAGTGCAAACACACGAAAAGCCCATAGATTGAGAATAAAACATCATCTTTTGCAGCAGCTCATTCCAGATTCACTTACATTTGTAAATGTTTTTCAAACATTTCCAGGTCAAACCTGTGGACTTTCTAACAAGAGAACACCTTTCCTCTAAACCAGCACAGTTTTCATTTGTCATGTGACCACAGGAGAGTGACGTTTTCAGCAGTTTTGATTTGTCATGTGACCACAGGAGAGTGACGTGTTCAGCACAGTTTTCATTTGTCATGTGACCACAGGAGAGTGTCGTGTTCAGCACAGTTTTCATTTGTCATGTGACCACAGGAGAGTGACGTGTTCAGCAGTTTTGATTTGTCATGTGACCACAGGAGAGTGACGTGTTCAGCACAGTTTTGATTTGTCATGTGACCACAGGAGACTGTCGTGTTCAGCACAGTTTTCATTTGTCATGTGACCACAGGAGAGTGTCGTGTTAAGCACAGTTTTGATCTGTCATGTGACAACAGGAGAGTGAAGAGATCAGCACAGTTTTATTGTCATGTGACCACAGGAGAGTGTCGTGTTCAGCACAGTTTTATTGTCATGTGACCACAGGAGAGTGTCGTGTTCAGCACAGTTTTGATTTGTCATGTGACCACAGGAGACTGTCGTGTTCAGCACAGTTTTCATTTGACATGTGACCACAGGAGAGTGACGTGTTCAGCACAGTTTTCATTTGTCATGTGACCACAGGAGAGTGACGTGTTCAGCACAGTTTTCATTTGTCATGTGACCACAGTAGAGTGTCGTGTTCAGCACAGTTTTGATTTGTCATGTGACCACAGGAGAGTGACGTGTTCAGCACAGTTTTCATTTGTCATGTGACCACAGGAGAGTGTCGTGTTCAGCACAGTTTTCATTTGTCATGTGACCACAGGAGAGTGACGAGATCAGCACAGTTTTCATTTGTCATGTGACCACAGGAGACTGTCGTGTTCAGCACAGTTTTCATTTGTCATGTGACCACAGGAGAGTGTTGAGATCAGCACAGTTTTGATTTGTCATGTGACCACAGGAGACTGTCGTGTTCAGCACAGTTTTCATTTGTCATGTGACCACAGGAGAGTGACGAGATCAGCACAGTTTTCATTTGTCATGTGACCACAGGAGACTGTCGTGTTCAGCACAGTTTTCATTTGTCATGTGACCACAGGAGACTGTCGTGTTCAGCACAGTTTTCATTTGTCATGTGACCACAGGAGAGTGACGAGATCAGCACAGTTTTCATTTGTCATGTGACCACAGGAGAGTTTCGGGATCAGCACAGTTTTGATTTGTCATGTGACCACAGGAGAGTGACGTGTTCAGCACAGTTTTCATTTGTCATGTGACCACAGGAGAGTGTCGTGTTCAGCACAGTTTTGATTTGTCATGTGACCACAGGAGAGTGTCGTGTTCAGCACAGTTTTGATTTGTCATGTGACCACAGGAGACTGTCGTGTTCAGCTCAGTTTTCATTTGTCATGTGACCACAGGAGAATGACGTGTTCAGCACAGTTTTCATTTGTCATGTGACCACAGGAGACTGTCGTGTTCAGCACAGTTTTCATTTGTCATGTGACCACAGGAGAGTGTCGTGTTCAGCACAGTTTTCATTTGTCATGTGACCACAGGAGAGTGTCGTGTTCAGCACAGTTTTCATTTGTCATGTGACCACAGTAGAGTGTCGTGTTCAGCACAGTTTTGATTTGTCATGTGACCACAGGAGAGTGACGTGTTCAGCACAGTTTTCATTTGTCATGTGACCACAGGAGAGTGTCGTGTTCAGCACAGTTTTCATTTGTCATGTGACCACAGGAGACTGTCGTGTTCAGCACAGTTTTCATTTGTCATGTGACCACAGGAGAGTGTCGTGTTCAGCACAGTTTTGATTTGACATGTGACCACAGGAGAGTGTCGTGTTCAGCACAGTTTTCATTTGTCATGTGACCACAGGAGAGTGTCGTGTTCAGCACAGTTTTGATTTGTCATGTGACCACAGGAGACTGTCGTGTTCAGCACAGTTTTCATTTGTCATGTGACCACAGGAGAGTGTCGTGTTCAGCACAGTTTTCATTTGACATGTGACCACAGGAGAGTGTCGTGTTCAGCACAGTTTTCATTTGTCATGTGACCACAGGAGAGTGTCGTGTTCAGCACAGTTTTCATTTGTCATGTGACCACAGGAGAGTGTCGTGTTCAGCACAGTTTTGATTTGACATGTGACCACAGGAGAGTGTCGTGTTCAGCACAGTTTTCATTTGTCATGTGACCACAGGAGACTGTCGTGTTCAGCACAGTTTTCATTTGTCATGTGACCACAGGAGAGTGTCGTGTTCAGCACAGTTTTCATTTGTCATGTGACCACAGGAGACTGTCGTGTTCAGCACAGTTTTGATTTGACATGTGACCACAGGAGAGTGTCGTATTCAGCACAGTTTTCATTTGTCATGTGACCACAGGAGAGTGACGTGTTCAGCACAGTTTTCATTGTTCATGTGACCACAGGAGAGTGTCGTGTTCAGCACAGTTTTCATTTGTCATGTGACCACAGGAGAGTGTCGTGTTAAGCACAGTTTTGATCTGTCATGTGACAACAGGAGAGTGACGAGATCAGCACAGTTTGCATTTGTCATGTGACCACAGGAGAGTGTCGTGTTAAGCACAGTTTTGATCTGTCATGTGACAACAGGAGTGACGAGATCAGCACAGTTTTGATTTGTCATGTGACCACAGGAGAGTGTCGTGTTCAGCACAGTTTTCATTTGTCATGTGACCACAGGAGAGTGTCGTGTTAAGCACAGTTTTGATCTGTCATGTGACAACAGGAGAGTGAAGAGATCAGCACAGTTTTATTGTCATGTGACCACAGGAGAGTGTCGTGTTCAGCACAGTTTTATTGTCATGTGACCACAGGAGAGAGACGTGTTCAGCACAGTTTTGATTTGTCATGTGACCACAGGAGTGTCGTGTTCAGCACAGTTTTCATTTGTCATGTGACCACAGGAGAGTGTCGTGTTCAGCACAGTTTTCATTTTTCATGTGACCACAGGAGAGTGTCGTGTTCATCACAGTTTTCATTTGTCATGTGACCACAGGAGAGTGTCGTGTTCAGCACAGTTTTCATTTGTCATGTGACCACAGGAGTGTCGTCTTCAGCACAGTTTTGATTTGTCATGTGACCACAGGAGTGACGTCTTCATTACAGTTTTGATTTGTCATGTGACCACAGGAGAGTGTCGTGTTCAGCACAGTTTTATTGTCATGTGACCACAGGAGAGTGACGTGTTCAGCACAGTTTTGAATTGTCATGTGACCACAGGAGACTGTCGTGTTCAGCACAGTTTCATTGTCATGTGACCACAGGAGAGTGTCGTGTTCAGCAGAGTTTTCATTTGTCATGTGACCACAGGAGAGTGTCGTGTTCAGCAGTTTTGATTTGTCATGTGACCACAGGAGTGTCGTCTTCAGCACAGTTTTGATTTGTCATGTGACCACAGGAGTGACGTCTTCAGCACAGTTTTGATTTGTCATGTGACCACAGGAGACTGTCGTGTTCAGCACAGTTTTCATTTGTCATGTGACCACAGGAGAGTGTCGTGTTCAGCACAGTTTTCATTTGTCATGTGACCACAGGAGAGTGTCGTGTTAAGCACAGTTTTGATCTGTCATGTGACAACAGGAGAGTGACGAGATCAGCACAGTTTGCATTTGTCATGTGACCACAGGAGAGTGTCGTGTTCAGCACAGTTTTCATTTGTCATGTGACTAGGCATGTGCCGGTATCAAATTTTCATGCTGCGATTAATTGATTGAGCTTTTATCACGGTATACGGTATTATCACGATATTTTAATTGCACAAGAGAAACAGACGGATTGGGGGTATCTAAAAAAAAACTTGCATCACAATGTGTAATTGTGATTGTCAAAACATTAATTTTATTTTTTAGTGACAACATGTTATAATGTTTACATGGTTACTGAGGCTACTGTTTGTATTATTGCTTAACACAATTTTCATGATTTCAATTAAATTCTTGGATTTAATTTCAATCTTGATTCAATATTGACTCATTTGGATAAATATTAGGTAGGCTACAGTAGATAGCCTGCATTTAAATGTTTCTCAAGAAAAAATATATCTCACATAATGCTGTAAACATACAGAGAGAAATTAAATATAATGCATACAATATAAATATAATAATAATATAAATATAAAAATGTAATATGCCGTAATTTTCATTATAATAACAATTATATAATGACAAGTAAACATATATTAAAATAATATAGTGCACATATTTAGCAAAATACTCCTCTCTATAGCTATTTTCTTATAGTCAACTAACATTAAATGGCTTTCCTGAGGTAAATGTAACGTTCTGTGACATAATTGTTCTCCTGCAGTGTTATTGACCTCTTTCCGTGGTTGAAAAACACTGATTGATCGAAAGTACGTACCTTTCGGTGGGTTGTACTGTATCTTTAATAAAAAGTAACAGATGATCGGTTTACTTGATCTGAGGCGCGCGATCTGTCACGTCACATTTACAAGCACCAAAACAGTATTTATTGTCTGAATTTCGTTATAAAACCTGAGAGCTGATATTTTTTTCATATCAAAAGTAACCTGCTCTGTCTAGTCTGTCGGTGTCAGTGTCCTCTTTGCTCCGCGATTTTTCTCTGCGTGAGAAAATGGATGTGTGGCGCGAGACCGTGTGAAAGTGTCAATTGCGTGAGTCTCAAGCTGAATGCGTGAGAGTTGGCAGCCATGCGGGGGATAAATAGTCGGCAGCGTTCCTCCTTCCGCCGTGCTTCTTCTCCATGTGAGGATTGTTTACATTAGACTAGAGTGCACACTGCATTCACACAGTGCTTATACATGTGATGTGGGGATTGTTTACATCAAAGTGCACGTGTTTTGCGCAGCATATACGCATTGTTTTTTAAGCGGTTGATGGAAAATAAGCTGATGCGCGTTCTAAAAATCTAAATTCGGATCTATTATTTTTCACGGTATTTCGAAGTCCCCGCGATAACAATATCGTGCATATTCATTACCGCGATTTATCGCATTACCGAATACCGGCACATGTCTACATGTGACCACAGGAGAGTGTCGTGTTCAGCACAGTTTTGATCTGTCATGTGACAACAGGAGAGTGAAGAGATCAGCACAGTTTTGATTTGTCATGTGACCACAGGAGAGTGTCGTGTTCAGCACAGTTTTGATTTGTCATGTGACCACAGGAGAGTGACGAGATCAGCACAGTTTTATTGTCATGTGACCACAGGAGAGTGTCGTGTTCAGCACAGTTTTATTGTCATGTGACCACAGGAGAGAGACGTGTTCAGCACAGTTTTCATTTTTCATGTGACCACAGGAGAGTGTCGTGTTCAGCACAGTTTTATTGTCATGTGACCACAGGAGAGTGTCGTGTTCATCACAGTTTTCATTTGTCATGTGACCACAGGAGAGTGTCGTGTTCAGCACAGTTTTCATTTGTCATGTGACCACAGGAGAGTGTCGTGTTCATCACAGTTTTCATTTGTCATGTGACCACAGGAGAGTGTCGTGTTCAGCACAGTTTTCATTTGTCATGTGACCACAGGAGTGTCGTCTTCAGCACAGTTTTGATTTGTCATGTGACCACAGGAGTGACGTCTTCATTACAGTTTTGATTTGTCATGTGACCACAGGAGAGTGTCGTGTTCAGCACAGTTTTATTGTCATGTGACCACAGGAGAGTGACGTGTTCAGCACAGTTTTGAATTGTCATGTGACCACAGGAGACTGTCGTGTTCAGCACAGTTTCATTGTCATGTGACCACAGGAGAGTGTCGTGTTCAGCAGAGTTTTCATTTGTCATGTGACCACAGGAGAGTGTCGTGTTCAGCAGTTTTGATTTGTCATGTGACCACAGGAGTGACGTCTTCAGCACAGTTTTGATTTGTCATGTGACCACAGGAGACTGTCGTGTTCAGCAGAGTTTTGATCTGTCATGTGACCACAGGAGACTGTCGTGTTTCCGCACAGTTTTATTGTCATGTGACCACAGGAGAGTGTCGTGTTCAGCACAGTTTTGATTTGTCATGTGACCACAGGAGAATGTCGTGTTCAGCACAGTTTTATTGTCATGTGACCACAGGAGAGTGTCGTGTTCAGCACAGTTTTATTGTCATGTGACCACAGGAGAGTGTCGTGTTCAGCAGAGTTTTGATCTGTCATGTGACCACAGGAGAGTGTCGTGTTCAGCACAGTTTTCATTTGTCATGTGACCACAGGAGAGTGTCGTGTTCAGCACAGTTTTCATTTGTCATGTGACCACAGGAGAGTGTCATGTTCAGCACAGTTTTGATTTGTCATGTGACCAGGAGAGTGTCGTGTTCCGCACAGTTTTCATTTGTCATGTGACCACAGGAGTGACGTGTTCAGCACAGTTTTATTGTCATGTGACCACAGGAGAGTGTCGCGTTCAGCACAGTTTTATTGTCATGTGACCACAGGAGACTTTCGTGTTCACCACAGTTTTATTGTCATGTGACCACAGGAGACTTTCGTGTTCAGCACAGTTATTGTCATGTGACCACAGGAGAGTTTCGTGTTCAGCACAGTTATTGTCATGTGACCACAGGAGACTGTCGTGTTCAGCACAGTTTTATTGTCATGTGACCACAGGAGACTTTCGTGTTCAGCACAGTTATTGTCATGTGACCACAGGAGACTTTCGTGTTCAGCACAGTTTTATTGTCATGTGACCACAGGAGACTTTCGTGTTCAGCACAGTTATTGTCATGTGACCACAGGAGACTGTCGTGTTCAGCACAGTTTTATTGTCATGTGACCACAGGAGACTTTCGTGTTCAGCACAGTTATTGTCATGTGACCACAGGAGAGTTTCGTGTTCAGCACAGTTTTATTGTCACGTGACCACAGGAGACTGTCGTGTTCAGCACAGTTTTATTGTCATGTGACCACAGGAGACTTTCGTGTTCAGCACAGTTATTGTCATGTGACCACAGGAGAGTTTCGTGTTCAGCACAGTTATTGTCATGTGACCACAGGAGAGTGTCGTGTTCAGCACAATTTTATTTTGACATGTGACCACAGGAGAGTGTCGTGTTCCGCACAGTTTTATTTTGTCATGTGACCACAGGAGAGTGTCGTGTTCCGCACAGTTTTATTTTGTCATGTGACCACAGGAGAGTGTCGTGTTCCGCACAGTTTTATTTTGTCATGTGACCACAGGAGAGTGTCGTGTTCAGCACAGTTTTATTTTGTCATGTGACCACAGGAGAGTGTCGTGTTCAGCACAGTTTTATTTTGACGTGACCACAGGAGAGTGTCGTGTTCCGCACAGTTTTATTTTGTCATGTGACCACAGGAGAGTGTCGTGTTCAGCACAGTTTTATTTTGTCATGTGACCACAGGAGAGTGTCGTGTTCAGCACAGTTTTATTTTGACGTGACCACAGGAGAGTGTCGTGTTCCGCACAGTTTTATTTTGTCATGTGACCACAGGAGAGTGTCGTGTTCCGCACAGTTTTATTTTGTCATGTGACCACAGGAGAGTGTCGTGTTCAGCACAGTTTTATTTTGACGTGACCACAGGAGAGTGTCGTGTTCCGCACAGTTTTATTTTGTCATGTGACCACAGGAGAGTGTCGTGTTCCGCACAGTTTTATTTTGTCATGTGACCACAGGAGAGTGTCGTGTTCCGCACAGTTTTATTTTGTCATGTGACCACAGGAGAGTGTCGTGTTCCGCACAGTTTTATTTTGTCATGTGACCACAGGAGAGTGTCGTGTTCAGCACAGTTTTATTTTGACGTGACCACAGGAGAGTGTTGTGTTCCGCTCATTTTTGATTTGTCATGTGACCACAGGAGAGTGTCGTGTTCAGGCGGCGATGGATCCCGGGACCGTGTCTCTGTTTCAGAGAGTCTCAGAGAAGCTGGGCTGGGACAGAGACGGGGGTCTTGATGAAGCTGAAGAGAAGGTTAGTGCTTATAATCAACATGTACGTCTTTTACAAAGCAACCCGTCCCATGATCCCGTTTCAGCAGAGCCTGTCCTTCTCTCCTAGCTGAGGAAGAGCTTGAGGAAGAGCCGGCGTCCAGCGCTGGGCAGCTTTAACGGCTCGGGCAAGGAGAATCAGGCTCCACAGGAACTCCTGACCTCAGACGATGAAGACTTTGATCAGTGTAAGCGTCCCAATCACAGACTTCCCTACTGTATACACTGCCGTTCAAAAGTTTGGCATCGGTAAGATTTTTAATGTTTTTATAACAAGTCTCTGCTGCTCACCAAGGCTGTATTTATTTGATTAAAAAAAACTAAACAGTAATATTGTTAAATTTAAAACCGCTGTTTTCAATGGGAATATATTTTAAACTGTAATTTATTCCTGTATATCATTACTCCAGTCTTCAGGGTCACACGATCCTTCAGAAATCATTCTAATATGATGGATAAAAGAAATCACTACTTTTATTCATCAAGGATGCATTAAATTGATCAAAAGTCACTTTAAAGACATGTATAATGTTACAAAAGATTCTGTTTCAAATAAATTAAATGGAACTTTCTATTCCTCAAAGAATCCTGAGATTTCTTCTTTTTTTTTTACACGGCTGTTTTCAACGTTGATAATGAGATGTTTCTTGATCATCAAATCATCATATTATACTGATTTCTGAAGGATCATGTGACACTGAAGACTGGAGTAATGATGCTGAACGTTCAGCTTTGATCACAGGAATAAATTACACTTTACTATATATTACATGTTATTTTAAATCATAATATTCACAGGAATAAATTACATTTTAAAATATATTTAAATAGAAAATAGTTATTTTAAATTGTCATAATATTTAACAAATATTACTGTGTTTTTTAATTTGAATCAAATAAATGCAGCCTCGGTGAGCAGAAGAGACTTCTTTTAAAAACAGTAAAAATCTCACCAAGCAAACTCAACTGATGTTGTATCCTCAATATGTCCTGAGTAAAGAAAAAAAGCCCCTGAAGAATCCTATTAGGGGAAAGTTTAGAAAAAGACCCAAATATATCCCATTCATACTATTCATTCTTTATCTCACGTCAATAGGGTAAAAATATTAACCTTTAGATATCACCATGAAAACTGCTGAGTTGATTACTGACATCAAGACAAACAAAAAATGTATTACAAGTTTTTTGAAATTGTTTGTTAACATGGACAAACGGTGCATAATCTAATTACATATGTGCTAATTTACATAAATAACACGGATCTAGAGACATTGGGTATAGCAGGTGAATATGTCTTGTTGAATCTTGTTGACATATAACAGTTAAAGACTTAATGTTAAGGTCTGAATGGAACACATTTAGGCTACCCATGAACATTAATACATAGAGGCAGGAGACAGTAGAAACCAGCCTTTATTAATTATTATTGCAGAGACGGGGTTTGGGACTGAGTCCGTGGGACTGTTTCTGGGGGATGAGTCTGAGGGAAGAACAGGAGACATGGGTAAGGAGAATGCAGAAGACGAAAGATAGGTAAAATAAAAAGTGTCTGGATCAAACAATCAAATTAATCCATGTAGGAGAAACAAAAGGAAATCTTTCTTACCTGAGTGACAGCTGAGTGGACCTTGAATGAATGACTGAATCTCTGCCCCTTTTGTTGACATTTGTTTGCCTCTATAGTATTTAACTGTAAGATGTCAACAAGACATTTTCACCTGCTATACCCAATGTTTAGATCTCTGTTATTTATGTAAATGAGCACATGCGTAATTAGATTATGCACCGTTTGTCCATGTTAACAAACAATTTCAAAAAACTTGTAATACATTTTTTGTTTGTCTTGATGCAAGTAACCAACTCAGTAGTTTTCATGGTGATATCTAAAGGTTAAAAATTTTACCCTATTGACGTGAGATCAAGAATGAATAGGCGTATGAATGGGATTTATTTGGGTCTTTTTCCAAACTTCCCCCTAATGGGATTCTTCTGGGCTTTTTTTTCCCTTACTCAGGACATATTGAGGATACAACATCAGTTGAGTTTGCTTCTGTTGCAATTTGTTGTAGGTTGACCCCCATTTTGGCTTAAAAAGACTGGACTATATCTCGGTTTGGTTTCGGTTGAACACTTTATTGCTTGCATGGATTCTTGTCATGCGAATTAATGAATTCTGTGCTTGATTTTTATTTCTCCAGTTCTTGCTGCAAAGGCTACACCAAAATCCAGATTAAAACAATCCGCATCATCTGCCCAGAAGCCAAGGTGAGAATTATATATATTTGAAACATACTTTACTATACCAGCATCATATTACCTAGCAGAAGGATTGCACTCGATACCTATTCTGCTGTTTTCACATGTTCATCTGTCTTTAGTGTGTAATGTTGCTGTTTGAGCATGAAAAAGAGTTCTTCTCTATATCAGTGTCAGTGTTTCTGAACTCCTGAAACGACTCCATTGTAGTCTTGAGTTTCTTCCGGGAACGAACACGTCACAATATTCCTCATTATAATAATTCATACGCAGAATAAAGGGGCGGGGCCTGGTTGAGTTAGTAGTGTGTCAAACTGGTGGTTCTGGTAAGGGGCGGGACATTTCCCAAACGCACTCGAAGTGCTCGACCAATCACAACACACTGATCCAGCCGACCAATCAGAGCACAGTGTGCTTTTCAGGAGGAGCTTCATAGAGACAGTTGAAGAAATCAACTAGCTAGTCACGACCATAGATATCCATAATAAAGACTAGATGTGTCGTCCGCGCTGCTGGCCAATCGAGGTCGACGTCCGCACCTGGCGGCCATCTTGTCAGGTGGTGCATGGTGCATGCACTTTTTAAATAACCATAACTTCCTCCATTTTCTACCGATTTGCAAACGGTTTGGTTTGTTATAAACGTCAGAGATGTAGTTATCACACTGTATACTTATGAATAATAATAAATAATCATCCGGAATTATAGCCACGTTAATAACGTTTGTAAGAAACCAACCCGTTTGTAAATCCGTCAAGATTTCAACGAGATAAGACTATTTGTGTTCGTGCTGATCACTCATCTTACATCAGGTACCACTGAGCCCACCAGAAAGCTTGCCTGTGACAAGATGGCCGACGGTGATGACGATAGAGGCTCCGCCGTAAGACATCTAGCCTTTATTATGGATATCTATGGTCACGACTGTTTCCCGGAACTATATTTTCGTAAATTGGTTGTTCAACCACGTTGTTAATGATGTCACGCAGGTGTTGGAGTAAGAACTTTCTTCAATGAATCTGTTGGAGATATAATTAACGCTAGATATTTTGCTATAAATTACATGCATGGCATCTGAGGACTATTTATCATTTTTCTCAGTTATTTTGCTTTATTTCCAGATTAAATCATAGACTCGTTCTTACGCACTAGCGCACGTTCACATGCACAGTCTTCAGAAACGGTGCTATAAATCTTTTGACAAACTAACAGACGTAAATGACATTTGTATGTATTATAAATAAAAGGCACAGATTGCACTGAATGTCAGCTTGCGTATTTTGCTCAGGATAAGGATGTATTGAGTCCACATGTTCCTGTAAACTAGAAACTGCTTCTAGTTCTGTCGTTACACACACACGCACAACTCTGCCATGCTGTTTGCGAATGTCCGTTGGAACAATGGTTTCGGGAAACACCGACTCGTTGAACTGCTGTTAATGACAGAACTTGCGAACATGGTTGTCGAACGATGCTTTTGGGAAACACAGTCCAGAGCGTTACTGACAGACTGGGAAGAGAGGAGCCGCAACAATGGAGAATATGAGGAATAATCAACATTCAAGCAGGAAATCCTGTTCTAGTACAGCACAAAATCCAGACTTCGTTATAAGGCACAATAGATCCTCTTTAATAGTTTCATCTACTGATTGATTTTTTATAAAAGCATTAAAGGTGCGGTCACATATATCGCTGTCTTGCAACTGTTCAAGGGGGAAATCCAGCCGTTTCGACAGGAATGCTTGTGCTCGGGAGGGATTTCCCCAATGCAGATCTCACACACATTGGGTTCGTTCAAATTGTTCACTCGGCCGCCCTGAACATCAGAAAGCTGCTTGATTTGAAACAGTGATTTTTGTGTGAATTGTGCTTCACGCATCGCTGTAAGATTGACAATAGGCCCGCAGAGAGATTGTTTATTGGTGAATATATTGACTCCTGCATGCTGTGGCTATACTGTATATTCGCTATATTAACATCATGACATCAGATCAAGCTAAATCACCTTTCTTTCTTCTAGAGAACCGATTCCAGTTTTGTCTTCAGATAGTGATGATGAATTTGAAATATGTAAGTTCTTTATCAACCGTTTTCAAATCAAATAAGATGTCACACAATTTTTACATTTACATTTTTTCTTTCCAGTTTTAAATCGAGTGAAAACCCCAAAGACTAAAGTCGTGTCTCAGTCAGTGAGCAGCGGTGAAGACCGGTCAGTGTTGCACCATTAGATGTAACCCTTCAGTGTATCTTCAGTGTATCATCATGACTTTATTATTTCACCCTCAGTTTGAAACACTTCATAGTGGACTGCATTTCATCTGATGATGATTTTGTCACTGAGAGGAAGCCTTCCGTTAATAAAGGTATGCTGATCTTTGAGTTTGTTTAAAGTCATCTTATTTTTTAATGGAGTTTTAACAGTATTTATTCATCGGTGCACATCATTGTTGTTAAACTCGTGTTCCTGGTAATCTTGAATCAGAATAATTTCAGCGACATCTTCTCTTTTCCTACATTTTTTCTTGTTCCAGAAGCGTCTCGCTTGGATATACGTCACATTTGGGAAAAAAAGATACATTTCTGTTTCTTGGCGACTTTAAAATGCACAAACTGCACATAATTTCTGTCTTTGTATGCGTGCAAACAGCTAAACACATAAAGTCCCCCTGTAGGCAATAATTTTATCCCTTAAAACAAGAGATGCACCGAAATTTCTACCGCTGAGGTGAAAATTATCGACCCATAATGGGATTGGTCGAAAATATAAACCAAAAATATCACTCCACCTCCGAAGATGCACAGCTTCAAACCAGGGGTGTGCCATATCATACCGTCCAAGATAATACCGGTATACATTTTTACATGATAAAAAAAGTGTCATATCGCAATATCAATGATATAGCGACGCGATGACGTATGGCGCATTTACGTTCCCTAGCACGCACAACAACAACACCTGTGTGAGCGCGAGAGCAGCCTGTCAGCCTCCGATGACGATTTAGCAATTTCACAAACAGCTTGAGTGTTCAGCGGGGCTGCTGACGCGCGTCTTCTCTCGCGCGTGTTTAGGAGTCGGGACATGACTGAATGGTCTCTTTTACAATCGGGCCATCAGTGCATCGTAACTAAAGTCGTCATAAATATCATTATCGCAAATATTCTTGAAATATCGTGATAGAATTTTGAGGCTATATCGCCCACCCCTACTTCAAACTCTGATAATAATGGCTTTGTAGGATTATACATTATTTTGAATATTGATAAAATAATATTAATCTTGTAAATCTGATTCTGTTGTATAGAGCTGAATGAAGAATAATATATTGATATAAAGATATGAAAATATTGATATTTAAAATTATTTTAATGTAGGCCTTTTTTATGTCCAATTTTTGTGTTACTTTAAACAAAAGTGTGGTTATTTTATTTGCTTGTATAAAAAAAAAATCCGATTCAGTAAAATTATTGAATTTAACTAAGTCCAATAATACAGTTATACAAAAAAAACCAAATTTAAAATAAGAAATTAATAAAAATAACAAATTTTTGGTTTCGGGTTTCAGCCCAAAATTTTCATTTCGGTGCATCCCTACTTAAAACTCATCATTGTCGTCAAGATGACATATTTAAACAATTTTTTTTCCTTGAAAACATTTTTCTCCAAACTCTAAAAATATCTTGAATAACTCTACACCCTTGCCTCATTTAGTATGTGTGGTTCTATGAATATGCAAATGAGCCCCGCCTCCACTCACTCACTCAGCTCAGAGATCTACTCGTTGATCTGATTGGTTACAAGGTAGTTTGTGACGTCAGAAACACCAGCGATTTCAAACCGTGTTTTTGAGACTGTCTTTGGTTCACTGCAGTTTTAAGCAGAAAATACTCAGCAATGGTGTCGACACATGGTTTTTGGAATTTACACATGGTTCGTCTTAAAGCACATTAAAAACACCACATAGACATATAAACATTAAAAGCTGGATTTTCACCACAGGAACTTTAAATTTTGACATCTGCTTCCAAAGTGTGACAGATATAAACTTCTGATGTCTAGCAATCATATTAATAAACAAATGCCTATTTGAGTCTGATAATTGTAATGAATCTGTTGATCCGTTTCTGAAATCCATTCTGAATTATTCATTCACAATCACACACAACTGTTCCTGTAATATAAAATATGCACTATATCAAGTTTTGGCTTTTTTTGTTGTTGTTGTTTCTGATCACGGTTCTGTTGCTTCTGTACAGGGAAAGCCAAGAGTGCTAGAACTCCTGCATCCGTGCAGAAGAGCGAGAGACGGCCCCCGTCCCGCTGTGATCCGTGTCCAGTGTTCCTGAGCGACAGTGATGAGGACAGCAGCGCTGTGATCAGGAGCACGTGGAGGACCAGGCACACCCGAGAGGACCGGCCTCGTGTCCCCGCGACTCCCAGTGCTGCAGACGACACCGGCAGCTCTGAGGAGGAGTTTCAGTCCTTACTGGACCGGGTCCGGCAGAACCAGAGTCTGGCAGGCAGAGCTCAAGCCAGCCCGAGGACGCCCGCAGGTGCAGCACACACACACACCAGCACAACCTGTGCACACACAGTTCACTTATGAGTAGGCTTGGGTATCGAGTAACCATTGGAACCGGGACTAGCTTTGCGATTTTCCCGGAATCGTTCAAAAGTTAAAATTTCGATTCCTAGTTTCGATTCACAGTCTGCCGACCGGAAGAAGAAACCACTGAACACCAACGAAGAAGCGTCCACTGGAAGTGTTGGCATAACCGAGCGAAGCAACTCGAGAGTCGTCCTAATGGTGCGTTCACACCGGACGCGAATAGAGCGTCTAGCGCGAGTGATTTCAATGTTAAGTCAGTGCAAAGACGCGTTACGCGTGGAAAAAAATCCTGTGGCGCGAATGAGGAGTAGAGCGCGGCGCGGTAGAGGCGAATTCGCCTCATTCGCACGTCAAGTTCACGCGAATGGCGTGAATTGAGCGTCTGGCGCGTTCCGCGCAAATGATTTATTTAGTGCTTATTTATTTATTGTGCATTTATTTGACGCGAATTCGCGTCTGCCGCCCGAGTTGAAAAATCTGAACTTCTGCGTCAAATTCGCGCCGCGTTAACCAATCAGGAGCCAGCTTGCTGCTGTCACGTGGTGAAGTAAATATTTTACCACATAAAAACTTGATTTTAATATACATTGATTATATAATGATTATATAAGGATTTTAATAGACATTGATTTTGTATACTATTTATTCCATCTAATCTAGATTATATGAAACATTATTATTATTATTATTATTCTAATGTAAAAAGAACCAACATACTTTAGTTTAAGAACATAGTTTGTGTGTGTGTTGTGTGAGGGAAAAAAACACAGGACAGTTTAATCACTTTTGTAGTAGCCTAGGCTGGCTCCATTTATCATCAAAACAAAAATAAATTACAGATTAGGTGGGTGAGGGCGAGGGTGATCCTCGCTCCGATGCGGGACAGCAGGTCATTGAACTGGGCGCGGGACAGGGCGGAAGTACCGCTGAAAGTGGCCGTCATCCAGGCGCAGCTCCTGGAGTTTCAATGGTGAAACTTGCCGAACTGGGTTCGCCTCCGAAGGGTCTGGTGGACCCAAATACGGCGATGATGATCCCTACGCCGCTGTTCTGCTCTCCAGAGCAAATACAGAGCAATCACTCTCTCGATAAATGGCCCATCAACAACAGACATCTTGTAAAAAGATGGCCGCCAACGGGGTTTGAAACTTTTGAAACTTTCGCCGCGTAAATTTCGCTTTAAAATTTGTTTTTTACGCGCATCAGTTTCACTCTTGTCGCGCGAATTGACAAAAAGTGGTGAAGCGTCAAACTAGACGCGAATTTGACACGCTATTCGCGTCCGGTGTGAACGCAGTATCAAACCAATGGATATATTCCAAAAGTGCTCTCGACGCCGTTCAGAGCACAGGTTATTTCGCTGGTTGCTCTCTCCTCGTTTCTTATTGTTTATTTGCTATTGTGCAGAGATGCTCACAAGTCTTTGAGCTAGAGTCCAAGTCAAGTCTCAAGTCTTTGAGCTAATGTCCAAGTCAAGTCTCAAGTCTCTTGTGGTTATAATAAGTGTTGCATCACGTACAGCGACCCATCCAGGCTGCTTAGAACACTGCATAGCTATTAAGGAATTCAAAGCATGTAATATGTTATTATGACTCCTTTATCTAATAGCATACAATATCAGCTTTGATTTAGGTATATAATCAGTGTAAACAGGCTATTTCAACATGACAAAAACACCAAGAATACTTTACTTTTAAGTTAATATCTGTATCTGTAAAAATTGAGGTTCTGAAGAAAAAGGACTCTCATGTCTGTTGCTGAATTATAATGAAAGGCCTTGGCTCCTATTGTGCTGGCTCTGTGGAGCCATTAGACCAAATATAGAAAATGTTATAGCCTACCTCACAGCACTAAAATTGACATAGTGCAAAACATCACAGTAGCTAAATGCAAAACACTATTGCAACCAAATGATGTGAAATACATGGTTCATATATTTGTGGCGGCCCGCCACACATTGATTTTCGATTTATTTTTTTATTTTTACTAAGCCTATTTAAAATCGTATTTGATTGCAGAGCGCCGTAGCGCATTCGCGCAGCACTACCTCTCGCACGTCTCTCTCTCTCTCTCTCGTACACCCACCTCTCGCGCTCTGGAACACCATGAGGTGCACGCGCGCAGATACCCCATATTTTGCATTGAGCGCTTCTTTTGTTTGGCCCGTCTTGTTTGAAGTTTTTAAACCCAAAGCTGACGATGAATGGCACAGCAACGGCCGGTGCAGTCGACATGTTTGTTTGTTGTCCTCTCATGTGTGGCCGCGCGCGCGCCCGTAGTACGTGTTATGTAGGCAGGTTTTAGGTAACGGGTCAGAGGGAGGGGAATAACAGCGTGCTCATCAGACGTTTCCTAAAAATAAACATTGTTCACGAGTCCCGCAGCTCGAGTCCGAGTCGAGTCTGAAGTCTTTCGAGGACGAGTCTCAAGTCGAGTCTGAAGTCACTGTGTGTGCGACTTAAGTCGCACTCGAGTCCGAGTCTCAAACTCGAGTCCCCATCTCTGCTATTGTGCACCAGATTAGCCCATCAGTGGGAGCACAGTAACATGTTTAAGTACCTGCAGCATCATACACTCGTGTGTAAATGTGTTTTCATGAGGTTTTCAAAAATAAAGCTCTCTTGAGGAAAGTGTACCCCTGTGAAAATATATTCATAATTTATAATATTTATATTCAAGTTCATAGATATGATATTTATATTGTAGTTGAAAACAGCCCTGTGAGAAATTCATAGTAAAAAGTTCATAGAATTAAAATTGATGGAGAAGGTCAGACTATTTTCTTCAGAAAGACCGTTGGTTAGCTAGCTCATTTAAAATATCCTCTTAAAAGAATCGGAATCGAGAATCGTTAGGAACCGGAATCGAAACAAGGAATCGAAATTGGAATCCGAATCGTTCAAACTCAAACGATACTCGACCCTGCTTATGAGTGAGACACAACAGTGGCCAGTAGGGCTGGAACGACACACCAAACCCACGATTCGGTTCGCATCACGATTTTTGACCCACGATTCGATACAAACCTCGATTCTTTTGGGGGAGGGGGTAAGGGACTTATTTGTTTTATTTTTGAAAAAATTATTTTGAGGGAAAAAATATATTTTTATATATAATATTAAAAAACCTACACGTAAATCTTCTATAAATATTTGTCTTTATTTTCTTTTGTTTGCCTACTCCAGTTCTTGTTAAAAACTCACTAGATATGTTTATTCTGTGGATTTTGGGAACTTTTTGAGTGAAATATTTATTTCGTCCATCAAAAGCGTGCTTTCACTTTAATTGAGCGTGAAAATCGTCTCTGCGCTGAAACCCGCGCTTCATTGCTGACACTTGCGGTGTGAAACCGTTACGGGTCAAATTAAACTAGTTTTGTGGTGTAGGTCTACGTATTTTATAATGTTAACTTCAAATAATAGTAATCTAAAGATGTGGTAGCATTGGATCTGGCCGGGAAGGATAACTCTTGGATTCTGCCTTCTCACACCGCGACACAAGTTCGTGGATCTGAGTGTCGCGGTTTTATATCGCATACCGTTACAGCCCTAGTGACCAGTGTTGGGGAAAGTTACTTTGAAAAGTAATGCTTTACAATATTGCGTTACTTCCTTAAAAAGTAACTAATTGTATTAGATGCGCCCAGTGATGCTTCACTCTCTGAATCATATTTGATCTTGCAACCGAGTGAGAGATCCTTACATTTGCAATTATTGTCATATCTTAAAAATCTGTGAAGTTTTGAATATTGTTCGTTCGGCCGTTTTAAATGTCTAGCTTGGTAACAGTGTTAACATTTATCAATTTTATCAAATGTTATACGTTTTATTGTCTGAATGAATTGTGATATTCTTTTGTTGTGGTCATCAGTTAAAAACGATAAACAATCCCCATATGGCATCGCTTTCCAGCAACAGTGTTTATAGTTCATAGCCGTTATGGAGCTAAATTCGATCTGCATGATTTCCAGATATAATTGCATATGTGGCTAAATATTCTTCTTTGTTTTTTGTTTTTGTTTTCGCTCTCTCGATGTAGAACCCAAACCACGCGCTCCCTGTCTGTCGACGCCCTCTGCTGCGGGTCAGAGAGCTGGAGGAGCGTCAGTAACCCAGAGCCCAGCACACAGACCCGCCAGCCGGACCGAGCCCAGAGCTCCTCCCAGCAGCCGGTACTGATCAATACGGCTGCAACGGGTCACAAAACACACGCTTCGGGGCATTTACTGTTTTTGAGCCACGGTTTGGATAAGGAATAAAAAAAAAAAATGTATATGGGGTTAAATATAACTTTGCCTTCCATTTATTACTGAAAGCTCACTTGAAGTACTTCGATACCACAGCAAGATCTACTAGCCTAACTAATAAAGTCCAAACATTATTAAAAACAAGTGAACAGTCAGTTATAAAATGACAAATACACAAATTAAAAGCAAAGATGAATACTAAATAACAAAGTCTAACAGTAGTATTCAGGCTCAGAAATTAATAATTAAGCCTAATTATTTGTTCAATGGAAATTAAATATAGTTTCATCTTTGTTAAAGCTTTATTTTGTTGTTTTATTAAAATTAGCATTTAGACATTTTGTGTGTGTTTCTCTCTGTCTCCCTCTCTCTCTCTCTCTCTCTCTCTCTCTCTCTCTCTCTCTCACTCTCTCTCTTTCTTTCATCAATTTCGTGTAAACTTGTTTGAATGTGTAAATTGGCAAGACAAAACATCCAAATGATAAACTTTCACTCTATGATGGTTAAATTTAGCAGTTAATCCGCGAATCACATGCGTGCCGAGATCCGTTGCGGCGCTAATACTTAATCTAAAGTCTGAATCTAAAACTGTTCCCGTGTGTCAGAGTGCTGGTGTGTAAAACTCCCGGATGCTTCCTGCAGTCTCTGGCTGATCCGGGATCATCCTCGTTCTGCCGCAGCTTCAAACAGAAGAAAGAGGAGCTGACCAGCAAACTCTTCCAGCTCTACAACACCAGTGTGTTTGACAGTCAGGTACATGTGAACCTGCAGTTTCCTGTGACTATTACTCGCATCACCAGGGCTGATGTTTACCCACACCGTATTCATTCATTTACTGTCCCCCACGTCATCCAAGACGTTCATGTCTTTCTCCATTTGAAAAGAAATTAAGGGTTTTTAAAGGAAAACGTTCCAGGATTTTTCCAGGCGTTTTTATGTCTCATCTCACACGTGCGCACGTCAATAAGCTGACAGAACACGGGTTAAGGTGTTTTAAGGTGAGAAATCAGAGTAATTGGCAAAAATCCTGCTGTGTCAATTGGTTTAATCTTAAGCTGTTTATGAGCTTGCGCGATAAAGGGAAATGGTTTAATGCATTTATTTACATGATCATACACGTTGTCGGCTTAAGCATTATGGGGTTAAGAACGAGCATGTAAACACACTCAATGTTGGCCGTGGCGATGTATCGATAACCACTAATCCAGAATATTATAGACCTGAGGGTGACCTCTGACCTGAGCCAGAATCTGCCGCTGCATTATAACACTCTTTAACCTTCATTCCCTCGCGGGTCAAAATGACCCGAAGCCCTAAAATTACACTTTTTTTTTTTTTTGGTCCAGAAAGCTAATTTTATTTCATTCTGATAATATTTTTATTTATTTTTACCTTTAAATTACTATATATGTTCAATAAATAATAATTTAAGGACATTCCTCACATTTTTTCAACTAAAAATTTAAAATAAATCACAATTTCATGCATAACCCTTTTAATTCAGCTCAAAATGTCTTACATTGGGTGTATTTGCAGACCTCTTGTGGAAAAATTATACATCATCATGATGATATTTCATGAGTCTAGATATCCTTATATCTCTATATGGAGGAAAAGAGGGTCCTAAAGTCAGTTCCCTTTCAGTATGCATTCAGCTACACATGTAGTAATTAAACGTCATATTTTGGTAAAGTTTGAGCATTTTTAGGTTTTTCTATGTGTACTGAAGCTTTCCATATATTACCAAGGGGGTCAAATTGACCCGGGAGGGAAGGATTTGTTACTTTTTACAATTTCAACCACAAAACTCCTTGAAATCCATAACTTTTTTTTTTAATATATACTTGTGGTTCAAGTGCGACTTAAGTCCTAGGGTCTTGGACCCCTCTGATGAACACTCAATTTTTAAAATTAGCAAAACACCTTAGCAATTGTATAGCATTGCACTGGCAGCCAGTCTCAACACTTTTAGGCTAATTTACACCGTTCTAACAGACACTGACCAACGGCAACAACCACAAGATTCACACAGAATGTGTTTTAAAACGCAGTTTAAATGTGCAGAGACCCTGAAGATGCAGGGCAGGGGAATGGGGGAAAAAAAGTCTCTGGTTTTAAAATCATTACTTATGAAATATGAATCCCCCCCTCAGCTTCCCACGGACATGTCTGTCACATGGAACAAGAAGATGCGTAAGACAGCGGGGTATTGCGTCTCGGGCCAGGAGCGCGGCACTGGCACACGGTACGCCCGCATCGAGCTGTCCGACAAAGTGTGCGACTCTGCAGGTGCTTGTCTTTACCGTTATAAAATACTCAACAGCTTTTGATGTTTGTCAGTAAACGCAGTGTTCCCTCTGACAGATCGCCTACGGGACACGTTGGTCCATGAGCTGTGTCACGCTGCCACCTGGCTGATAAACGGCGTTCGTGACGGGCACGGGCCGTTCTGGAGGCTTTACGCCCGTAAAGCAATGCTGGCTCATCCCGAGCTCCCGATGGTGACCCGCTGCCACAGCTACGACATCAACTACAAGTACCAGTATCAGTGTAACCGCTGTGAGAACTCGTGAGTACAGCTTTTCTGGTTTTTGCTGCTATGGGCCACGTTTTTATGGTGCCGTCACATTTTATCACATATTTGGGAATCCTGAAACCTCAAAAACTGCTGGCCAAACTCACAATTGAACAACATATTTCAAATCAGCAACTAAACCTGTTATGAACTGTCCCATAAATGTAGTTTATTATGCTAAAATCACATGCTGGAGCTTCTAGCGGCCGCTGAACTGATGCGTTGACTTTACCAATCACTAGCCGCTTTTCCATTACAAATTTAGGCAAAACTTTTGCGATTATTTTTTAAATGTCAAAAAAAAAACTATTGCGAAATGACGGTGTTTCCATAAACCGATGTTATGCGACTGAAACGTTTTTGGTTTTTTTTTCTCGTGCGATAAATCATTCCAATAATCATGGCGACGGGTGTTGGTAGGTTTACATATCGCAGTCACAGCACTAGCTATTATTTTTTTAATGGAAGGAGACGTAGGTTTGTTATCCAAGTTTTAATGGCAATGAGATCCTCTTATACTGAGAGCGGCTCACATGAGGAGTTTCTGGTGTTTCTCCATCATTTCTGCTACAAGCTCTTGATAAACTCTGGTATTTCTTTGTTGTTTAGACTCCAGTATTCCAGTGATCATGTGACTTTTATGTACGCCAGGTGGCAGTAAATGCAAACTTTTTTGCAATATGTTGGAGTTTTTGCAAAATTGACTCGTTTCCATTGGGCATATTTTCAATTCGCAATTTCTATTTGCGCAACCTGAAGGGTATCGGAAGCGCGGCTAACTGCTATTGTCTGTCAATTTTCACGGGTATTATTATTATATTCATCCATGCGATCTGAAGTTTCACGCGATGCGAAAGATTTTCCCTTGCAACCGTTCAAGTTGGTTGCGTGAATTCGCTGTGTTGACCAGCCGAAAGCTGGTTGGTCTGGAAGTGACGTCTGTATGAGTTGTGCTTTATACATCTGACAGTAGAGAGTAAGGATCCTCCGATCGTTATCGGCTGATAATCGCTTTATATAGTTTGGTCTCTATAAAGGCCAATCTGATGACGTAAAACGCGTGAGACAATTTTATGTGCAGTTAAAAAAATGTACATTAACCGGTCTTGCACTTCTATCAGGTAATTGAAAAGGGCACAATACATTTCCCACGTCTTTGCAAAGAGTGGAGACATTTGCAGCAACAGTAATTCCACAGTAATGACCGCAAGAAACTGATTTATATTTATATATAAAGTTATTAAAACTGCATTAAGATAAACTAAAACTAATATTGTTATTAAAAGGCCTGTGCACATTGGAGCGAATAACGCATCTTGACACAATGATGTCAAATATTTTCTCACTGTTTGTAATATAACAACTTCGAGATTCTGCTTTTCCATTTTGGATTGTTTTTTTTCGCTTTAAAAAAAGAATAATATATATATTATATTATATATAAAGGGGGAAAATTGTAAAGTAGTATTAATTAATTACATTACATTAACATTAAACATTAATGTTTATCAAACAACAAAAAACAGAGAAAATAACTCGCTGCTCTTTATAGGATTAATCTATATTTAATTTATACAGTGTTTTATATTTGTTCTTAAACGCCTCTAAGAGAGGGAATGTAATGTTGCACACCAATAAATAGTTGCCAATTCATTATAGGTTTTCATCTGTTCATTTTTTTAATACTTAAAAAACATTGTTGTTAAGAATAGTCTATTTATTACAGTCATCGTGGTCTTATTGGCCAATACTGCTTCAAATGTGATCGGCTCCAAAACTGCTCATCGGAGAACGCTTAGGAGACTGTGGACCTTTTTTGCCTGCAGGATTTCAGTAATGTGACCGTACCTTTGCATAATAAAACTAAACTGTACATTTTCTGAAGGAAATATGAGTGGTGCTGTCTGTGGCCAAACTCAGGACTAGGCTTTTGCTTGGGCAATGAATGTGATCACAAGAAGGCCAACCCCTAAACCACTGCCTTGATCAGATATTACTTTCTCAAATGTCTGTCACAGTGTGAAATATTAGCATAATGCCACGCAAAGGCATGTGCAAAGAAAAAAGGTGAGGTTTGAATTAACTTTCCCTTCAGGTCACGGATGAGCATGTCTCTAATCTCTCAGAGATGTGATCTCGCAAAATGTGGGCCAATGTTAATGGTGTGTATTATTGTCAACGAACCGACTCGGCCCTCGGATATGACGTCACTTCCACACTTCAAGCGTTCTGGTATGTTTTGCACATCGGAGAAAAAACATGGACGCCAG
Source organism: Siphateles boraxobius (assembly GCF_051911475.1). Lineage (NCBI taxonomy): Eukaryota > Metazoa > Chordata > Actinopteri > Cypriniformes > Leuciscidae > Siphateles > Siphateles boraxobius. The sequence goes on along the minus strand of NW_027508719.1, from coordinate 45,452 downwards.
CCGGAAAGCTGTTGCTATGGTAGCACTCGCTCCAAAATAAGGATATGCACTTTATTTCATGTTTTAGCTTATCTTCTGTTAGCAACGCTAGCCACATTAGTAACACCCGTTTGAAACAAGGCTTCATTCAATATTGCACTCACAACAAGGCCGATTCCCATTCCCACAGGCAGTGATACGGACACAGTGAGGTATTGCAGTTATACGAGCGATTAAAATCGTCATTTAAACCACCAAAGCGGTCCAAAAACAATGAAAACAATTCATACTTACAAGTCACACGGTGCGGCCATATAATGGCTGATTCCACACCTCATTCATGGATCTGCGAGGTAAATGCCGTAATCTGTGAGTCACTATTACTGTCTGTAAGAGTCAGTGTGTCTCTCCCTCACAGGATCGGCCGCCACTCGAAGTCACTGGACACCACGAAGTTTGTGTGTGCTTTGTGCACCGGACAGCTGGTCCTGCTGACCCCCTCGAAGCCACGCGCGCCCGCGCCCTTCGCCAGCTTCGTGAAGGAGAACTACAGCTCCGCCAGACAGCAGCTCGCGGGACAGGGTCACGCAGAGGTCATGCGCAAGCTCAGCGCTGACTTCGCCAGCAAGACACGTCTCAGTCGGAGCTGATCACACACACACACACACGCACACGTCTCAGTCAGAGCTGATCACACACACACGTCTCAGTCAGAGCTGATCACACACACACACACACACACACACACACACGTCTCAGTCAGAGCTGATCACACACACACACACACACACACACACACACACACACACATGAGCTGATCCAAATACCTCCAAGCATAGTTTGAGTTGTTCATATGCAGCATCAACTTACTTGAAATATCACATCAGTTTTTTACTAGTTTTATACTGTGAAATGATTTTATGGTCTTAGGCCACAGGAGACTCATGATGAGTGTGTTCATCTCTCCTGTGAGTTTGCTGTTCAGTCTGTAAAAGGGAAATGTGTGATCCCTCTTTATGTGTCTGTGTGTCATGTCAGTTAGTTATGCCTATCTTGTGCTTTATTTGTGTTTGAATGCATTATTATTTTTTACAGAATAAACAATTGGGTTATTACATTCTCTCTTTTTTCATCGCACATTACTGAATAAACAAATCGAGAAGAGTTGAATTCTGCTCAACAATGCTGCATTTATTTGATAAAATACAGTAAAAGTAGGAGGTAAAATTGTGAAGTATTATGATTTAAAATAACATGTAATATATAGTAAAGTGTAATTTATTCCTGTGATGAAAGCTGAATTTTCAGCATCATTACTCCAGTCTTCAGTGTCACATGATCCTTCAGAAATCAGTATAATATGATGATTTGATGATCAAGAAACATGCTTATCAACTATTGTGCTGCTTCATATTTCTGATTTCTTCATATTTCACAGTTCAGATGAACAGTGTTTGATAGAAATCTTTTGTAACATTGTCACCTTTGATGAAAAATAAAATACTGAATTAAAAACTGGGCAAGGAAATAAATTGAGAATAAGTCCTCACCAGCGTAATACAATTTATTTTATTTTTAAATAATACTTAAATAGCATTTCAAATATACTTAAATACAAAACATATGAAACCAATTTTAAAGGTAGGTGGTGCGTAAAGGAAACCCAACAGGAAGAACACAAGCACAGATCACCGTAGCTGATGATGCATTCTCTAAAACTGCAGTGAAGTGGAGTATAAAGCCGAGGCACAGAGAAGACATCCCTGATGATGATCATTCAACTCGTCATAGCTTAATCAGTGATGTATGCTGTAACAAGGCATGTTTATACATGTAAAGTAGGCCTATATATATATATGAGTGAATGTGGAAAAATACATGTGACATTTTAATTTGCAACGTTTACATGGACCACTTTAATTTCCGATTGATGTTTTTGAACGTTAAATAAGCGATCGGGTTGACGTGTGATTTATGTAACGATCTTTTGACTGACATGCCATACTGTTTCCCACTTAATATTGATCTATTTCGAGTCCTAATTTGAGACGACGAGCACATCAAGCAGTAAAACAGCCCCTCCTCGTGCCTAAAACAGTCTGTGGACACACTGATGGGACAGTCCTGCACTGTTTCACAGACGATAGGTGGAATGACCATTATAGATTGACATGACAATCATTTATGTATAGTAAGCTTGTTTCCACCACAGAATAAAAAAAAAGGCAATTGCGGCTTTTTATCTCACAATTCTGACTTTTATCTCAGAATTGCGTGATATAGGCTACAGTCGGAATTGCGAGGTATAAAGTCAGAATTGCTTGATATAAACGTGCAATTGCGTGTTATAAAGTCTTAACGTTAGATGAAATTTTGACTTTATAACATTCAATTTTGACTTTATAACATGCAATTGCGACTTTAAATCACGCAATTCTGACTTTATATCTCGCAATTCTGAGAAATAAAGTCAGAATTTCAAGATGTTAACTCGCAACTGTGATATAAATATTCGCAATTATCTTTTAAAATGTTTTATTTTGCGGCGGAAACAACCTTTCATATTTATGACACGTCTGACGTCTTGCTCCGCGCATTAGTAGCCCAAACATCTCTGCCATTTCCACATCACTGCGCATGCGCACTACTTGTTTACATGTTCCATCAAACGGATTAGGAAATTTTGAAACCAGCCCTTACAATATACAATACGAATGACATTTAAATCGGATCGGGTCAATCAATTCAGATTGAAGTGGTTACATATGTGACTTGTTTAACTTTAATAAACTGCTACAAGCCCGATCACAATCGGATTATTAGGGTGCATGTAAGCGCAGCTATTTCAGGAAAATTAAGCACATTTCCCTCCAATTAAAGCAAGTAAAGCATCCATGTATCTTACTGTTAAAATAAAAATTGTAACAAAAAACCCTTAAAAATAAGCTTTATTTTTAATGCTAAATGTATTTATATTTATTCTCGAAACATAAGATTCGCTCATATAATGACATATTGACTAAATATTTGAGTCATTGTATGACTCACTCGACCACTACAACCTCTGTTATGTTTATATCTTTCCAGATATGAGAGTGTAAACAGCCGACATTTGGAAAACCCACACGGATCTGATCGGATCACTGGGATTGACAGGCATCAAGGTTTTGGAATGGTACGGTGCATAAAACAATGACATTATTATTAAAATAAAAACAATATTTTAAACATTGAAAAGGATTGTTTGTCCGAATCCTGTGCTTCTGGTAACATTCAGTACAAACTTGTTTTCTTCATGATGCGAAGAAATTCCTGCTGGTTAACTTCTCCATCACCATCTCTGTCTGCTTCATCAATCATTTCCTGAAGACAGAGGGAAACATGAATGTTTGATATGATCCGGCACAGGTTTGTGTGTGTGAGCGATCCCGTACCTGCAGCTCCTCGTCCGTGAGGTTTTCCCCGAGCTCTTTGGCCACTCTCTTTAGATTCCGGAAAGATATTTTTCCAGTCTCGTCATCGTCAAACAGCCGGAAAGCCTTAAGGATTTCTTCTTTAGAGTCCTTTTCAGCCTAGAGATTTCCCAAACAGTAGTTAGAGTTTTCTTTTCTAGCTGCCTGGAATATTTCTATTTTAAAAATACCTTACCATTTTTTGGTTCATCACTGCCATGAAATCACTGAACGAGATCTTTCCGGTTGCTTCCTTATCAACCTCTGCAATCGTTTTCTTGATTTCCTCCTTTTTAGGCTCGAATCCCAGCGCTCTCATGGCCACCTGGAGCAGAATTCCTCATTACTCACGGGAAACTTGACATACACACGTCATATAGAGATACAGTCTCGCGGCACTACTGAACATTATTACATTTTTGTATTAGTTTCGTTAGTCATACATTTATTGTTTAATGTTTTTTTTTCTCCAAAAAGTTCCAAGTTCTATATGTCGTGTCCATATATCTTACTTTTCATTTATTTTTTGATTATTTTTTTTTTTAAGCGTAAAAATAAGCAAAATGTATTTTTTTATTTTGAAACATAAGATTTGTTCATATAAAGCAAGATATTGAACAAAATACAGTCATTGTATGACTCACTCAATCACTAAAACTTCTGTTATGTTTATATCTGCGTTACGGATATGATTTGAGACTATAGAGTGTAAACAGCCGACGTTTGGCTATTTGACATCATATACTATCGAAAATTATTCAATTATTTAATTCGTTCCAATAGTTTGAATTTTTTTCGAAATCCTAGAACGTTCCAAGTTTAAAGTCGCCATGAAATCAATTGACGACACTTATTTATTTATGGAATATTGACGTGTTTATTATAAACGACTGATGTCATCATCATTATTTTTCTAAATTCATGTTCGTAATCTTGAATCAGAATATCTTCCTCTTGCAGCATCTCTTCTCTTCTCTGATGACGAGGGCGGGGCTATAACCTGTCACTCACATGAGATCCACCAATAGCAAACCACAACATCCAATCAATTCCCCACAGACACAATCAAGCCCCGCCCACATTTGTTCTTGTTCCAGAAGACAATCATAATATTTCGGATGTGGTCTCAGGGTTTTGGACCCCTCTGTATAGAGATATACGTAACTAAATAGAGACAATGCAACACTGGGATGTAAACTGCTCAAGCTGTGTTCATGTTTCTAATAAATGCATGGCATTATATACCTCACCTTTAACTCCTTCACCTCAATATAGCCAGAAGCATCAGTGTCGAAGAGCTCGAACGCCTCTCGGATCTCCTGCCTTTGCTCCTCTGTCAGTTCAGGCTTTGGGTTGGCTTTCTTACGAGGGGCTACGGCACCCAGAGCGGGTCTTTTGGGACTAGTGGCCTGTGTTATATAGCATAGAATAGAATAGAATAGAATAGAATAGAAAAGAATAGAATCTCTATTAAAACTGGACCAGTACAGTACAGTGCACATTACAATACAGTTTATGAATACAAGACACATACTGTAAACATAAATTAGACAGTGCACATAAGAGATAATACAGGTTAGATATAATAATATTGTTTAGGAGAAAGAAATAGAGAATAAGAGGAATATAAAATTATATGCTTTTAAATAAGACTAGCATTTCATTAGCCGTGGTTGTAGATTCACTCGTAACTACCATGACAATTTTCTCTGTATTTTTTTCCGATGAAAAAGGAAGACCAGTAGCAATAATAAGCAACACACATGATTACATATGTCACACAAACCTGAAGAAGGACATGTTTACATACTAACGGCAATTAAACGGATACACTAAAAGGGAGTGCCCTACTTTAATAAATCGCAGAAATAAATATACAAATCACACAAACTGCGACAGCTGCATTCGTCGTGACTCACCATCTTCACCGAGAGGAGAATAACATAAACCACACTATGGTGAAGGCTTGGTTTATGAATATTAATTACGTTCCGTGACGTTCGCTCGTTAGGCCCAACTGATTGGCTGAAAAGAAGACGTTGGCAAGTGGGCGGAAATCTTGTCTCGTCATGAATAATAATTATGAAGCTGCAGGAAGAAACTTCCACACAGCCTAATTAATCAAGTATATTCGCCATAGTACGATTCGTAATAATCGTACAAAAGCATCTTATCCCGATTATAACGCTTATTTAAACAAACTGTGAGAAGTAATTAGTATGCAGTTCACATTCTGCTTTTATCCTATAACTTGGGGGCTTTATAAAGTCAAAATATTTTTTTGTTTTGATTCATAAGCGCGCGCACACCGATCTTTTACCGCACTGATTTCTGATTGGCTCAGATTTGTTACTGGTCATGTTATTTCCAGAGCCATATAGAGTATCTCTATATGGCTCTGGTTATTTCTATTGTATTATTTGTATATCTCATAAAGTATCTTGTAAACAAATACACAAACGCGCTATATTGAATTAAATGTTCCCATAATATATAAATAATAAAAAGCACATGTAGGAACTTGATTGGGGATGTCATGAGGAGGTAAAAAAAAATATTTTTACTGATTGGGCCGCGCAGTGGCGCTCTTTGACGTAGCGCTTCTCTCATTGGTTCAACTCACATGTCGGGCTGATTCCTGATAGTTGTCTCGACCAATCAGATGTTCCTCCGCTCTCTGCTCATACAGCTCTTCGTGTTTCCCTCATTATCATTCATTACAGCTGTAACTCGAGTTTCAGTTGAACAGGTGAGTGATGCTATTGCTAACTTAAACTTTACAGAACTGGAATAAACTATATCTTGTATAATGGGCTTCGAGCATAACTAGTTTGTAAAAGTAACGTTAAGTTTGGTTGTAGCGAACTGTTCAATCGGAGTAAAACCTAAAATAGTATAAAGTGTGCAGTAATGGTTATGCAGGGTGTGACATCGTTTTTCAGAAGTGATTAGCCAGTATGTGTGTGATGGTTCTGTAGATGTGTGTGATGGTTCTGTAGACTGCTGTCGGGAGCTGAGAGAAACACAGATGGCGACTCGTATCAGACCGGTGAGTAGTGAACACCTGAAACACCTCACTATTACCTGAGTCAAGTCACCTAACGTTAAGTTTATGTAGCGCTTTATACAATGCATGTTGTTTCAAAGCAGCTTTACGGTGATTCAATGATGCAAACTGAATTAATTCCCTATTCGCAGAAACTCGTGTCATTGTTCGGCTGAAGTCAGTTCAGTGTTGATTCCGTTCTGTTGTAAAGTTCATCAATTATTACATTAGTTTATCTATAAGTTACAGCAGCTCTGCAGAAAACAGTGATGTCATCTTTCAGATCTCATACAGCCGCGTCACTCAGTCTGTCATATTGTTGAATAATAAGTGTATATAAACCCTATAACACTTGTGATGTTCCTGGTTAGAAATCTTATAAATCTCTCTTTATGCCACCTTATCACCAAATATTGGATTCAATCTTTTTGTCAACTTGTTTTCTTTAAATTAGGACAGGTTTTGTGTTTATTTCTTTGACTGTTCGTAGGCCTCATTGATCTGAGCCTCAGTTTTGAGGATAAAGTTCTCAAATTAGTGAAAAAAGAAAGCCTGAAATACTCAAAACCAAAAATAGTTTGTTTTGTGCACATGAACGTGTGTGTGCATAATAACCGAAAAAGGTGTAGTCTAAAGCCTTTGCTTATTATGCCTACCCTTTATACATAATTATCTAATGAGCGTCACTTTTCTCTCTGGATTTGATTCATACAAAATACACCGTTACATAAGACAATTTACAAAATGTGCATTCATGATTACAAATGTACACATTTCCGATATTATTACAATAGTTTAAATATTACATACACAAATCATTAATTTTGAATTCTATAATTAATTATGTGTTGAATTTACAGAGTGAAATGCACAATTAATTTTTTATCATAGATATTCCATAACCTTTGACAGATATGCTTCTCTTTTTTGTATTAGTTCATATCCTTACTTTTTTAAACGCATACATTCCTCTTAGTTTATACTGACTTTATTTCGAACAGCCTCTGAAAACTATTTGGAAGTTTATTATACACTTTATACATTATCTGTAAAATGTTTTACACTTCTTATTGCTCTCTTTTGTAACACCGTCAAACCAAAATGTATTCAAACACCTTCAACATTTCTCACATTATCACAGTTTATTCACTATAGTTTAGAAAATGGTGATAAAATATGACCAGAAGTCAGAGTTATTAAATGAGTTAATATTTCACAGGTTTTGTCCATCCTTCTGTTAGACTGTCTCACACATGAATTATGTTGAATATCTGTCAGCTGTTAAATTTAACTACACAATTAGATAATACCAGTTTAGCTCAACCAATCACCAAGCAATGCTTCATGTTGTTCAGTCTGCGCTGTAAAAATGTGCATTAGCAATTAAAGAAAAAACACTTCAGCAAAACATGATCAGCTCAAAGTGTCGGAATCATTTTTGGTCCCAAATCTTTATAATTTTACTGGTTTTCCACTGTATGAAGAATTTCTGGGTATAATGTGTCACGGTTTACTTTATTTTGCTCTCCATAAATTAACTATAGTGTCCTGCACACACTAGTAAAAATTATATCAAATAATATTTGGTGTCTGAATAATGTTTGGTTTGACTGTAATCACTGCAGTGTCCATCATGGATCCGTTCACTTTTATTTAGTGTTTTATTTATCGTCATTTGTGTTATTACTTTGTCTACTTGTGTTTAAACTGTGCTAATTGTTCAACATTATGGTTTATGTATGTTTCCACCCGACTGGCAGTACATGCAGCAGTTTGAGTGTGTGATGTTGTCCTCCGCAGAGCAGCAAGCGCTGCGCCGTCATCGGCGGCTCGGGGTTTCTGGGCCGGCACCTGGTGGAGCGTTTACTGGAGCGCGGATACACCGTGAGTGTGTTTGACATCCGACAGGCCTACGAGCTTCCAGGAGTGATGTTTCACCAAGGAGACTTGTGTGACAAACAGGTGAGGATCGTTCAGTGTCAGTAGCACACGCACACACACAAACACACACACACACACACGAGAGGCTTTCGCACTGGAGAAACCTTTTCCTAGTTCCTAGAACTGTTGGAGGAAGTTCCCGGTTTTGGGCGTGTTCGCACCGCAGGAACTAGGAATGATTTTAGTTCTAGAAACTAGAACTAATTTACTCCAGAGTCGGTCTAAACCAAGCGGCAACCTCCCCCTCTCTCTTGAAACCAACACGGAAGTGAATTAAACTGCAATTCATCGCCTGGCCGCTTGAGGCTGGCAGCAAAAGTGAGTCAAATCTGCATCTCCCCCATGTTAAAATGCCCAACTTTACCGCAGAAAAAAACATGTTTACAGCCTGGAGAAAAAAGTGGCTTTGGTCTATACAGCTAATTTTGCCCTTCATGACAACTGTGAGGGGGGTGATTTTTTTTTTTTTTTTTTTAAATGACTCATAATTTACCTCAATAGTAAGCTTGGTTCAAAATCAACCGCCAATATCTTCCATCAATAGACAACTTGATTGCGTCGAGCTAGGCGGGCGTGGTTTCAGCACTCGGCTCCTCAGCTCCACCCATGTCCCGCCTCTTTGCCCATTTTCGTTTATCCAGGAGTGACGCGCTGCCAAGATGGCGACGGTCGGCTACGCCCACTTTACTACACTTTATACGGACACTACGTCCATATTTTTTTACAGTCTATGGTCTAAACCAGCGCTGTAGGAACTACCCGTGACACTGATTGGCCGGACACGAGAAACACCAACACACGCCATTTTTAATAAAACTGTGTAAACACACTCATTATAGCCTATATATTTACTCCAGAAACTAACTCTACGAACATGGAAACACTGATAGATGAGCCACTTAACCTTCACACTGAGGAGAAAATCATGATCCTGTATTTCTGCTCAGCAACACTGGACATCAAACACACGGCACACACTAATAACACATGTTATAATGTATATCAGTTCTGTCTAATAACGTATTAGACTGTTAGACAGATCGTAAGCTATGAACACGGAGAATGCGAGCGCTGGCGTTCTCAGCGCGGCTCACGGCACCTCAGAGTTCCTGCTGGCGGCGCGAACACAACCAGGAAAACATTCCTATGGGAAACATCAGTTCTCGGGAGCCGGTTCTCTGACCGATCCCTGTCGTCTTCACGCTCTCAGCTGTTCTCCTCATGTGTTCAGGCTTTGCTGTCGTCTTCACGCTCTCAGCTGTTCTCCTCATGTGTTCAGGCTTTGCTGTCGGCTTCACGCTCTCAGCTGTTCTCCTCATGTGTTCAGGCTTTGCTGTCGGCTTCACGCTCTCAGCTGTTCTCCTCATGTGTTCAGGCTTTGCTGTCGGCTTTGAAGGAAGTGTCTATCGTGTTTCACTGCGCGTCTCCGGCTCCGGGCAGTGATGACCGGTCTCTGTTTCAGAGGGTCAATATCGACGGCACACGGACCGTCATACAGGCCTGTCTCGAGGCCGGGGTTCAGGTGGGTGTCATAATTCCTAGAGGTGTAACAATATATCATGTCACAATATATCACAATACAAAAATATGCCACTATGTATGGTGGATAGTTCACCCAAAATAAAAATTACTTGGTGTGAAAAAATTTCTAGTTTTCAGAGATTTAGTGTCAGTACTACATTAAACTACTTTATATAATGTATAATAATGCAATACTTACATTCTTAAAACAAGATACATTTACTTAAGAAGCAAAATGACTGAAGATATTAGTCTGTTTTTGTTTTGTTACATTCAATACTGTTATAATCTTATATAATATGCACAGTGGCTCCATCTCTGTCCACCCAGGGATTTCATATATGTTTCTGTGGCAGTTGGCAGCATGAAGTCTATCTAATCTGGAATAATCTTTTAAATTGTTTTCACAGAAATTAATTTTGACCAGCAGTGCTAGTGTGGTGTTTGAAGGAACTGATATCAAGAATGGGAAAGAGGATTTGCCTTACGCAAAAAGGCCAATTGATTATTATACAGCGACAAAAATCCAGCAGGAGAAGGTGTGTATGAATCATATCTGTGGCATATCATATTTCTCTCTATTACTTTACTTAGTATTGTATAATAAAGCTTGTTTCTGTCATAGAATAAAATAAGTTTTTTTTATCTCAGTTCTTTTTTTTTTCCTCACAATTGTTTACATCTCGCAATTCTGACTTTTAATCTTAGAACTGTGTGAGATAAACTCGCAATTCTGACTTTTTCTTTTTCTTTCAGAATTGCAACTTTATAACACACAATTGGGAAATATAAAGTCAGAATTGTGAGATATAAACTGTTTTTTCCTCAGAATTTGACTTTTTAACACGCAATTGTGAGTTTATATCTCACAATTCTAAGGCCCCATCCACACTACTACGTTTTAGTTTAGAAACAGAGACCTTTTGCTACGTTTGCACCTCCCGTCCACACTAAAACGGCAAAAGCGAAGACCTAAAACGGAGAAGTTTAGAAACTGTGCTGACCCCCATTTGCGTTTTGAATCTCCGGAGGGCGATTTAGTGTAGGACTTTAGAAACGATGACGCAGAGGCTCACGCTCGGCTCTCTGATTGGGTGTCATACAACGGAAGAAAACATACAACAACAGCCTGGACTACCAGTTACGTTAGTGCAAGCAAATTTTTAATTTTACAATGCTATAACTGCCTACATGCGCCGGAGGCAAGCTGTTATTCCAGCGATCTGTGACAGTTCCCGTGTGCAGCGGCGGTATCGACCCTACATGGAGCGTCGGTTTTGTGCTAAGCCGGGAAGAACCAGCGCATGGTGGGATAATTTTATCAATTAAGTTGTACTTCCTGAAGAATGGTGCGAAAACTTTTGAATGTCCAGATCGGCACTTATTAACCTCAGCGAAATCTGAGGAATAGGCTCGTCAATCTGTTTTCTGTTTACACCGGCACGTGCACGCTCAGTGTAGGTGAATGGTGACGTGATCCGCGTTTTCAGTCGTTTAATGTGGACTGAGATAAGTTCTAATATGCAGCTAAAACGCTGGAGATCGTATTCGTTTTAATTCTCCGTTTCTAAACTAAAACGCAGTAGTGTTGATGGGGCCTAAGAAATCAATAAAATGTCGCAATTATGTTTTTTAAATGTTTTATTCTGTGGCGGAAACAAGCTTCCATAGTATTGATCTTCAGCTCTCTTCTGAAATGAAGGATGTTGATGTTGGTGGATGTGCTGAGTCATTATGATCTCTGTGTCATGTGTCCAGCTGGTGCTGGAGGCCTGCAGTAAAGAGAGAGGTTTCCTTACGGTCGCCATCCGTCCTCATGGCATCTTCGGGCCCCGGGACCCTCAGTTAGTGCCCATCCTGGTGGATTCGGCCCGCAGAGGAAAGATGAAGTTCATCATCGGGTGAGAGAGGGGGACTTTGGCTGAAAGACTTGATTAAGTTAACTTTTGATAAATTAGTGAAGATGTTATGCTTCCACTAGACAGGAATGTGTTTCACAGCACTTGAACGTGTGTGTGTGGTCGTGTCTGAAGGGAATGTGTTTGTGTGTGAGTGTATGAAGAGTTTCATTTGATCGCCAAACACAAAGAACATTACAAATATCAGTATAAAAAGTGACCTAACTATTGAGAAATGTGTCCTAATTATTGTAAAAAACGGGTTAAAAACTCCAATAAAACTACATTGATCCAAATGCCAAAGAAAAGGGCTCCTATAAGGGCTCAGTGGCAGAGCGGGTTAGTCCACTAGGTGGCAGAATCACACCTACAATATTATCTTGACTGACAGCATTCGTATCGACATGAAGTGTTATATTAGTAAACATAGCAGCAGGAACATAACGATCAAGAATATGGTTTTCAGAGCAAGAAATCAACTAAATAAGACCAAAGAGCATCTCTACTGAACCAGGACCCTCTAGATTTGTTAAATTACTCCATGACATTGCAAAGCAGAGCACATTTAGTTCAGTTCATAGTGGAGGTAACTGTCCCACACTGCCCAGTCTGGGTTCCTCAATCAGCCTTTGTTACAGCCAGGAGCAATCGCTTTAGGAGGCAGTGTTTTGGGGAACTAAACAGACAACGACAACAAATGCATATTCTTAGTCCTCTCTTCGGCTTGTTGATCGCTGTGACCACATATTGTGTTCGAGATAGACGAGTTTCTGGGATTTTCAATGGCTACCATTTGCTTTATATTCAATGATGCCAATGGCTAGAGATCAGGTGGCTAATTTAAGCAACTAAAGTACACCTGTTACTTAAACAGTTTTACACATTTCTGTTATTTTTCTAATCAGGAATATTTAAAAGCACCCTGAATTATCCATTGATAATGCCATTGGTAAACTGTCCAGTTGACTCAAGGTAGAGTTTACACTTTTGTAGGGCATTTAGAAGAACTGATATCGATTCTTAAAGGGGTCATGACATGAGAAATTTGACAAACTTGCTTTGATCTTTTGGCATCTAAGAGGTTTTTGTAACATTAAAACATCCTCCAAGTTTTATAGCTTAAATCCTCCTCATAATCAAAGCATTTATTAAATAAAGCTCTAGGGATGGGCATGTTTAATCGACGATCGATTATTGATCATTAAGAATTTCGTCGATCACGTTAATTTGTTATCGATTATCATTAAACTAATGCTGCTGCGGAAAGTGAACGTGTTCCCCGGGCTGGTCAAGTTAGCGCGGAGGTACCTGTGCATCCCGGCAACGTCAGTCTCCTCAGAGCAGGTGTTTTCAGCGGCTGGACTGAAGCCTTGTTTACACTCGACGCGTCCGCACGAGCGCGAAGGTTAGCGCGGCAAAAATGACGTCATTGCGGTATTCGGTGTTTCACAGGCGAGCGCGTCGAGTATAAACGCCTCGTCTGTTTGGGGAGGTGCGCGCGCAGTCTGCGGAGACTCGCGCTGCAGAGCCAGGCGAAAGTGTAAACGAGGCTTGACGGTCAAGTTGCGGTCGCGTCTGACCCCAGATCATGTCATCAACATGCTTATCTTTCTCAACAAAAATCAGTAGACTGGTGTAGAAGTTGTATGTGAGTTACTAGTTATTTTTTATGAGGCTTTGTTAAGTAGCCTAGCCTAATTGATTGTTACAGTAATCTCTCTCACCCTCTTTCTCGACTTCGTTCTTGGATAGTTTTGAGTTACATTTTGACAAAACCTGTCAGATCTAAGTATTATTATGTTTTTGGTTAAGTTATTGTTTAACATGATTTTTTATTATTATTTATTATTTTGGAACAAACAAGGGTCTCTGTTTAAGAACGCCAACTCGCAGCTGCAGGTTCCGTTGCTTTCAAGCACCACAGCGCATATATCTTCAAGTTTAGCCTTACCGAACGTCCAGTTTTACTGCCACAAGTTGATCATCTTGTAATAAAGATCTAATCGAGGAAAAACACGCTGTATTTTTGTATTTTCATTGCCTTTTTAATTTATAAAAAGTTAAATAAATAATGAATTTGAATAAAAAAATATTAATGATTAATCGATAGTCGATCGTTAATTCTCCCGACGATCGACTAAGAAAATTTAATCGAATGCCCATCCCTATAAAGCTCCAAAAAGGGCTCGTTTGGACATTGTGGGATCTGTGATGTCACATGGGCAAATGGAGGAGTAAAAAGAAGTGTAAAGGAGCGCTGGCTTTGACGTATCCTGTATCACAGCTGGTTTGTGTCTCTGTACACACCTCAGGAGGATCCCAACGTCAGGAACCAGTGTATGGTTTATTTTTAATGGCGTCCTGGATCCGTACATGTTTGTTCGGAGCATTTGACTGCAAACGAGGCACAGTGTAATAGAGAGTTCGCAGAGAAACTTTTACTGCCAGAAGCAGCAGTATTGTGTCTGACAGCAGCTGCATCATAATGCTCTGTCTGAAAGTGATGGTTTTATATGGAGAATGTTTCTAAAGCATGCAATAGCGAGTGGGCGTTGATACTGTTTCCTATACAGTAGGTTCACTAATCATAACAGTGCGCGTTTACTGACCAGCCTTAAAGGAGCCGCACATTAAAAACGGATCAGAATGAGGGTTGAAAATTGTTTTTCCACATATATTTGTTTTTTGTGCAAAACACTTTTTGCTTTATAAGAGAACCTTAAGGAGCATTTAAAATAATTTTTAAAAAATCCTAAGAATCGATCTTTCATTCTATGCTTTTCAGTTGATGAACAAAGCTTTGTAGCTCCTCACATCCAATAAATCGCAACACGCTTCGTTACTTACGATTTGAAACCAAGTTTCAGCTTTCAAATTCTGTCAATTGTATTACGAAATTCAAGCAATGAATAGTTTTGGTGCTCTTAAAAGGGAACCTATTATGCCCCTTTTTACAAGATGTAACATCAGTCTCTGGTGTCCCCAAAATGTTTCTGTGAAGTTTCAGCTAATAATACCCTACAGAGACCCCCATTTTTGAGTGGAAGGAAAAACATGCTGTTTTTGTGCATGTGTCTTTAAATGCAAATGAGCTGCTGTGCCCCGCCCCATATCCAGAAGAGGGCGGAGCCTGTACAGCTCGTTCCTCGGATACTCCACGCCAAAAACTAAACATCTGTTTGGTTTTGATTAACATCTCTATCGCGGTCACGCTCATGTGACATTCCAGTTCTTCACTATCAAGAAAATGTATTGTCTGCATGCGTGTTAAAAGCCGTATCAGTTTAAACTTCTGATATATGGTTTTCTGAGCGCTAGTGGTGGAACGGATCACAAAATTCACGGTTTGGATCATTTACGGTTTTTGAGCCACGAATCGGATAATTTTTCGGATCAGCCAAAAAAAACATATATATATATATATATATATTTTGGGGATGTAACTTTGCTTTAACATTATTATTTAACATCACATTATTAAAGTGAACAGTCAGTAATAAAATAAGAACAAATACACAAATTACATCAGAGATGAATACTAAATAACAAAGTTACAAAGTCTAATCGGATAGTTGCAGAATCTAATCTCAAGCTTGTGAATAAAATCTAATTGAGTCGTGAAATTTGTGTCAATGCCCAACACTACACTTTAGTTAATCTTCCACGAAGAGACGTGATCTGCTAATAAGGTTCTCAACTTAGTCCACTAGGGGGATAGTAACTTGATTTATTTTAATTGTCTGTTTTTAAATATGTATGTTTTCTTCTTTTTGAAGAAATTAATATTGCATTTGTCCTTTTGCTTTAATGACAGCATTCAGGTGGCATGAGCAAAAAAATGATGATCATGTTTTAACATCGATCTAGAAAAGCATCTTGTGCTTCAATGAAAGCAAGAAAATCTGACCATCTGTATGAATTTTGTTCTTTTTTTTTGTGTATGTTTTTTTCATTTGATCATTGATTAGCCTAGTACAGAATTTCAAATCAATATTATTCATTTTAAGTCATTGCTTTTTTCCTATATATATATATATATATATATATATCTTTTCAGTGTGGACATTGGAACCCCACTGTATGTTGATGTGATGACATCATGTGATAAACCAGTGCTGTCTGACTCTTTATATGATGCAGAGACGGATCCAATCTTGTGGACTTCACGTATGTGGAGAATGTGGTTCATGGGCATATCTTAGCAGCTGAACACCTCAAGGCTGACTCTCCGCTCTGCGCTCAGGTATGTGAACGAGAGACCGAAAGAGTGTTTCTAGATGCGCTAGTCCCACGCGTGCGTGTGTGTATACTGTTACTGTGTAAACATCCAGCATTAATGATGCATTAAGTTTTGACTATCGTTTCAAGGGAAATGCAGTGATAAAACAAGCTCATAGGGGCTTTACGTCATTCATTAAGTGCAGCGATGGTCAATAAACCTTTTTATTAGCACAACCTGAGAGACCTTGAGTTTCGTCACGCAATTGTCCTGTCATGGAAAATGAGAATTTTCTAGATGCTCTGGAAAACAAACATGGTGTGGGTTTTTCAGTGTGATGCCAAAATATTTATTTTTGTAAGACACAGCCAATAGGAGCGTGGGACAGCTAAAAAATATCTGTTTGATTAGCTGTCTTTAACCACTAAAGCCCTATTCGGACGGGACTAGTTTAACATGTTAAAGCAGGGGTAGAGTAATTATCATCAGCGAATAGACCCGCTGTAAATATTCTGTTTACAAGTAGTTTTCCGCTGTTTTTCAAGTATGGAGACGCTTGAAAAGGCATTGAGTTGTGTTCTAGACGCTGGGACGAGTCTGTGGCAAAACACACACCATTCAGACCAGGAAGAAGATCGAAAGCACTGGTTAGAGGCACGACACTTCTTTTAGCGTTGAGTGCCTATTACCAACAGAACCCAATCAGAAGTTAATTAATAAATAATAATAATTAATAAATTGTTCGACCGGACATTACTGTTTTATATATATATAAATATAGGTTATATGTATTTGTGCATGTGACATCAATGACAGCAGCAGTTTTACTGAGATCTCTTATCCCGTGCGAATTGGCCATTAATACTACAGGCGTCCTGTGGTAAAATTACATTACTCCATCGACCCTTGCAAAGATAATCTCGTCCGAATAGGGCTTAAGGCCGTGTGTCCACCAAAGCGTTTTTTCACGCAGCTGGCGTAAAATTCTAATTGTTTTCAATGGGAGCGCCGCATTTTTTAAACGCCATGAGCGTAACGAGGTGCTGAGCGTGTATTTAACGCACAATCGCTGAGCGCCCGGCGTTTTTTACTGGTCGCCGAGAGTTGAAAAATGTTCAACTTTGGGTAAAACGCTGCGCTCATCACTGTCACTTTTTACACAGCCGTCCAATCACAGTGTAGGAGGGGCGGGACAAATACCACACCGACCAACTGTCACAACATTCTTTCTGTACAACGACGTCAACCAGCAGAGCTAACCGAACAAACTGGATGAAAAATACATTTTTAGTATGAAACAAATTATCTACGAAATCAGTTACAAGTAAACTGTGCTGCGTATATTCTGTATCATAGCAACGAATCGCCTCAACTGAAAAAACGCAGCGCAGCCAAAACGCTCTCAAGCGCCCACAGCGAGGCGTTTTCAGCAGAGCGCCCAGCGTTTTCAGCTGGCTAAAAACGCTTTGGTGGACACATGGCCTGAGTGTGTATGATCTGAATCTTGAGTAACCCACATTAGCTGGCTAATGAACTACTAGCAGCATGTTATATTATCATAAATGCTCTTTTACCTACTGCAACTAATATGAGCTGTTTATTTATCATGACAGAGGCCATGTTAGCAGTTATTGTAGTAGTTGCAAAACTCATTAAGAAATGGTTAGTTGAGCATTACTGAAAAAATGCTGCCCCACAGCCTTTCCAGAAACATAGCAGAACTTCCTCTGTGTGAAAGTGCTTCAATATTACAGGTGTTGATGAAAAACCTCCCAAAAGCTGTTTATTTTCCCGTACTTGTGGCTAAAGATACTACTGAACAAAAACTAACATTTTGACACTATTAGCAAACAGCTCTTGTGTGAACGTTTGGCAAATATAACTTTTTACCAGTAGTGGAATAATTTAATAGCAAACCTGTGGGAGCAACGAATGGACAATCCATCACCGTTTACTTGGTTTAAAATTTAAAGTCCCCCTGTGGTGAAAATCAGCTTTTAATGTTGTTTATATGTCTATGTGGTGTTAAATATGCTTTAAGGCAAACCATGTGTAAATTAAAGCAGAACGATTTTGGAAAATAATCTAATTGCAAATTATTATTTCAATTTTTTGTACCGATTTTGCGATTTAATATGCAATTATTTTGTAAGCTCTTAATCTTCTGTACAATGTAAAAAGTCCATTGTATCAAATTATTAGTTTCAATGCAAGTACATAGTTCTTAAAGCCACCTAATATAAAGTGGGACCATAAGTACTTTTAAAAATAGTTACACAAAACTCATCTTTGATCACCAAAATTACATTTCCTTGGAAAAAAAGTCTTCATGCCTTAAAATATCTTGAATTTAACTCGACACCCTTGCCTCATTTAGTATGCGCGGTTCTATGCAAATGAGCCCCGCCTCCACTCACTCACTCAGAGATCCACTCGTTGACGATCACACGTTGATCTGATTGGTTACAAGGTAGTTTGTGACGTCAGAAACACCAGCGATTTCAAAGCGTGTTTTTGAGACTGTCTTTGGTTCACTGCAGTGTTAAGCAGAAAATACTCAGCAATGCTGTCGACTTATGAATTTACACATGGTTTGTCTTAAAGCATATTAAAAACACCACATAGACATATAAACAACATTTTAAAGATTTTCACAAAGACATTTTTTTAAACCCAAACTGTACCTCATCCAGTTCCACTGTTCCCGCACTAACAGGCTTACCACATAACAAACGACGAGCCGGTGCGCTTCTGGGACTTCATGTCGCAGGTTCTGGTGGGTCTGGGCTACAGCGCCCCGCGGTTCCACCTGCCCTACACGCTGGTGTATGGGTTATCTCTGCTCCTGTGGCTGATAGCGCTAGTGCTGCGCCCGCTCATCCAGATCAAGCCCACCTTCACCCCGATGCGAGTCGCTCTGGCCGGCACACACCACTACTACAGCTGCGCTCGGGCCAAGCAGGACCTGGGCTACCGGCCCCCGGTGAGCTTGCAGGAGGCCATCGTGCGCACCGTGGAGAGCTACCCGCACCTCCGCCAGGGGGCGTAACGCGTTCCAGGACCTGCGGGATTACTAGTGTTTATTAACTACGCACCTAAAGGAGGAGTTCACATCAGAATAAAAACTTCCTGATGATTACAAGATGTTCATGTCTTTCTTTCTTCAGCCGAAAAGAAATGAAGGAAAACACTCCAGGATTTTCTCCATATAGTGACTTCAATGGAGTCCAACGGGTCGAAGGTTCAAAGGTGAGTTTCAGTCTCGACACGATCCAGCCGAGGAATAAGAGTCTGATCTAGACAAACCAGCGCACATTTATAACTAAATAAACATTTATATACTTTTTAATCATAAACGCTCGGCACATCATTGTTTTACCTTTTGTTTATTAATTTCTTTTGACTTGTTTTTTTGTAAACACTAGCTCTGTTCTTCCGCCTACGTCACGCGTGACCTTTCAACGTGATGTGTGGCGCATCACAGCTAGTGCAAGACCAGCATTTGTGGTTAAAAGTATATAAATGTTTATTTAGTTATAAATGTGCGCTGGTTTGTCTAGATCAGACTCTTATTCCTCGGCTGGATCGTGTCGAGACTTTGAAGCTGCACTGAAACTCACATTTGGACCTTCGACCCGTTGGACTCCATTGAAGTCACTATATGGAGAAAATCCTGGAGTGTTTTCCTCAAAAACCTTCATTTCTTTTCAAATGGAGAAAGACTTGAACGTCTTGGATGACGTGGGGGAGAAAATTACCAGGAAGTTTTAACTCTGAAGTGAACCCCTCCTTTAATCATTCCTATGCTAAATGTGCCTTCTCACCCGGATGTATCCGCATGTGATGTTGAGTTCAAATGGTAGATATGGACGATTGCCTTTTCCGACTTTTGTCCGAAAGAATTCGATCTATGTAAGAGCTATTCAGTTTTTCTAAACTTGTCTGTACAAATTTCAAATCAAGTTTCTAATAGTCACGTTCCCTTTTCAGTACAACATGAAATGGCATTCACTTCCTGTTTTACTTCATTTTTTTATTTAAAGGGATATTTCACACAAGAATGTACTTTGTCATTCCAAACCCATAATAGTTTCCTTTCATCTTAAGAAAAACACTGAAGATATTTTTGTTTAGATTCAATTGAGGAACAGAAACCTCAAGTAAAAGTTACAGCAAAACTTGACTCTTCAAAATGTTCATAAAGACATTAAGTGTAAATGTAATCTAGGGAAAAATGTGATATGCGATAACTTGTTAAATAATGTGATATTCTATATGCAATATGATATTGCTTTAAGTGTGTAAAATCAATTTAAATTAAAAACTGAAAATGAAAAATGTTTCTCATTCTTTCTGAGAAAATGAAGCATCACTACAACTTCTGAAAGTGAACGGCATTACATAAATGGTGATGTCACAAATATGACAACGGCATTTTTACATCAATGTAAAAAAACAACTTTTGCTCATCTTGGTAATGTATAGTTATATCAGCCTGAAAACTTCACATTAAGAACATCCAGGTTAACAAAAGCACCTGAAACTAGGGGTGGACGATTAGTTACATTTATTTTAATTTATCTTTGTAATTAAAAATGAGAACAAAGAGGCAAATAAAGTAAACAGTGCTTAAAGTTTTCATGTACATTAGATTTAAGCGCAGCATTATAATAAGAATCAATACAGAAATCAAATGTAAAAATGAAACGCTGCATAGTCTTCACTTGAATTAAATATACAGTGAATTCATAATACAGCTACAAAAGTCCTTCAGTCAAGAGCATTGAGGAATTTTCTCTTGTTTGATTGACAGCAGCAGATTTACTGTTTTAGGCTGCTGTCACTTTAAGACCTAATGCACTGGTCCTATTGACACGCATCCGATTTCTTTCCCATCTGATATCATTCACTGAAGACATGAAGACTGACTTGTCAAATTACCTTAAGACAAGTCAGTTCACCCGGCGGCCATTTTTGAAACGCCTCTCGGGCTTTCAAGCGCAGCTCATATCTTTTTGAATTGGGAAACTCTATACTAGGACCAGCCACCGGGGGGCGATCGAGACACGGGGTTTATGAGCTATACTAGGACCAGCCACCGGGGGGCGATCGAGACACGGGGTTTATGAGCTATACTAGGACCAGCCACCGGGGGGCGATCAAGACACGGGGTTTATGAGTTATACTAGGACCAGCCACCGGGGGGCGATCGAGACACGGGGTTTATGAGCTATACTAGGACCAGCCACCGGGGGGTGATCGAGACACGGGGTTTATGAGCTATACTAGGACCAGCCACCGGGGGGCGATTGAGACACGGGGTTTATGAGCTATACTAGGACCAGCCACCGGGGGGCGATCGAGACACGGGGTTTATGAGCTATACTAGGACCAGCCACCGGGGGGCGATCGAGACACGGGGTTTATGAGCTATACTAGGACCAGCCACCGGGGGGCGATCGAGACACGGGGTTTATGAGCTATACTAGGACCAGCCACCGGGGGGCGATCGAGACAAGGGGTTTATGAGCTATACTAGGACCAGCCACCGGGGGGCGATCGAGACACGGGGTTTATGAGCTATACTAGGACCAGCCACCGGGGGGCGATCGAGACACGGGGTTTATGAGCTATACTAGGACCAGCCACCGGGGGGCGATCGAGACAAGGGGTTTATGAGCTATACTAGGACCAGCCACCGGGGGGCGATCGAGACACGGGGTTTATGAGCTATACTAGGACCAGCCACCGGGGGGTGATCGAGACACGGGGTTTATGAGCTATACTAGGACCAGCCACCGGGGGGCGATTGAGACACGGGGTTTATGAGCTATACTAGGACCAGCCACCGGGGGGCGATCGAGACACGGGGTTTATGAGCTATACTAGGACCAGCCACCGGGGGGCGATCGAGACACGGGGTTTATGAGCTATACTAGGACCAGCCACCGGGGGGCGATCGAGACACGGGGTTTATGAGCTATACTAGGACCAGCCACCGGGGGGCGATCGAGACACGGGGTTTATGAGCTATACTAGGACCAGCCACCGGGGGGCGATCGAGACACGGGGTTTATGAGCTATACTAGGACCAGCCACCGGGGGGCGATCGAGACACGGGGTTTATGAGCTATACTAGGACCAGCCACCGGGGGGCGATCGAGACAAGGGGTTTATGAGCTATACTAGGACCAGCCACCGGGGGGCGATCGAGACACGGGGTTTATGAGCTATACTAGGACCAGCCACCGGGGGGCGATCGAGACACGGGGTTTATGAGCTATACTAGGACCAGCCACCGGGGGGCGATCGAGACACGGGGTTTATGAGCTATACTAGGACCAGCCACCGGGGGGCGATCGAGACACGGGGTTTATGAGCTATACTAGGACCAGCCACCGGGGGGCGATTGAGACACGGGGTTTATGAGCTATACTAGGACCAGCCACCGGGGGGTGATCGAGACACGGGGTTTATGAGCTATACTAGGACCAGCCACCGGGGGGCGATCGAGACACGGGGTTTATGAGCTATACTAGGACCAGCCACCGAGGGGCAATCAAGACACAGGGTTTATGTGTCTTGATTAATTTTACAATATCATTTTTGTACTTTTTTTAATGCATTAAAGTTTGGTTGCAGCATGGACTTTCAATGAATGGACAAAAATGAGAGAATATTAAAAATACCTTTTGTATTTCCAAGATTAATGTAAGTTATGCTTGGGATTGAATACAGTTTTGACTTCTGTCTCTTTAAATGCTCGAGCTTGTCAAACCTGGATGGATTGTGATTGGCTGTCAGTGTTTTAATCGTTGATCAGCTGAGAAAAAAACATTCTGAAATTGATTCCAACGATATAATTTCACTATGTTATTATCGTTATAGTTTGGTCAACTCTGCTATTCCTTTATATTTATAAGTATTTTTAGAACTATCGTTATCATTAGTAATCACTCTTGGTGTGAACGGGCCGCTTCAAGCTCAACTGGAAATATAACTGGAACGAGATGTTAGAAAGGCTGTTAACAGTTATAAATAGTGTAGTCATTATGATGCATGATCCGTCTTGCATCCGTTAGAGTAATTACTCGATGAATAGACACTACATCATTTTTTTCCTCTGCCCACTTCCAGCTCTGCTATTCAATATCTCCCATCAATGGGTTCAATGAACTATTATTATGAGTCCACACTGGCCGTGCTTTAGTGATGCGCGTTATTACGACATCAGTCTTTTGCCAGTGCTGCATGTTTGTGATTCCTCCAGCAGGCGTTGGATGGGATAGGGGTGTTGTTTGTTCGGATAGCTCACATTCCCCACCCGTAGATATGAATCGCTATCAGTCTGACTCACAGCGGTCAGACCTGTTCCTGTCCCAGAGCTGTAGGTGTAACCCAGGGTGAAACCAGTGCTGATGAGTCTGCAGAACACTGGGCACTGGGTTAGTGAGTCTCCTGGAGACCACACACACACACACACACACACACATCTTCTGACTAAGCTGTTCCCCTCCACTGAACATCATCCAGTTAGCATTTAGACAAGTTTATGTTAGCGGTTACTGTTTAGCCAGGCATTACTGTAAAAAGTCTGTGTGTGAGTGGTTTTGAATCACTATCATTGAATTCAAATAAAAATAAAAACTCACTTGGATGTGAATCTATTAGGGGTGTAACGAGACCCTCATGTCACGATTCGATACATATCCCGATACTGAACTCATGATACGATATTATTGCGATACTCCAAGACATATGATAAAAAATGTGCTGTTGATTAAAATGCTAAATTTGGTGTTACGTTGTGTGTGTGAATGAATAGGGTTGGTCTTGGTGCTGGAAACTCAAAGCACATCATTCTTTACAAATTGACCTCCAACAAATTACTTGCCTGGCCTTAAAAATGCATAATACAGAATTATTTATCACTTCCGAGTAGCCGTGTGAACCGGACCTACTTTGGCCAGGTTTACAGAGGTAAAGGGAAGGAGAAGGGGACCTTCACAGGGAGAGACTAGTGGACACTGCTGAAGACACTGACCTGACTGATGTTCCTTGGGGATCCATACACCGTCTGCGTATCTCCAGTGCCGGGCTACTCTTCCCCTGCGCCAGATCACCCGCACTCCTCCACAGGTGCAGCAGCAGGAGGAGGAGTGCGCAGGAGTGACTCCACTCCACTCACCTGATCCAGCTTTTCCACCTCCTGAACCTCCGGCCAGCTCGTGACAACTGTCGGAGGATGTGGGCTTATTAGAGCTGTGTGTGATGCTGTACATGTGATGAATTTTTTAATGAGATAAAGATTCATTATGATACTAACCACAAAGATATGAATTATACTAACACCTCGTGATAAGTTCTAACACTTCCTTTCCTCCTATGTCTGAGGATGACTAAAACTTCCACGATTCTAACAATAAATCTAAAGTGAGTGATGTCTAACCTCCTAACTTTTGACTTAATATAACTTAAAATTGGACTAACCGCTATATTGTGAAATGATTGATTAAAATATTAACCCCTCATGATACAGGATATCTTTGCTTATGTTACTAACGAAGGGTAATGAAAGGGGGGACTTGCTTTGACAATGTAACCAATCGTGATGATGGAGAGCGTGATATGTTAGTCATGATGATTCTGTTTTGAGATGTCTGGGTTGGAGAACTCGTGGTGATGCATCATGTTACATTATAAAAACTGTTGTATTCGTGTTTACTGGTGGGATTCTCAATGGGATTTGTCTGAGATCCACCGGCCTTGCTTCTTCTAGGGAGATCCTCTAAGAACTGCTTGGCCGTGATTAAAGCATTTAAAGGACATTTTTAGGAAAGTAAGTAAGTTAGAGTTTAGGGAACTCGGACAGAAGACGCAGGAGCCAGAGTATAAAGGTTATTGGGTGTCGATATGTAGACGCCCCAGATATTTATTAAGTGTCGACGTGTAGACGCTTGGGTGATGACTGGGCACCCCAAATACATTTAAGAGCACTAGAGACCTTACAACCAATCCCAAGTGATGGCGTTCAATTAAAATAATTAGGTTCCAGGTACGCAGGTTTAGGGAAAAATCTGCAACATACACAATGCATTTGGTCACTATCCAGAATACATATTTGTATTGCGATATATTGTTACACCCCTAGAATCTATTAATTCATTAAAAAACATGTCATTACAAACAATACATTTTTTGACTTTAAAAAAAACATTCGAATTTTGCGTCGTTTTTTTTTCTTTTTTTGTGGCGTATAAAGCAAAAATGTCAAGTTTGTATAGCTCTCTTACTGTTCTCATAATAATGATGATAAATAATAAAATAGTATTTTTAAAAATATTGTTTTTTTAATATGTTGTGTAGCAATTTTTTGGAAAATTTGTCCATCAAAATGATTTCCTCAGAAGTCAGTGTTGTGTAACCAAGGTGAGTTGTTCTCATATGACAGGATAACCATAAAACAGACTGATAATTTACTGAAATTCATGTCATATTCATGTTCTGTTCTGATTCCTTTAGTTCCTGTTTCTCCACTCTGTTTAGTTTTGGTTTCCTCATTTGTCTACGTTTGTTTCTGTGGTTGCTTATGTTTTGCACTGGTCTCTTTATGTTTGTTGTGGATATATATATATATATATATATATATATATATATATATATATATATCAGTTCTGGTTTCTGGTTTCGTGTGGTTTGCTAGTTCTCCTGCGTTTCGTTAGATCGGATGGATCTCCACGTCAGAAATATATAGATATATCTGATATTTAATCCCTGCCAGAAGATATCAGCTTTATCTGGTGTCCAAAACCAGTAAAACCGGTCAACACAAAGTCCAGTGTGGTGTCAGAGCTGGAGTCTCAGTCTCGATCAGCCTGAGGAAGCGGAGGAGGAGCAGAAGCAGATGAAGTGATGATGATGATGATAAAGAGCGTAGTTGCATATGTTCATCTGAATGTCTGACCAGTAAAACAACAACAAGGAAAATTACAGCTTCACAACATCGTCCTGTGAAGTTAGAAACCTGGAGACATTCTCTTATCGCTTACAAACCACACGATCATAAGAGGAAACAACAAGAGCAAGCATCGTAAGAGCAAGGAAATTAGTAAGGTAATATAACAACAATAAATGAGAAATTAATAATAATTAAATGATGTAAGTCAAATAATAATAAGTCAAACTGCAAATTGACTAGTGATAGTAAATTATAAAAATTAAATTGTATAAAAAATAAAGAAAATAAAACACAACACGGATGTGAAAACACACACACACACAGACACACACACACACACACACACACAGACACACACACACACACACACACACACACACACACACTGCTATTGAGGATCCTTAGATTCTTCGGTTCAACTAAAGAATTTTGAATAAAGACTGAAAAATGTCTAAAATGTCTGTTGTGCTGCAGACCAGATGTGACAGTAACCTCAGGAAAACCTTTTAAATTATTACAAATACTTTGTGAAACACGTTTGCAACACAACAGGGTCATTTAATCAGAACCTTTGTTAAAACCTGTGAAGCATTTTTAAGAATTTGGCATTTTTAAAATAGATTTTTCACAGAAATGTAATCTACCTAATAATGATTTTTTTTATATATAAATCTCTGAAGCTCTTCTAAAGGAAGATCGCAAACCCTCTGATCTCTGATTCTTCTGTTTAACGGGAGAAAGACTTGGAGGAGAGGTTATCCGTCTTTCCGATATCTAATCATGAGCAGAAGTTGAAGTTCATGTACAGGACTTGCTGAACACCAGTTCCCCTTCATAAGATCTGCCCTAATGTTTCCCAACTGTGTTTCAGGTGCAAGTCTACTCACTTATGCAATGCATTTAGGTCAAAGTAACCCAACAGTTGAGTTAACTATTTATTTTTTTATTTATGTATTATTTTAATAAATAAAATACACTTTGTTTACAAATACATATTGTTTATTATTATACACATGTTTCAACAAAATATATTTTTAAATTACAAACTATATATTGGGGAGAGTAGAATTTAATGTAAATATACATAATTGTGTACATAAATTCAAAGTGTAAATACAGAACACATATTTATCAAGACCTATATCTAAAACCTACACAAAATGTTAATATTGGTACTGTGATGCACGTCTTTTAGGACCGCGATATCCTCAAGAGATCCAGATTTATTCCAGAAGTATTTCCTTTTGAACTGTAAAGTTGATTATCTTGACCATGGCCTTCAATGTGTGACCTTTTACGTGAGAAAATATATACTTTTGTTCTGATCCGGAGTGGATGTTCGTGTACCTTCAGTTAACGTGGTTGAGGTCACCGTTTGGTCAGTATGTTGGGTTATTTTTCCAAAAAATGTTGGGTCATTTTAAAATCGTTGGGTAATTCCTAGTAATAACCCGGCTGTTGGGTTAAATATGTATGTTGGATACTTACATTAGATTTTAGACTCCCCGATATTTAATTTGTAATTTAAAAACATATTTATTGTTTAATGCAAATAAACAATCTGTATTATTTATTAACATAAATGAATAGTTAACAACTGTTGGGTTAATTTTAACCCAATTGGCTTTTAACCCAGTGCATTGGCTTAAAATAACGCACAGTTGGGAAGGTGCTATACCCCACAAAGGTTTTTTTTTTTACCCCATAGTTGGGTTACTCATTAGGCTATTTTTAACCCAACATTATTAAGCGAGTAGAAAACCTAACTTATAATTTCTGGCATATTTGGTCTCCTCTTTGTGGAGTTTTCTTGAGAGTGTATGTTGAATGTCCTTATCTCTTGATTTCTGTGCATGTTATTGCCCTTCACGATATCCTTCGATTGTTTGCCATTGAATGTTTGTATGTGTTGCCGTGAGATGCCTGTTCCACTGTTATCGTAAAGATTTTAAATGATATTTATTAGGGCGTTCCCCCGCTGAACACAACACAAGCTCAGGTGTTGCACAGAATTCTGACACCCCACCCCACACCCCACCCCACACCCCCCACCCCAAACTCACCCCACACCCCCCACCCCACACCCCCCGACCCACACACCCCACCCCAAACTCACCCCACACCCCCCACCCCACACCCCCCGACCCACACACCCCACCCCAAACTCACCCCACACCCCCCACCCCACACCCCACCCCAAACTCACCCCACACCCCACACCCCCCACCCCACACCCCCCGACCCACACCCCACCCCAAACTCACCCCACACCCCCCACCCCACACACCCCACCCCAAACTCACCCCACACCCCCCACCCCACACACCCCACCCCAAACTCACCCCACACCCCCCACCCCAAACTCACCCCACACCCCCCACCCCACACCCCACCCCAAACTCACCCCACACCCCACACCCCCCACCCCACACCCCCCGACCCACACACCCCACCCCAAACTCACCCCACACCCCCCACCCCACACCCCACCCCAAACTCACCCCACACCCCACACCCCCCACCCCACACCCCCCGACCCACACCCCACACCCCCCACCCCACACCCCCCACCCCACACCCCACACCCCCCACCCGACACCCCACCCCAAACTCACCCCCCACCCCACACCCCTCACCCCTAGTATTGGTAGCTTTAGGATTAGTTGTGGGGTTTAGGATTAGGCAATCAGGTACTGTCTTCAACGAGGGGGTAATAATTTTGCAGGGATTTTAAATTCGGCACAACACTGGCACGAGATCAGAGAATGGTCGATTACACTTGAATTACTTATAAATGTCTAATTTTTACTTCTAATATTTGTTAAACAAGCTTTAATGTAGGCAACCAGTGGTTGTGTGGAGTATTTTAAAAAAGTTTAGAGGACTGAAGTTAATCTGTAATCATTAGTTCATTTGTGAAGTAAAAAAAAGAAAGAAAAAAGCTAGTATCATGGAAAAAAATTAATCAACCCATTATGCTGATTTAAATAAACAACCCAATGTGCTGGGTAAAATTAACCCAACATGTGTTCTGTCCTATATTTTCCCAGTCATTGGGTTAAAACCTATGCAAGTTAACGTTCAGGATATAACGTATGGGAAATGCATGCTATGTAACCCCAAATTGGGTTGTTTCTAACCCAATTATGGATACTAAGGGTGGTTGACTTTGAAGTCAGTTTAACAAAAATTTCTGCTAATAATAATGCTAATATTAATGAATAATAGTAATACCCCTTGTGCAATCAAACTAGGCAAGTTAACGTTTAGGGTATAACGTAAGGGAAATGCTATGTAACCCCAAATTGGTTTGTTTTTAACCCAATGTTTTTTAAAAGTGCACCTTCAGGCACAAGTGGTTATTTTTGGGAGCTTTTTAAGAGCGGTTCCTCTTCATGGTCTCGCACCGTCCCTCGGACACCAGTGTCATGATGTGACATCACCTCCAGTAATTGCTCTCAGGTTCGGCTGTATTGAAATGCAGATAAACAGAATTCAACAAATAAAGGTGGGAGAGTATCACACCAAACCATGAAGTACATAGAAACACACACACACACACACACACACACACACACACACACACACACACACACACACACACACACACATGCAGGTACACACCTATAGGTTCGGTTTGCCTACCCGACTGGCTGGGCAGGTCTGTGCCTACGCCCATACCTGCAACACCTCCCTCAGTGTGTGTGTGTGTGTGTGTGTGTGTGTGAGCTCTCAGTCAGTCAGCTGAAATTACCAGTGCATCTGCGTTCGACTGCAGCTTCACTCATATTCATCAGGCAAGTGCTCTGCTTCTTCTCATTAAGATCCACAAACTGTTTCTGTCTAATGTGGCTATTTGGTGTTGGCAGATCTTTGACTGATCTGAAGTATTGCAAGCTTGAGATGACATTTCTATTTCAGTTTCTTATCTTATATATACATATATATATATATATATATGTGTATATATCTATCTGTCTGCTTGTGTCATGTGTGCTGTGATGTGTGTCACAGTGAAAGTGTTTTTGCCGTCAGATATCAATGATTCTGCGTTCACACTGTCACTGTCACGATCGCTATTCAAACATGTTTCCTCTTGCTCAAGCTCTGTTGACTCATCAAGGGCATTCATGAGGGTTGCTGGGCTTTATGTACACACTGGGATATTCTTTTGGGAACCGAACAAACAATTATGGACACGAAGGGGGGTTGATTTTTGAAGTCAGTTTTACAAAAAAAATCTGCTAATAATACTATTATTAATGAATGGTGTCATCAAACTAGGTGAGTTAATGTATAGCGTAAGGGAAGTTTTTGGTAAATATGATCAGATGTTCGGAGGTCGTGGTTTTCAGAGAGAGAGAGACGTTGTGTGTGTGTGTGTGTGTGTGTGTGTGTGCAGGCTCTTCTACATGGTTTAGAAAAGAAACTCAGGAATTCGGCATAATGGTTCAGTGTTACAGATGTATATCCTATGTTCAAAATAACTCTCTTAAATAAACAGAGATATTCATAATGAAGTGCTGAATGAATTATTTCAGTAATCTGGTTTATGTAACACAAACTCTTTGGGAATGCCATTAACACGGCTCCTCGGCTTCCCCGTTTCCTGTGAATCTGACAGTTTCTTGGAGAATTTGTTAATGAATTTTTCAGTTCGTGGGAATTTCTTGAAGGAAAGTTGTGAGACACTCCCACAATGAGAATTTATTTTTGTGTTGGTGGTTGTTTAACTTGCCAACAACCCGCCTTTATTTAATAAATAGTGTGCCTACATTATATACAAAATATGCAGTGCTTCCAGCAATAAGACCAATTCAATAATAATAATTTAATATTAACCCATTTAATTCCAAATGATTCCCAGAGATGACATATATTAATTTGGATGGTATTTGTAAGGATATTAAACAATTATTAAAAAAAAATAATTGAAAATTCCATGAAAAATGGTTTTAATGTTCTAATGTCGGTATAGAACGAAGGGAGTCGGGGTCTATGTGTTAATGCATTTACAAACTCACAAACCTCCTGAAATAAGTTCAGAGACTGGGTTAAATTGTTGAAATGAGTGTTTTATTCCATTAACAAAGAAGGCTCACTTTCAAAAGGGACAAAATAGCATTTCTATGCAGCAATACGGCACAAATAATCAAATTAAATGATGAAAAAATTACATAAATTATAGGAAAATGGAAGTTACCATTGGGATTAAATGGTTTAATATACATAGACTACAAGTCAAAAGTCTGGGGTCAGTTATGACCATTTTAAATCTTTTATATTGTAATGTATTCCTATGATGTCATTCAATGCACATATACATATATCAGTGTCAATGCATATCATATTGTCAATGCATTCAATTTTGAGAAAGCACGTTTTATCACATGAAAATGAAAAATGAACGACAATGAATAATACTTTTTTCTTGTCTTTATAATGTCCAGGTGTCTTCTCAGGAAGGTTTTTCACTTGATTGCCACTAACAATGTCTAACGGTACTAAAGGTACGTTACAGTGTCCAGTGTTTTGATTCACCGTCTTATCTTATTGAATCGGGTCAAACTCTCAGCGTTTGCTCATGAGCTTCAGCTAATAATTTATGGCATTCCACTCTTACAACCAAAACATTTATGTCCTGCGTCACAGCATCAAATCCTGTCGTGCCACATGTCACACATTGCTTAACACACTCAACTTTCAGCCATACTTCTTTTTTGTAAAAATACTCAAACAACTGTGTGTGTATTACCCCTGAAGCAATGGCCCCTGAAAACATAAATAAGATCTCATTTCTTTGATGTATTTTCACTGCAAAAAAAAGCTTTTCTAACTTAGCATTTTTGTCTTGTTTCCAGTCCAAATTTCTAAAAAATTCTTAAATCAAGATGTATTTACTAGATGAGTAAAATTACATAAGATATTAAAGGGATAGTTCACCCAAAAATTAAAATTCTCTCAGTATTTACTCACCCTCATGTTGTTCCAACCCGTAAGGCCTTCGTTCATCGTCTAAAAGTTATTAAAGACATCGTTAAAATAGTCCGTGTGACTAGTGGCTCAATCTTAAGTTTATCAAACGACGAGAATACTTTTTGTGCGCAAAACAAACAAAAATAACGACTTTATTTCAACAATTCATTTCCTCTCTGTGGGCCTCGAGTGAGTTCACTAGTGTAACAGCGTAAGCTTCTGTTGTTGTACGTCACACGCATCACACACATGACCAGCGTCGGCCAATAGTGAGCCTACGTGTGACGTAGCTCTACGCAATTACACTACATTAACTGACTCGAGACCCACAACGAGAAGGAAATGAATAGTTGAAATAAAGTCGTTATTTTTGTTTGTTTTTGCGCACAAAAAGTATTCTCGTCGCTTGATAAACTTAAGATTGAGCCACTGTAGTCACTTGGACTATTTTACCGATGTCTTTAATAACTTTTCGGGGCTGGCAAGTTCAATCCCTGAAGAAGCCTATGAGGAGTGGTCCAGCTCTCAGATTTAATCAAAAATATCTTAATTCGTGTTGCGAAAATGAATGAAGGTCTTACGGGGTTGAACAACATGAGGGTGAGTAAATACTGACAGAATTTACATTTTTGGGTGAACTATCTCTTTAAGTCTTGTTTTCTGGGGAAATAAATAAAAATTAAGTGAGTTGTTGATTATTTTTCTTACCCCATTGGCAGATGATTGTGCTTATTTTAAGCAAAAACAAAACTTTCCCCAGAAAACAAGACACAATATCGTATTGTATTTACTACTTTAGAAAATGCATTTTGATTTAAGAGTGTTTTGATATTTGGACTGGAAACAAGAAAAAAATAAGTAAGAAAAGCATTTTTTGCAATGTGTATGTTTCTGAATATTTCAGAGGGGGACAGACAGTCAGTTCTACGGACCATCAAGGTCCGCACCGCTCTGAAAGGAGACGCCAGCTGGATTCAGAGACAACAGCAAGCTAATCTTGAGAGAGAGCAGGAGGAGGAGAAACCATGGTGAAAAAAGACATAAAGCTTCAAAAACTACCCTAAGTTAAAAGTTCACAGTGCAATATTTCTAACACGTTCTCCCTTTTAGGGTCGCTGAGGTGCGAGCAACCCGCTCAAATGGTGTGTTTGAAGAACCAAGTGCAGATTCTTCACCCACGGTTAATGCGCCCCAGCCCAGATCCGACACGGAGAAGTACGTACTGTTACTCTCCATGAGCTCTACATTTACATGTATTCAATTAGCAAGCCAGAGCCAATGTGGAAATTGCCAGTATGAGTATGAAAATCGACGTGTTTAGATGATAGGTCACACCGATGTTGTGTATTTCAAGAAGTGGAAGGGGCCGAGAACCGAGCCCTGAGGTACGCCACAGTTAGTTGACACCAAGATACCATGAAGAATGGATTTATGATGTAATACTCAAACCAGCAGAGTGCAGTTCTCTAAACAATACGGTGGACAGAAGGATCTGGGGTCTCATTTATGAACTATGCATAGGAAACACTTACTAAATGTGTACGTGTGCCCGAAAGACAAAAATGGCGTACGTCAAAAAATGCCACAACTTGCGTAAAATTCCCTTTATAAATCCCAGTCAGCAGAAGATTGTGCGCACACTTGTGCGTCTCATCCCCGAAATGACCATATATGAAGCTTATAACGCCTTGTTTTACTATGCATATCCTCATCTGCATATCATTTGCATATGCATATTCATCCACGTGATACCACGTTTACCGGTACAAGACATTAGGAAAATAAGAGATACTGATGTGTGTCACATTACATTGCTAAAAAATAATGTAGTAGCCTATCCTTGCCTAGTTTTTGAATAAATAAATCTCAATCTTTTCCAATGGCCAAATAGTATTTTTAATTGCTTTATATTTTTAATGGAAACAGCTAGGCTTTATTGTGCATTATTTATCACTATTTGAGCAAAAATATTTTCTCAGACCATGAGTTCTGCTATTATCATGCGCTAAGCAAACATTAAAACACAGCATGCCACAGGAAAAGTGTTCAAAAGCATTGCATCCACTACAAATATTTCAATTTATTAGAATTTTTTTTTCCGTAACTTCTCTGCAATGATTTCATGTAATTTAAGTGCTTACCTCCATTAATGAGAATGGCAGAGTTTGCGTTCAGGTGCACACATTTTTGTGTCAAGTTTGTTTTTATAAATCACAACTTGAAGTGCGTATGCCTCTTTCAGGGCCTGTTTTGTGCGACGCAACGGTTATAAATGAGGCCCCTGCTGAATTACTGTGTCGAAGGCTATGGATTTTCACAGCAGAAAGAGGATGAATGATTGAGAGGAAGCTTTTGCCAACCGCAGGACTTTGTTGATTGATAGCGAGGTTTCTATTGAATATCTGCTTTTGAAGCCTGGCTGATAATGGTCTGATTGTTCTATGAGAAGAAAGAAGACAGAAAGTGAAACAAGTGTCTGAAATGCCCTATTAGTAAGGTTACGTACTTTTTAAGTAGTGAGGAAACCTGATACTAGGAGATATGGCTTGTAGAAAATTTAGAGGATAGGGTCAATACATCTGTGATGTATAGATGTTCGGTAAAACCCCAAAATGTGTCTGTTTACATGTTAAAAATGTCAATATTTAATTTTCAATTTCACAGACCAAAAACACCCACAACTGGATACTTAATCAGGTAATGAGAATATTTAGTCAATCGGGTGATTTTGGTGAACACTGCTTATGTATCGCTTTCCCTCATGTGTGATAATTTACTTTTGCAGAGGCGTTTTCAGAAAAACTGATTCCAATCCAACATTAACTCCATCAACCAATGGATCTGCGTAAGTGAAGAACATTTGGTTTTCATTTATTGTCAGAAACCATACCAGTTTCTATTGACTTTAGAACATCATAAAAAATTAATTATATCACATTAATATAGTTGCAAATAAACTGTATTGCTAATATAAGATGTGGTCAAGTAAATACATTTTGATAGTATGCTGTTTGTGTCTCCTCCCTTAGCGGAGTAAACAGCTTCACCAAAAAGCCATCTGATAGTTACAGGAAAATGTAAGTGAGCCGAAAACACTCAAGGTGTGGGTCACGCACATAAAGCATTTGAGCTCATATTTAGAACATCTTAATAAGATTTATTTCCATAAATATAAATTTCCCAGAGCCCCTCACACGATCCGGCCCAGCAATGAAAAGACAGTGCTCTCTGAACCAGCTCTGGATCCAGAAGAAATGGATAAGAGGTGCGAGTCCACACACTACAAGCTGATTAATCCAAGATGACTTCTTCATAAAATAAACTTTCTGTTTTGTGTGTGTGTGTGTGTGTGTGTGTGTGTGTGTGTGTGTGTGTGTGTGTGTGTGTGTGTGTGTCTGTAGGAAAGAGGCCGCCATCGGTGTGCTGAAAAGTTCGGCAACAAATCGCCGTTCGTACGTAATGTCTGCTGCAAAGAAATATGGGTAAGTGCCTTGTTAAAAAAATGTCTTCTGAAATCACTGAAATACAGAGATGAAATGCTTGGTAACACTTTATTTTACAGTGTTCTTGTTACATATGTTACATGTAATTACCATAGTAATAACAGTAAATGATGCATTATTACATGCAATTAACCCTCAACCAAATCCTAATCCTACTCTAACCCTATAGTAAGTACATGTAGTTAATAAATATTACACTGTAATTAAATATTTAATTACACTGTAACAATGACACCTTAAAATAAAGTGTAACCAAATGTTTTTTTGAAAATGTATCCCATGATTTTTGGTAGTGTCCTACACTTTAGGTTATAATATGTCCCCTGTAGAGCTAAATAAAGTACAGTAAATGAGTGTATCTATCCAGTAACAGCTGTTGTATCTTGAGAGTGTATCACCACTTTTTTTTGGTTTGGATAAGTAGATACCACTAGTATTTGATGAAAATATTAGGATGAATGCATATACCATCCCTCACTACATAATATCCACATCTAATATTTCCAGATCTTTAGAAACACCAGACAACTCTGATGAGACAAGCACATCCTTCGTTGCCAAAAGGTACCTGGGAAATTTCTGGGTTGAACAGGACAAACTGACTAAATATTAGAAAAAAATAAAAATAATAATAAGCTCAATCATCTATTATTATGTGTACTGTATATGTTTCCATTAATACAAATCAGCAATAAATTCAAGTGTACGACTGTATAATGTTATATTATAATGTTATAATATAATGTTTTATTACTATTGCCTCATCCTCATTCCTTGTGCATATGTTTCTGGTTTTAGGGTAGTTATCAGTGGTGATGATGATGACTCTACAACATCTGTTCAGTCTGTGCCTAAGCAAAGGTAAACTACTCAACATTTCCCAGACACCAAGATAGTGTCAGGCCCAGATCCGGCCCACATCTGGTACAAGTGGATTCCACACGGATTCCAAACTTCATGCTCTTATTTCTTGTTTTACACGGTCTCAATTGCAATTTTACTGTATTTACAGTGTTAAATCGAGCATTGAACAGCCCACTACACCAGTGGTGAAGGAGGTCAAGGCAGCAGCACCTGAAACTAAATCTGAACCTAAAACTACACCTGCCCCTAAACCAGCGCTTGAAACAAAAACAGCCTCCGAACCTAAAACAGTGACTGAAACTAAACCTACAACACAAACTAAGACAGTAACTGATCTTAAACCAGCAGCTGAAACTAAACCTACCACACAACTTACAACAGCATCTGAACCTAAACCAGTGGCTGACACTAAACCTACAGCACAAACTGAACCTAAACAAGTGGCTGAAACTAAACCGACAGCACAAACTACAATAGTAACTGAACCTAAACCAGTGGCTGAAACTAAACCTACAGCACAAACTACAATAGTAAGTGAACCTAAACCAGTGGCTGAAACTAAACCGACAGCACAAACTACAATAGTAACTGAACCTAAACCAGTGGCTGAAACTAAACCTACAGCACAAACTACAATAGTAACTGAACCTAAACCAGTGGCTGAAACTAAACCTACAGCAGAAACTAAGACTGTGACTGAACCTAAACCAGTGGCTGAAACTAAACCAGTGGCTGAAACTAAACCAGTGGCTGAAACTAAACATGTGGCACAAACTACAATAGGAATTGAACCTAAATCTACATCTGAAACTAAACCAGTTGAAACTAAAACTACAACAACAACTGAGCCTGAACTAGTGGCTGTAACGAAACCTACAACACAAACTTCTACATCAACTGATCCTAAACCCACATCAGAACCTAAAGCAGTTGAATCTAAACCGACCACAAAAACTATGACAGCAATTGAATCTAAACCAGCACTTGAAACTAAACCAACAACTCAAGTTACAACATCAACTGATCCTAAACTAGTGGTTGAAATTAAACCTAAAACAGCAACTGATCCTAAACCAGTGGCTGAAACTAAACCTACGACACAAACTAAAACAGCAGTTGATCCTAAACCAGTTGAAACTAAACCTACAGCAACAACTGAACCTAAACCTGCTAGTGAAACTAAAACAACTGATCCTAAACCCACATCAGAACTTAAACCAGTTGAAACTAAACCTACAACAACAACCGAACCAAAACCTCCAACTATAGTTATAACAGGACCTGAACCAAAACCAGCAGCTGAAACTAAACCAACGACACAAACTAAAACAGTAACTGATCCTAAACCCACATCAGAACCTAAACCAGTGACGAAAACAAAACCTGCATCTGAATCCAAGCCGGAGCCGGTTCCAGAGAAAAGGTTTGCTCTATAAATATTTTTATTCAACTTAATTTAAATAATTGGATATCTAATGTAAATACACTGAACAAATTTATAAATAATTTTAGAGTGACCTTTTATTGTGGCCAGCCTAAGGCACACCTGTGCAATAATCACGCTGTCTAATCAGCATCTTGATACGCCACACCTGTGAGGTGGACGGATTATCTCGGCAAAGGAGAAGTGCTCACTAACACAGATTTAGACAGATTTGTGAACAATATTTGAGAGAAATAGGCCTTTTGTGTACTTAGAAAAAGTCTTAGATCTTTGAGTTCAGCTCATGAAAAATGGGGGCAAAAACAAAAGTGTTGCGTTTATTTTGTTCAGTGTATATAGCCTATGTGTGTCTATAGATAAAATCATCCAGCACTACATTCTGTTGATGCAGCTTCTTGATTTTTCTTGAATCCCTCTGCAGTGCTGAGAGCCTGATTGAGCTGTCCGACACCCTGATATCCTTCGACACAGAGCCTGCCAGGTACAAGATGATCCCAGTAATACATTATAGCCCCGTCATGTAAAGATTGCATGCATTAATCTCAGTGTCATTCATGTGTAAAGAGCTTTCATTCACCATACAGTATTAATGAGTGAGTGTGCTGATATCGATGCTGTTTATCGGACCTCACCGTCATGTCGATTTATCGCAGTGTGATTCACACGGACACAAACTCAATATTAGAGATATGAATATGAACACTTAAGCAACATTAGTTGTAATTGTGGAAATATGCATTTAGTCAAGTACTATTCATGCACAAATGAATGAACATATTCAAAGAAAATAGGCTAGTGCTTTAGTTTGTACAGCTATGCTACAAACAATAGGTTCAGTCTTATGCTTTATATGGGTTTCCATTTCTTTTGTTAAGTAAAGGCCTGAAATTAAAGTTCAGCAATTATTTACTCACCCTGGTGTTGTTCTAAAGCCATGTGACCTTCTTTCTTTTTTCAAACACAAAAGGAGATTCATTTATTTATAAAATGCCCTGCTTGTGCCGGTTCATATACGGTGACTCTCTTTTCAAGCTTTAATAAAGTGTGTAGAGTTATCTTAAAACAATCCCATGCGACTCATGCTAAATAGTTCAAGTGTCCCGAAGATGCGCAGTAGGGTTTGGCGAAAAACACACGCATCAGAAATATAATGTATTATTTATTGAAAATCCTAAATAATATGACAGAATGACATTAGAATAAGTAGAAAAAAAAAAAGAATGGCCTGTTCTTATAGGGGTCGTCCCATACTACATGCATACCTCATATAAAACCATAAAAATGTTTTCTGACGTTATTCTATTTCATACAGCTATAACAAACTCATTACTAAGACGTAGAAAAAACGAATGGCCATTACTTATAGTTCTTATAGTCTTAATCAACCCACAGCAAGAGTTTAAAAGTAGCCCAATCCCTTGAGAAAACCACATGGTTTTTAAAATTCTCTTACTTTTTTTTTATCATGGCATTGACAAGCTCAATATTTGGGTCTCACTTTATTTTGATGGTCCCTTTAACACATTCTGTTGACTATAAGTCCACTAAACCTCAGTGTTAGTAGGGAATTAGTAGACTCTGTTAGGGTTGGATTAAGTTGACACGTACATGCAAAGTTACTTATAGTCAGTATAATGTCTGTTGAGGGATCAACACAACAAAGAGTTAGCAGATATTAAGCAGACCGTCTACTATTACTCTAATGACAGTTAGTTGGCACAGGTGCAACGTTACTATAGTCAACAGAGTTCAAAAGGGACCATCGAAATAAAGTGTCACCATGTCAACTGTTATATGACAAATCACAGAGAGAATTACCATGGGTTAATATTTTGTTTTGGTATTGATACTAACAGAATTTTAGTGTCAGTTATCACTTTAAATCATGAATACATAAACAGAACAGCTAATTTACCGTAACAGGGTTGAGCTTGTAATTCACTACTATTAACTACTAATATCCAGACATGTTATAATCATGTAGCAATACGACTTCTGACTGACTTTAAAGAGTATTTTAAAACATGCTGTTCTGAAATAGACCACAAGAGGACACAAGAGCTATTTCAGAGACTTTATGAAGAATCTGACTCTAATTGCGAGATCATTACTGTATTTCTTATTCCTTCAGTTCTGGCCGAGTGGATCCAGGAATAAATCTGCTCATGGACAACAGGTGAGAGGGGCCGTATGCATTTATGATTATTATTTAAATCAATCAATCAATCAATCAATTTTATTTATAAAGCACATTTAAAATCAACCTTGGTTGGCCAGAGTGCTGTACATGAAAGAAAAACAGGAAGGAAAAAATTGATAGAAAAATTAAAATAAAGATTAAGACAATAAGCACAGTAGAGCTACATTATATTTACATTATATTTTACATCCCGAGAGGAGTGTAATATGCAAAACAGATGTTATGGTAATTCTGTAAAATGGAAGCATGGAAATATGTGTACAAAATGAATTGAACTATGAATGCAGAGGCTATATTTTACTGTAGACTTTGTCTAATATGCTAATATAAACATTATAACACACATGGATATTTTGAAGGAAAAAAATATACAATTTTGTCTTTATTATCTCTCTCTATATATATGTACATTTATTTTTACATTTTAGATTATTATATATATTATAAATGA